>NC_089796.1:37359163-37396663 GCF_040412425.1 Macrobrachium rosenbergii | reverse complement strand
TATATATATATATATATATATATATATATATATATATATATATATATATATATATATATATATATATATATATATATATATATATATATACACAGTCAAGTATAGCAGTCTGTTTTTATTTTTCATATCTTCACATGAAGTGACTTTTTATTGTTCATGAAAATAGAATGGTGTTTATAGGATTTTAAATCTCTCTCTCTCTCTCTCTCTCTCTCTCTCTCTCTCTCTCTCTCTCTCTCTCTCTCTCTCTCTCTCTCTCCAATGTGAAATGATGTTTGTAGATTTGGATGCTTCATATGTATATTTAAGATGAAAATTCATTCAAAGTGAAAATTGTTATACATGTCCATTTAAAAAATATGTTGCACATAAAAAGAAGCGACTGCCAACTATGAAGAGATAAATAACTTTTGAAAAGTAAATCAACGCCGGTTAAAATTCTAACCTTCCGTTGTACAAAAGGATTTTATAGTTGAGCAGTTTAAAATTTTTGTTCACATTGAAATAGTCTTTCTGAACTGCACATATTTTTTTGAGTGCGGGGAAGGGGTTGGGCGGGGGGGAGGTGCGGAAACCAGGGGTAAGATGTAAATAGTGGGCGAGTGAAAGTCAAAATTTTATCCGTTGTAAATTTTGGTTATTGGAAATGGCCAGGAAAGTTCATGTGTGGAAAAGATGACTTCTCTTTTATTGGAAATTGGTTTTATTCCAGATGCAAATATGATATGACAAAGCGAAAGATTTTTCCTTTTTCGTTTTATTCATTGCAGTGTGGTATATGTACTTATTATAGGTCATATATAACTAATATTAGAGTTAGCTTTTTGAATTCGCTGTTGAAGTAGGGAAAATATTTTATCATGCACTTTTCCTTTTAACCCTTTCTCAGCGGAGTTTATTTTGACTCTCATTCCCAGTTACGTGCACATTTGAAAGTGCTTCCAGCTTAAAAAATGAAAAATGTACTACACCTATAAGCCCTATATTTTCAGGAATGAACTTCATTTTAGCTTTCAATTAATACATCATGCGTCAATAAATGATTAAAAAAAGTAAAAAAAAAAAATGAAAAGGCATTGACTCTGAGGTCTTCGTTAGTAGCACAAGTAATTCTTTTAGTACACTATCAGTGTATCATATATTCATGTTCCATATTTGCAACACTTCTTGTACTGTACATTCTGTATAAATGCTATACTTCAAAATATGTACAAAATAATATAAATGTCTTTATTTTTTTAATGATACCAATCATCCTTTCTCTGCGCCATCAAACTGATATCTGTCCCTTGCAAGTACTGCGCTGAAACTAGATGTAACTAATATGAAGGTGTTTTAACTCAGATAACTTTCAATGGTAAGTTTGTGAACTAATTTCAACTGAAAAATAAACATACCATGATCTTTTAGGCAAAGTTTGCTTCTTGGCTATCATAAAATAGAAATATTTAATGCTTTTGTTACATTATCATCTATTTCCTAGGGAAATAATTTAGCAAAGCATTCATAGGAGTCAAATTGTCAGTCTAATTACCTTATGAATGTATAAATTATTGTACTATCGACCTCTTTGGGATTATTATCATTTAATTCAACTTCAGTCCATGTGTACGGCACAGCAACATCAACACATCATCACCGTCATTAACATCATCATCCTCACTTTCCACCAGGTCAGAATCATCTATGTCATAATCAGATTCTGAATCAGAAGCAAATAATTTTCCTCGATTTCTTAGTGATATATATATATATATATATATATATATATATATATATATATATATATATATATATATATATATATATATATATATATATATATATATATATATATATATAATATATTACATAAAATGTTTGGGATATATGTAGTATATCTCAATATTATGTAAAATATAATCTATATATGTATATATATATATATATATATATATATATATATATATATATATATATATATATTTATAATATATATGTATATATGTACATATACATACATTCATACATATATATATATATAGATTATATATACATATACTACACGTCCCAAACATTTTACGCAATCATTGAGAGAGAGAGAGAGAGAGAGAGAGAGAGAGAGAGAGAGAGAGAGAGAGAGAGAGAGTAAAACGTTTGGTACAATAGTGGGTCTGAGACAGGTGTGTGGTGTGTACATGTTGTTTGAAAATAAGTTGGCCTTATTCCGGCACGAGATCTTGCTCCTAGAGCAGCCAGTAAGAGTCATTCTGATGGTATACAAGTGATAAAGATGGTCGGGATTAAGAGTTATGTTTAATGATGTGAAATCCATAACGACGAGTCTCCAAGGTTATTTGATATTTTTTTACGGATTTAGTGATGCATAAATTGGAAAAATTTTAGATTATTCTAGAGAAAATTTGTGAAATTCTGAAAAACACAGAAAGAAAAATGTGAGAGGGAGGTGAATATAAGCTGAAGAGTCGGTTCTGTCGTTACAGACTCCGAAATGGGTCTACAACTTCTTTTGCCTTGCCTCCGCCCAGTAGCAGTTTTTGGGGTGCTGTTGTCCGGCAAAATGGACCCAGGTCTGAAGCCGCCTCTGGAATCAAGAATTTGCTTCTGGTTGCTGTTTTTGGATTGGCTAGCGCTGTAACAGGCAACATACTGGGCAACATTAAGAAGCAGAAAATCGAAGATGATGATTACAATGGAAAACTGAAGCATTGCAGGAGAAGTTCGTCTCGAAAGAGAAGAGAGGAAGAATCTGACACTGGAGAATGTCAACTTAACCAAAAGAGTTCATGATCTGAAAAATACTTTTCAAGAAAATAAAACGGAAAAAGAAAAGGAGGAGATGCACAGAAAGGAACTGGAAACAGACAGGAAGGATAAGCAGTCGTACACAGGACGGTTTAACACGCAGAAGAGGGAACAGCAGAATCTTGGAGGACAAGATCCTTTTGCTTGAGAACGAAAGGCAGCTGACGCAGAAGGAGATGCCGGCTCAGGAAAATGTGCATAAATATGCTGGGAGAAGAGATAACGAGGATGAAAGCAGAAAATAAGCGACTGACTCAGAACGGTGCCACTGTCCAGTAGTTAAGTGATACCCGAACAACAAAGTAATGAGCCTGACTGCTCAGTTGGTAAAGCTTAATTGTCAACTTCGTCAACAAGAGGAAGTACCAAGTCAGCTGGACACGGAACTGCGTGAGATGGGAGAAGAGAGGATGCAGATGATTGAAGCAATCACAGGACTAGGAAGCGAACTCAACCACTGTAAGACTGAGAAGGAGAACCTCCAGTTAAACGTTCGAGAAATGCAAGAGCAAGTTGGAAAGCTGTCGAAAGAAAATGGCTTCCTCCAATGTCAGTTACAAGAGAAAAATGAAGCTTAGTCAGCAGGATAATTTACTGCAAGCGAAAGACCACCGGCTGGAAGAGATGGCGAGGCTGGCCAGCAGCATGGGCGAGAGGAATCTTCTTTTGGAAGATGAGCTGCGAAATCTGCAGGCAAAGAACGAAACGTTACTCCGCGACTTCAAGAACCTCGAGATGAGGACGGAACACTTGGAAAAAAGCAAACAAAAGACTACAGAAAAGACTTGCAGTTCTTACGAGCTGGCACGAGGCAGTAGGAGCCAGCCTCAATCTGACGGAAAGGAAATTAGAGTGAATCTCCGATAATGTAGGGCAGGAAGACTCACTTATGTTTGCCGGAGGAACAATGATGTTATTTACACAAAGGAATCCATGTACTGCTTGTGTTTAGTTTCATATGTAAATATCCATTCTGTATAGTTAATATTTTTCATTGTACGTTCAAGGATAAGGATATAACAAAATGTAAAAACAACTTCCCTCTGTTCATTGCCCATCAAAAAGCTAAGTTCATTAAAGTCAAGGAATGCAATAATGACTTGTTCAATAACAGACAAAAGTGATACCTATATATATATATATATATATATATATATATATATATATATATATATATATATATATATATATATATATATATATATATATATATAATGTTATATATTTATATACATGCATGTGTATATGTACAGTATATATTTGAATAAATATAGATATATTTATATATAGAAAATTTACATATCATGAATCAACTTTACATAATATCATGAAAACCCCAGTAACCTACCAAATTCTGCAAGTGATGTGGAAGATGTTTCCGGTAAGTACTGTAGGCCCGTATTTCTTAAAACTTCCAACAGATGGCAATAGTCGTTCATCGCAGTGAAAGGGTTAAGAGGACGCTGTTTTATTTAAGTGCGGGTGGCTCCAATATGATATGACTTCAGTAACAGCACCTTGATTCTTTCACTGGAAAATAAAGAACACTTCTGTACAAAATAATTTAACGACCCTGCCAGTGCTTCATGTACCAAATATTCTACATCTTTCATTAACAGTCCATATGCCAAACACATTTTATTGTTCCCGTTCTTCCTTGTGGTGTGCCTGATTGGGATATCTTTCTACCACTTCACGCTATTTCTGACGATCTTTTCGCTGCTTTCCCATCTTCCGCTGCCCCTATCAACCTTGAAATCCTTTGAGTGGAGTATCACATGTAAATCCATTAAGTGTGGGGAACACCTGGAATTTGTTCATGTGCGGGGACTGGGCACATAATTGAATTTTTTCCAACTATTGTAAAATTTTCTGCCATGATATACAGGAAATGTCTCTCTGCTTTGTTTGGGGAGACGTGGTGTGATTGTGAACCACTCAAAAATGTTCGGAGCAACATCAATCGGAATGTTCTCATTGACAATTCATGGGCTAATGTGTCTTAAAAGTTGGTCCATGGATTCCAAGGGGGATGGTTCTTGCTTGCTAGTACAATTACGGTAGGGATGATTGCGTTTTTGTAATGTTCTGTCACATTGTGGGGGTTATGCATACACCTACGCACATTAATTAGCCACCTTTAACTGGTATCATTAAAAGGAGAAATGAAACTCAAATCGTTTATGGTGTTTTTTTTTTTTTAGATTTTTAATATCGATTTCTTTAAGTATTCTCTCTTCCTACTTCATGACCAAGACCAGTGATCAGAAATGTACCCCTTGGGCTCTCTGATGATCAAATGACACACTGGGCAGTTTAATTGGCAGAATATGAGTTTAGCTGGTTCCAGTACCATTACTTTCTAGACTCAAGAAGCTACCACACACACAATAAAATAAGGGATTGCCCTTGGAGCCTGTGACAAATGTTTATGATAAATTTCTGGTATTAGACCTAAGTAATATATTCTTCTCTGTTGTTGAAGAAGATTAAACATCACACCACAGAGTGGCAGTGAACGCCATTTTAAAGGTAACTCCCAGAGGAATGTGTCAAGCTGTTGAAGAGCTCAGCCTTTGGTAGGGTGTTCTTGGATTTCCTCTTCCTAATTTTAGGAATTTTGTTTTTAAGAAACTTTAAGAAACGTTAAGAAAGCAGGGATTTCTTAGAGCGCAATATGTAAAAAAAAAAAAAAAAAAAAAAAATAGATGACGCAGTCGTATCACAGTCAAGCCTAATTTAACTTCTGAATTATTTTGATAATCGGAATATGTGTTTTCAGTTTTACACAAGTTGGAGTAGAGTGCTTCATCCCAAAACCCAGAAGTTGCTACCCTTCCAAGAGCTCTTGCCAGCCAACAACATTCGGTAGATCTAATATTTAAGGTAATCCTCTAGATTAACTGTCGGAAAGAAGAGCATGGAATCTTCGCCAGGTAGGAGCCTGAGTGTCTGCACTATGTTGTGAGGGTCACCCTTTCCCATCATCCAGTCGTGATATTTGTATTTACAAGAGAGCAATACTGGCTATAGGTACTAAGTATACTACTTATAGAGAAGCAAACCAGAGGTCATAGCAGAACCATGTTGTAGTTGCAAGATGTAATTCTTTCAGAAGAAAAAAGCCCCTGAGCACAAAGCACAAAATTGTACAGTGGTCACTAAAGAATTTGTAACTACAACACTCCAAAATCAGCTGCGAAACCTCCCAGTCGCTAAAAAGACCTCTGGTTAAGAGAACGATTTCTAGTTGTTAAAGAGAATGTTCGCTCTAGGAGCCATATATTTTCTTTGAATCCTCCTCCCCAATTCAGTGATATATAGAAGGGATTGAGAGCCATATAAGATTTACTCAAAATCATTTGCCAATATAATATTTCTTGTCTAAAGTATATGTCAAACCACTTGACATAACTTTAATCCAAGCATTTGATGTACCACTGGAATTGTATATTCTCACCAGGATACTCAAACAGAAAAATCAATTATTCTCATAAAATATTACAAGCTGAAGGATGTTGCTTTGTCTTGTAAGGAAATAAAAAATATTTCTTTCTGTTTATCGCCTGAAGATCCTTTGCCAGTAGAAGAATTTAGGTCATGATTCAGTGAGCTCCAGCATCCTTTCTTCTCATGAGAGAAGGGATGACAGATACCACTTTTTGGGGATACATAATTTATATCCACCTGTGTTTCATAATCTAAAATATGGACTTTGTGTGCTGAAAACAGTTGAAGACTTTATTACTTGCTATCGAGGTGACTATTGGGTATAATTTGATTACATCTCAACTGTCATCAGTGTTTATGAGATTACTTCTATACAAGCTTATGAAAGTGGAACGAAGAAAGAGTTTTGGTTTTGTACACAAGAAAAAGCAATATTGATTTTGTTGCCAGCTGTTTACTTTTACTGATGCTGTATTGCCGTAAAGAGAAATTAACGTCATATTTTTACATTGGTCTTCAATCCATTTATAAACAAAGGAAACATTTGCTCATTGGCCTTTGCCATGTGGCCTATAGAACTACGAGGGCAGAGAAAACAAGATATAAAAGACAAAGGTGCTATTACATACGAAACAAGATGGAGCTTGACTACAGCTTATGAGGCAGTGTCTTGGGAGTTGTTCTAAACAGATAACAACCATAGATGAAAAATCTCCACTTACTTTGGTCTGGAAGAAATGAACGAAAATGCTTATAAATATATACATATTCCACCGTGATTAATCTGTATATGTATATATATATATATATATATATATATATATATATATATATATATATATATATATATATATATATATATATATATATATATATATATATATATATATATATATATATATATATATATATATATATATATATATATATATATATATATATATATATATATATATATATATGTATGTGTGTGTGTGTGTGTGTGTGTGTGTGTGTGTTTGTATATACATAAATATATATATATATATATATATATATATATATATATATATATATATATATATATATATATATATATATATATATATATATATATATATATATATATATATATATATATATATATATATATATATATGTGTGTGTGTGTGTGTGTGTGTGTGTGTGTGTTTGTATATACATATATATATGCATATATATATATATATATATATATATATATATATATATATGTATGTATGTATGTGATGTGTTATAAAGATTTAATTGATAAAACATTCGTCACCTGGCGGATTCGATCCACTGACAGCAAATACCTCCGGCCTCAGTGACGAGTGCTCTGGATATCCGAATGATAGAGGGCTCGTCACTGAAGTCAGAGATCGTTGCTGTCGGTGGGTCGAATCCGCCAGGTGACGAACCATTTATCGATGAAAATTCCTGTACGGTATTATTTCCGATGCAGAGCGAACTGAATATCAAACGATATTTGTAGTTTATTGTTTATGAATATGGAAAATGTCACGGTGACGTAATAAAGAATGTATATTATTTATAGCCTACACACACACACACACACACACAGAACAATTGTATATATGATAACACCCACACACCCACACACACACACACACACACACATATATATATATATATATATATATATATATATATATATATATATATATATATATATATATATATATATATATATTAAGGTATTAAAGAGACATGTTTAGCAGGCTTCCTTCTGCCCCAGAACGCAGGACACCCAAAAGGCAACAAAGCCATTTGTTGCCGCTAAGATCGTAGTCAGTCGCAGACTGACCGGCTGTTATAAATAGGATACTTTATGTCATTTTCACACTTTGTAATACTCAAATAATTATTTACCAGGGCTTTCCATCTTGTTGCTGATGCGAAAATGTAGCGGATTTCATCATTTTCTTCGCCGCGGTTGATTATGGTTAACAATTTATTCATTTGTGACTGAATTACCTTCATGAATGACGTATTTTGTGGAGGTGTCCTTCGCCTGTTCACATTAACAGTTGATATCCTTTTTGTGAAAGCAACAGGTAAAACTGCGCCGAAGAAACCGAGTTTTCTGTACTGTACAGTGTATAATGCTGTATGAAACTCTCAGCCACGACCTGGAGGCAGCTCAATTGATCCTCAGATGTGGTTAAGTGAAGATGCGTCGGCGACGCCTCCTGAAAGCGCTGCCATGTGCACGATCCTTGGCTAACATTAACCTTAAATAAAAATCAAAACTACAGAGGCTAGAGGGCTGCAGTTTGGGATATTTAATGATTGGAGGGTGGATGATCAGCATACCAACTTACAGCCCTCTAGCCTCAGTAGTTTTTAAGATCTGAGTGCGGACAGACAAGCCATCTCAATAGTTTTCTTTTACATAAAACTAACAAGACCAACATTTTCTTTAGGTACAAGAATGTTCACTTTCGTCATAATTCGCTCAATAAACGATGTCCAGGATTTATCGCTTCAAATTTGTGAAAGTCACTGACATCTTTGTAGGGAAGCGTGGTTAGATACTGACCAAGTTTCTTTTAAGATGTTTGAATTTGGCGATATCGGGGTACAGCCTTCTGAAAGGTTCAAATAGTTTCCGTTTGGTTCGAGTATTCCAAGGAATAAAAGTTCTTATATGAGATCATATTTCAGTTAGTAAAAAATAGCTGGAAGTATCACCAAGATCTAGAGTCAAGATTTTTATGGGAAATATATATTTAATAGCTTGAGTGATAGAAAGATCCAAGATATATTTTGTGATTGAGGAACATGAAATTGAGTTCTTGAGAAGCATAACATTTGAATATTAGATAATAAGAGTGATTTTAAGTAATTGCGCCCACTAATCCCATTATTCAAATATTTGTAGTCTATCAAGGAATGAATAAATTAAGGGTAAACTCGTGCCGAACTGTATCGAAATACGTGCTATGGGAAACTGTAACCGAGGCAAGTATCCAAGATTCCGCTCTGAGTAATTCAGAAGCCAGGAAGTGAAGCTGGTTCTATTGGTTTCTCTTCTCGCATCTCGGATGACGGCAGCGCCTAGACATATCTTGAAAAGTAAATGTTTTGCAAGAATGGTTTTTCTTTGGTTTGTACAATTTTTTCCAGTAGTTGTATAATTTATACAAACAAATGAATATTTAAGGAGCAAGAGTGGTTATATTTGCGCCGTGCTTTATGGATAATTACAAGTACGTTGGTGAACGTATGCTAAAATTTTCAGGAAGAAAAAGAGAATTTACCTTCGATGACCAATCATAATCATGTGGATAAGCTAATAAATAAAAAGAAATTACAATTCAGCAACTGTTTAAACCCCTCGCCCAGATCAGAACAGTTTTCACGCGGGAGTTCAAGCTGACAAACAGAAAAGTCTGAGTAAAACGTTGCCTTGTAAGAGATCTCATGGAGACGTGTGCAGAAAACAGCAGTTCTCAGAAACTCGACTTTTCATGCAAGATGTTCAGAATGTTCATTATTATTTGTCCCTCACAGTTTTTTCACCTTATGATGCTGTAAGATGGAACTGAAGGTCATGGCTGTTCCCTGTCTTGGCTCATTTATTCTGACCTTATTATGTAACTGGTAGTTTGACATCTAATTAAAGTGAACACAAGTCTTCCTAAATTTCTTGTTCTTCTTCCAGATGTTAATGTCATCATAGGCTTTAGTCTTGTATGTTTCACATCCAACCAATCTTCTTTTCTTCCATCTAAAATCGTACGAGGATCAGCAGTCTGTAAGTAACGAGTCTGAAATTCGCTGTTGAATTTGTCCTGATGTTCGTTTATTTCTTTCCAGGTGAGTTCCTGTTCACCGCAGAGTTCCCCCTGCGAAGAGTAAGTGGATTTATTGTCACTTGAAGTAATAATATTTCCCTTTATTTAATTTTGAAGAAGACAAACAACAAACATATAAACGGTCAACCTACAGTAAGTGAATATGTGAAAGGATTACATTTGAAGGCTTCTTTCTATACGGTGCGATTCCAAACGAGCAATTTCGTTGATAGAAAACTGTCACCTGTCATCAGCTTTCTCGAGGGTTTACTCGGAGGGCGTTCTGAGGAACACCTAACGAGAGGTTGCTCCACATTTCGTTTCGCTGAGGCTGATCATCCGCCTTTCCAAATTGAAATACTCCTCGCTCTCAAAACCTAGGTCTGAGTGAAAATACAAAATGGCGGAGGGCTGAAACTCGAGAGGAAAGCCGGGTAGGGGCCACACTGGAAGGATTGCGGAGGGGGACCCATGGTGCAGGGGAGGGGTCTGTGGGTGGCTGGGTGGGTGGTAATAAGACTCTCTCTCTCTCTCTCTCTCTCTCTCTCTCTCTCTCTCTCTCTCTCGTCCTTCCCCCTCACCTCTCTTTCTCCAGCTCATCCATTGCCTCCTCCCCACGCCTCCTCTCCCCTGCCGGCAGCACCACCTCCTCTTTCTTCTGCTGCAGGTTCTAAGCAGTTCTCCCCCGTCGTCCGTTTCCAGAGAAAATGCATCGCCTTGTAAACAGGTCGGTGAAAAGGTTTCTGAAGCAGTGTGCAGCTCTGTGGCTTCCTGTGCACCGCGTGCGTTATTTAAATTTCGCTCTGTATACAGCGCCGTTCTTTGAAACTTTAATAAGCATCCTTTCTCATCCCATTTTTTGCAAAGAAAACAGAAAGAAATGCCGGTACCGCCTTCCTCAAAGGACCTGCTCTCTCACCAAAAGAGGTTTCAGCCTCTTATTAAATTTCGTGGTTTGTCTCGATATGTCGGCACTGTCTCTCTCTCTCTCTCTCTCTCTCTCTCTCTCTCTCTCTCTCTCTCTCTCTCTCTCTCTCTCTCTCTGCTTTCCAGGCTTCATGGTCCTCAAGGTTTTTGTATTATGTATTCAATTCTAAATTTTTTAATTTGTTTTAACGAAAAATCCTTTTCTCTCTATCTACTGTAGTCACACACAAATATAAATTTATGTATATATTAATTTTATATATATATATATATATATATATATATATATATATATATATATATATATATATATATATATATATATATATATATATATATATATATATGTATGTATGTATGTATGTATGTATGTATGTATGTATATATAAAGAGAGGTTACTTGTCACCCTCACGTGTCCTGTGTCTTGGTGACTTTTCAACATATGTAATTTGTATATTTAGAAACATTAAAGTTAGGAGATTATAGAGGTCATTTGAATACATATAAACATTCATACATACAATTGTCCATCAAAAGTGCTTTTATGTCATCCATTTGTATTCAGTGTGAGTTAGAGTAAAACCACCCTTTTTGTACATTGGCCTTCACAGTGACGGCACGGAATTCACTTATTCGTTTTTTATAAGGATCGTGACATTTGGGATTTTATGAAGGGAATGAAAACTAGTCTTATAAATACAGAATCTCCTTCACACAACACACACACCCACATAGTTAAAGAGAGAGAGACAACAATAGCAAAGCCGTTTATCGTTCACGTAAAAGTAGCCCTTCTTCTTCTTCTTCTTCTTCTTCTTCTTCTTCTTCTTCTTCTTCTTCCGTGTGATGATAATTGTCGTCTCTACCAGGTCCTTATAATGCGGCGTCTGCTCTTTGAAGTGTGCACTGTGCCACATTAGTTACTCCCAGACTGACACATGCTGCCACTTTCCTGGGTGTGTAGTAGAGACAGCTGGACTGATTGTCATTGGCATACTGATCTGATGGCATCAAAGAATGGCAGTTACTCTGATGCAGCAGAGGACGACCAAGGTTCTAAGTGATCTCTGATGCGGAGACTTTTAGTGATGCGAATTTTGTGCTTCAGGTGTTTCCACGTTTGGTCTACTAAAGATTTTATTTGAACGGTGGAGGCATATAAAGGAGAACTGAAATTATTATTATTATTATTATTATTATTATTATTATTATTATTATTATTATTATTTATTATCCATGCACACATGATTTTCGGACTATATTGGCACAAAACTTCTCAAGACTGTAATGTAAGTCTTACATGTAGCACTCATCAGTGAGGTTTTACAATTTAGTTGATGTTCATCTTTGATAATTTCGGCTTAAGTACTTATTCTTAAATTTGTGCAAATGATCTTGATAAATCATGTCCATGAGACTCTAATGATGATACAGTTAATGACAATCAGCGGCTAATGTGTAATCCAGTAAAATTTAGTATCAAGTCGTGTCAAACCTACCAAAGACGAAGAACCACTCCAGTACATTCAGTGATGAGCGATGTGAAAATCGCCCACAGACAGACCAAGGAATAATTTTGCAGGTTTTGATGGACTAATGCCAATTATTTGGCTGTCGGCTGTACGCGAAGAAAAATAATATGTGTTTGGAGGTGATACAGGCTAACTTAGTTCGTGTAACAATAACCAGTTTTGTTTTCTCTGAAAATGGACAAAGATCTAAGTACCAGTCGAATGAAATTAGCTGTTTCAATTTGTAAACCAATCTTCGCCTGGTTACCAAGTCACTAAATCTTCATCGGTATTTGAGGCAACTCCGTCATGAACCGGCGCCCAATCACTTAGATTTTTTGCAGGCCATCCAGTTGGAGATCATTTACAAACATCGAACCAGATGAAATCAAGCCATCTTAAGCTCGGCCATGAACCAAAAGCCTACTCATTTGATTGGATCTTGCATTGCAGTACAGTACGATAAAGATTCAGCTAAAAATTGACTGAATCAGGAACCGCCTTATGTTCAACAGTAATGTGTTTAATGACTGGACCTTAAGCGAGGAACACTAATTCAATAGCTGATAATCCATTTCTAGACTGACCAAGAACAGTGGTCAATTTATTAGGTGTTGGTGTTGGTTCAGTTAGAGACTGGCCGTAAAGAATTGTAATCCCATGAAACTGTTTGAGATAACGATAAATAGATATGGTCTCATCTTCAAAAGTTATTTTCATTATATAGTATTTTCAGGTTCCATTGAAGAGGTCTGTGCCTTTATATAAAGGTTAAGATATCAGTTTGTTGGTGGGCTAACTGTCCTTCCAACCTGCCATGTACGAGGGAAGAGCTGAACGATAAAGGAGTTGTTCAAATGGTTCCCTCAGGGTAACCAGGACATTCATAACTCGGCATATTGAGCCTTTGCCACCTATCTTACAAATAGTCTCATTCATGGTATCAGCTTTGTTCAATTTTTGTGTCTGTATCTATTGCCGTTCTCGAGACAGTTTCATTCATGAAGACTTTTGGCCTTACTGGTGGCTCAGTGGTACGGGCGTCGCTCACAAACGGAGGAGTCCCTGGTTCAATTCTAGATGCGGGCGAGGAGGGACGAATGGGTGTCTCCTGTAATTTAGTATACCTCTGTTGACCAGCTAGAGAGTTGTGTACATAGTTTTTACTCGACTGTTGTAGGCCGTAGCTGTAGTAGAGGGAGAGAGAGAGAGAGAAAGTAAAAACTCAAGACGTGAGCGTTCATTGCTTCTTTTGAATGTATACCTTCAACCGGGAGGACCTCAACTAGGCAATCTTCAACCCGTTGCGCGTGAGACGATGAAACCTTTGTTAAGATCTCTCTCTCTCTCTCTCTCTCTCTCTCTCTGTATATACTTTCTGTCTATCGATCTGTTTATTATATATATATATATATATATATATATATATATATATATATATATATATATATATATATATATATATATATACATATACATATACAGTACATACATACAGTATTTGTGTACGTGTGTAAAACTGGCGTGCGTGCATGTGTGCATGTGGTAGTTTGCGGACGTCGAGCAGATGTTGATTTCCCACCATCTTTGATGTCCTTTCCTTAGCACTGAGGTCATGCATCCCCTTTGATGCATTGTTCCAGCGTCTGCTTGCTGGAGGTAAAGACCTTCTGTTTCTTTATGTCCGTCTTTATTTATTGTCTTTTTATTCGTGAGTCTCGTCTGGGTAAAATCTTTTATGCTCTGCAGTTGACGGAAAGTCTTCCAGTGACGTCTTTATTCCGTCTTTGATATAAGAAACCTTTGATGTTTATTTTTTTTAATATTTCTATATACGCATCTCAAGTTCAATCAATTACTCGGTTTTATTTAGCGAGTAATGATGACGTCTAACACCTACGACGCAAAACGTGATTATTTACATTTTCTCAGTATTTGCTCTTTTTGATCAGAGTTTTTTTTTTTTTTTTGTCATACAAATATTTTTGTATATTAGTGTGGCAGCATAGAAAGAGACTACTACAAAAAAAGTTAAGTATAGTTTAGTTTTACCAGACCACTGAGCTGATTAACAGCTCTCCTAGGGCTGGCCCGAAGGATTAGACTTATTTTACGTGGCTAAGAATCAATTGGTTACTTAGCAACGGGACCTACAGCTTATTGTGGAATTCGAACCACATTATAGCGAGAAATGAATTTCTATCACCAGAAATAAATTCCTGTAACTCTTCATCACCAGTCGGGGGAATTGAACTCCGGCCCATCGAGTGACAGTCCGAAGCTCAACCGACTCAGCCAAAGAAGGGTAGAGACTTCTACAAGGATTTTTAGTCCAAAAAAATAAAAACCCACACACACCAGAACTAATGCTATTAATTCTCTCTCTCTCTCTCTCTCTCTCTCTCTCTCTCTCTCTCTCTCTCTCTCTCTCTCTCTCTCTCTCTCTCTTTAGTTAGTCATTGCCACTTTGGGTAATAAGGAAATATGCAGTTATGGACTGCATAGCTTAGTTAAGAATACTTAATGTGGCCATGCATGTGTTATTTTTACAGTTTTTCGGTTAGGATATAAAAATCACTTGTGTTTAACTCGAATATTTATATCATAATCTGGTTTCTGTATCATGCCTACAACTAAGAGATTATCATCACTTTTGCATCAAAGTTTGATGAGATATTGCCCTTTTGAAGTTTCACATAAGAATGAAGAATCTTTCTGTGGGATGGATTTGCTAATTTTCGTATCAGCAATTGAACAGGAATCAATGAAACATCAAAGTAAACATCTTTGTCTTTAGCTCCTTTTTTCAAAGTTTTGGCTGTTTAGCTCAAGTTCTTTTGTACCATCAATGTCACCGTGGCGCGAGATGTTTCTGATTTCAAATGATCTGTTTTTCAAGATTTTCCTTCATAGAGTTTGTCAGCAAATCAAGGGAGGGTTCTTTTAGGACGCCGTCCTCAGTCCTCTTTCTTCGCCCTGACATGACCTCGCAGCCTCTCATCAACAGGTCGAATCTGAGAAGAGATTTCCTCTTCCTAGGCGCTCGCATACCTGCCGCCCCCCACACTGCTGCATCCTCAGTTCCAGTTTATAGATTTTCCCCATGCGCCCATATATATATATATATATATATATATATATATATATATATATATATATATATATATATATATATATATATATATATATATATATATATATATATATGTGTGTGTGTGTGTGTGTGTATGTATACTGTATATATATATATATATATATATATATATATATATATATATATATATATATATATATATATATATATATATATATATATACATTATATACATTGCTTTTACGAAATCAGTTGGTCCCTGAGTTTTTTTAGGTTGGTGACATTTATCGCCATTTCTTCAAGCTTTGGAAATCTCTCACGTTTCCTTTGTATCCTTTTTAATCCAGTAATCTCTGCTTAAAGGATTCTTGATGTAAACTGACTCTTGATTTTAGCTTTTCTTAGTGGAATCATCTGTAAATGCTATTCAATAGGAGATGGTGTGTGTAGGGTCTTACCCTAAGATAAAATTGCTCTAATAATGGTCTCAAAGTAGCGTTTTCCACTTTCAGAGAACGTTTCCAGAATATTTGACTGCAGGAATCTGCGAGTACTTGGGCGAGGTGATTTCAGTCTTCGGTGAAAGTGCTTGCATGGGTCAAGGTGTTGAAAAGACAGCGCAGAAGGCAGCTACATTATATGTTTTGGCAATGCACAAAAAGGACTACCTTGAATCGTATTCTCTCTCTCTCTCTCTCTCTCTCTCTCTCTCTCTCTCTCTCTCTCTTCTTCTTCTTCTTCTTCTTCTTCTTCTTCTTCTTCTTCTTCTTCTTCTTCTTCTTCTTCTTCTGCTTCTTCTTCTTTCCATTCAATTAATTTCAAACGCTGTACAGAAAAGCATTAGTAGATGGTAGATTGGAAGCTATCCCCCTGCAGATGCGTTACCTTTGAACTAATATCCTTTATAGCGTTAAGCGTGAGAGCAAGCTTTGTGTGTCGATTCCGTTCAATATGATGTTAGGACATTGTGTTTCCTTTTCACTTAATGTGATGCGCCTAACTATATTTTCATTTCAAGTTTCATAATACGATATTTCTGTATTTTAGATAGAAAGTATACATGCACAATGTATGTATAATTTTAAAGCGTGAGTAATAAATGCATTCGGTATAGTTATATTGCGGGAATTATGTATCTAAAGTTGTTTGAACTGGTGTATCATGTATTTTTTATCCTCATCGTTTATCAGTTCTATTTTACTTTATCAAGTCATTAATTTTATGAGCGTATCAGAAATCACGTGTCACCCGTAACCGTATTTCAACATCTGCGGAAAACTGGCGCATTCCTTTGGTGTGTAAGAATAATACAATGAAAAGGATATCCATCACAATGTTCTTCAGCTGACTTAAGCTTTTCTTGCACTGCTTAATCGTAAGAGCAGGTTTTCTTCCCGCTTTTAAATGTCGATTTCAGAGTCCTGCTGCGTGTGTGCGTCTCCTCTCGGTTTTTCTGTTGTCTCCGTTGATACCAGCTGATGCACTGTTCCCTGGCTGTATTCTCGGTTGTATTCATCCCTTACTCTATTCTAAACCTGACAGCATCCAGTTTATCTCTCTTCCTCATCTCCCTGAAGTCTTCCAGAACATCTCCTCTGGCAGCTTCTCAGTGGAGGGAGCTCAGCCAATCAGCGCTCAGTATCCCCCTTAGGATCGCGAGTGCTGATTGGCCCAGTCGGTGTGGCCAAGAGGAATCATTTTTCTCGACTTAGGAGAGTGGAGGGGGTTGAGGGAGGGGAGCTAGGGTGTGGGAAGGGAGTTGGGATAAGAAAGCTGAAGTGGCCCCACCCCCCTCACCCCGGCACCTAGATCCCTCTTGAGCCCACCCAGCTCCTATTCCCGAATCATTTTCCTCGGCCGGTAATGAATCAGCATTAGTTCTTCGTTAACGAAGGCTCTTGAGTTCGTTAGTTCGTTATTTGTATTAATGACTTTTTCTGTTTTAGGATAATTTGATGGTCAAGAGAGAGAGGAAATGTAACTTAAGAGAAATTTAATGGGCAGGCAGTTTTCGAAATTAAGACAGAGAGATAGACAGAAATTTGCTAGGATACATACGACAAGGATCCTGACGTTATTCATCACAAGTAGGCTGATAATAAATAGAATAGAAAAACTGCTTTCCTAATGCTTGGCATTTCCCTTGCAAGTCAAGCAGTACTGTTTCAGTTCTATAATGACATCTGGAAAGTTATGAACGTACAAGAGAGAGAGAGAGAGAGAGAGAGAGAGAGAGAGAGAGAGAGAGAGAGAGAGAGAGAGAGAGAGACGGAAGCGAACATACCTTGAAATAAATTTATCAGGCAGGTAATTCACAGAATTAAGATACATGAGCGCATGTAAAGTTTTACTGGGTTCCATGTAAAAGGAGGAGGATCACTCATGCAAAAGTGATGTTATTCTTTATAAAAAAAATATTAAGTAGGAAAAACAATGGTTCCTGATTATTCTGCAATTGCGCTACAAATTAGACCGTTACGACACCATAATTATTTATGGGAAATAGACTGAGCTACAAGGAACCGGCAAACTGAGTTTATAATTCACTCGTCGACTTGATTGCCTATTGCAAAGTAACCGCGGGGGAGGGAGAGAGGGCTTCGCAATGACTGATGACTTTATTGATGTTAAAAAGCTTGCGTGACGCCAGCGCGTTTCGGAATCTTCCTTTCACGGTCGGTGTCGATAACTCGGCGAGCCGGTCACCTCCTGGTTTGCCTCTGCTAACATTCTAAGGGCGAAGGGCACAGGTAATTGTAGGCCGTAGACCATTATTGTCACGGCCAACCTATTCCTATATATGGGGGGAAGGATAAGTGTGCCGTCTTTTTGATGTCTGAAATTTTGGGAGACGGCAAGACCTCTGCATGGAGGCATTTTGTTTTTGGTGTAGTGGTGTTGCTAAGCTTCGTCGTAGCTTCGCTTTCATAAGGCCCGAAGCAAAGATTTACTCCAAGATTCTTTTCTTCTTTGGAAAACCGTCAGAATGAACCATTGTACCTTCGTGAGGCTTTGCAGACATTTCGTGAATATGGCGGTTAGCATTATTAAGAGCTAGGCAGTGAAAATGTAGGCTTTGTGGAATTTCTTGCGGCGATTGATTAAGTTCACAGATTGTGTTTTGGAAACAAAAGTCTCATGTCAAACAGTGTCAGTGTTATTTATTTGCGGCCCCTGTTGTGACATCCATTTGCTTTTGAAGTGTTCATTCTTGTTGTTCCTGGCTGTATTGTACCACAGAACAGAGAAGACGACCTTCAGTAGCCCACTGTACAGTACATGCGTTACCTTAAATGACCCTGTTCCCCAAAACTTCGATGCGAGCACCCCCTGATCGCCATTCTTAGATCTTGTTCCTCTCCCCTTAGTGAAATATATAGAAATATCAAAACAGAGCTTGAGCATGCAGATAATTAATTCAACGACAGCCCTAATAACCAAGCTTTCTGGACAACTGATGTCCGTTGTATATAGCCATTCTCATTTGTACACTAGACCCAGTGTAGCCATAGGCTACCCGCACTTGTTAAATGTGAAATTCGTGCCACGTTGGTTGAAATAGTCCAGGGAAGTTGGGGAGCAACAGCCAAAAAAAAGGAGCGAGTGCAAAGGTCAGGAGGTAGGGAGAGAGGACAGGAGGGAGGGAGGGAGGACAGGGCTCCCTTTTCTCGTGCCTTTTCGCATTCGACGTCGTCCTCCTCCTCCTGATCGCCTTCAAAGGGCAGTTCGTCATTACAGCCTCATCGCCATCGCCATCGCCATCATTCGACCTAAAGAAAACGAGGAATAATAAAATTCCCTAAGTTAATTTTTCACCCGGTTTTTCCTTGAACTTTTTGCACATTCCGCCAAACAGAATATGAAATCATATTTGCGAACTAGCGCTAATGGCCCTTTTCGGTCCTAACAGGTGGAAGCCATTTTTCTCTTCGCGCTGTGCTGCAGCTCCGCTTTTTCGCCGCCTCTTTTTCCTCTCATCTGGTTTTTCGGAAACTGTTGATGAACGCCGCTGAATTGTCTCTTCTCTGTTTCCGGTCGTGACAGCCGTCATTTTCTCGAGCTCAGAAAATTCCCATATATATATATATATATATATATATATATATATATATATATATATATATATATATATATATATATATATATATATATATATATATATATATATATATATATATATACATATACACATATACACATATCAGTATAATATAAAGTGTGTATGTACATGCACACTTACATACAAATATATACATTCATACATATATTTCTCTCTCTCTCTCTCTCTCTCTCTCTCTCTCTCTCTCTGTGTGTGTGTGTGTGTGTGTAGGTCTGCATGTGATAATGAAAGAGAATAATTCAAGATCCAAATCAGCCTCTCTTAATTGACTACCATTTACCGTCTGGCAAAACGTGCCAGAGAGAGAGAGAGAGAGAGAGAGAGAGAGAGAGAGAGAGAGAGAGAGAGAGAGAGAGAGAGAGAAATTATTGTGATCCTGGAGGCTGAGATTGAGAGATAAGCGCCGTAAACGATATCAAAATTCATTGGTTGTTTTCCTTCGACTGAAAGTTCCTCAGCAGTGAGAGCTGGACGATCGATCCTCTTCTGTGGGATAAGATCGGACGATCGACTAACTGCAGGGAAATTCTCTGGCGTCACGGGATTCTTGAGTGAAGTTGAAATGGTGTGTTCAAATTACTCGCTAATGAACAGTTGCTAATAAAAGTGCAGTTAGTTATGCAGAGTTATTGTTGACCTGTCAAAGACCAGAGGTAGGCCAGGAGGCGACATTTTAGACTCCCTAGGGTGAAGATTTTTTTAACAGAACCAAGAGTGTAAAGATCATGGTATGAAACATTTGGGTCTTCTAAAAAAATGTTGATGTCATTTTGTTGTCAAGTCATGCTTAGAGCAGCACGAACAGAGAGCATGACCAAGGGAGATCGTCAATTTCCATTCGTATGACTTGTGGTGGTACGACAACTTCATTGCTAACAATAACTATCCTTATGATGATAATAATTGCACCTTTGATGATAATGAAAGTAATTAGGTGTCTGAAATGATTTATAGGCAGACAAAGGATTTATTCGTGACTGCAAAAGCTTTGCGAACTAAAGCTTTATTCGGCGAATGTTCAAATTGTTATTAGATTCTTTGCTGAGAAAAAGTTGACGTCAACGCTTTGCGAGCGCTGTGTGCGTGAACGCCCAGAATTTACTCTATTAAGATATGAAAAAATGTACAGTAATTCAGTTTCGCTCGAATTTTATGTTCATTTCAGCATATATTTATACATTTTTGGGGTTGGCTGGAAACGTGAAGTGAGGCAATTTATGTTTTTAAGAGCAGCGCCGGTTGGAGTAGCCGCGGATTATTTTCTTTTACGCGCCGTGTTTATTTATTCATGCCTGTTTATTTATGTCATCGCTGCATAGAAATTCACTCTCATTCGCTTATTATCTTTCGATTAGTTATGAAATACTAAAGCAACTGCTTTGTCAAAGGAAACTGTATTTGCTTCGAAGTGCGAGCTGGGAGCTACGTACAACAGGTTGCAACGACGGTAAGGTAATGAAAGGAGCACTAGTATCAGTGGCTGCAGAACAAGAATGGTCCTTCTCTCACGTAGGAACCAGTATGACTGTGAAGGCGTTTGCCAATAATGGATGATCCCTTTGCAATTCTGCTTTATAGTTATTGCCAAGAACACTGAATATACAGGGAGAAGGGATGTTGCTCAGATGATAACAGACACTCTAGGATACAGAGGTGAATACAACAAGCCTCTTTGGTCCTTCATCAAAGTTTAATTAGTGAAAAGTTATGGACTCTCTAAGGACCGAGATGGTGAAGACAACGATAAGAGCAACAATTATAACGACATTAATTAAAGTTAAAAATGTCCGAAAGCGAAGAGCATTCCGTGCTGTGCAATCATTTGATGTTTATGATTAAAGTGACTAATAGTTGTTTCCCAAATTGGATCTGTGATTAAGAGAGGAAAAACCTGCTTGTTAATGATATCGAAAAGCGTCCAAATTAACAATTTGACATTTTCCGCCGGAATTGTATTTCTGTTGAATCAGGCTTTATTGTTTTCATTTGATCCTTTTTCTCATTTCTTTCTGTTTTCTTTTGTTATTTGACGGTTTTTGCTTCGTTACCCGGGATTCTTTGGACATTAGAATTATGTTATCTATAGTGGATACTCAGTCACAAGGAACAATACAGTAGAACATTGTATTTACCTAAACAGGAGGCTTTCATAAGACAGTGAAAAAAATAAAGATAAAAAAAGGAAGCAGAATGAGAATCGAATACTTGCAAGTTACAGTAAATAAGCGAATAAATCTTTGGCATTTGAAAATGCATTATCAGAGCGAAGTGTCTTTAAGTGTAGAGTCAAAATCAAGCATCAGCCGATATTCGCTTACCCTTACATCAGTTATGTTGAGATGGCACGCAAACTCAAATCGGAAGCAGTAGAAAGCCACGGTTCAGCAGCATTGGGTCAGTCTCAAGGTTGCATAGTGCTGCTTTTGTGGTTCTCACCCGTCAAAGCAAAGAGCACCAGCTTGAACCCTTTACGGTGAAGCTTCTTCAGCTCTACTAAAGTCAGTGGGCATAAAACCCAAACAAGTAAAACATGCGCAGAAGTTTCTTCGGCTCAATCGAGTTTTCTGTACAGCGTATAATGCTGATGAGCCGCAGCCCGGTGGTGGCTTGTCCTATAGCGTTGCCAGACGCACGATCATGACTAACTTTAACCTTAAATAAAATAAAAACCGCTGAGGTTAGAGGATCGCAATTTGGTATATTTGATGATTAGAGAGTGGATGATCAACATACCAATTTGCAGCCTTTTAGCCTCAGTAGTTTTTAAGATCTATGGGCGGACAGAAAAAGTAAGGATGGAAAAAGTGCAGACGGACAGACAAAGCCATGACAATAGTTTTATTTTACAGAAAACTAAAAATCCCATCAGAATCTGTGTGATTTTTTCTCTGTACACATGTGTGTGTCTCTCTCTCTGAAAAGCAGTTCTCTTAAAATCACCTGCAATTAAAACTCAAGAATAATAATCTTCAGTTTTAGAAAAAATTTGGTTATTTCCATTGTTTAATGCTCACTGAGAATCATTCAAGTTTTGTACTGTCAAACAATTAATGAGGCAAAACCCTCCTTTCAGTTGTTTTGCTCAACTGACTGGAGTATCTGCGCTTCTGTCGGCGGCTGCCAGGTTATCTCAGGAGTCAGACCTGATTACCATTTAATATAACAGGGCTTGGTACGATAACTATTCTTGGGAGGAGCTGGGATTTTGGTTAGTCATATGTTCTGCTGTTATATTAAACCAAGACAATTTCCCTAACGTTATAGCTCCAGATATTTTTCTTCAATAGCGTTTCCAATTTAATTATTCTATAACTTCTTTTGGGTTTGATATCTCTGCTACTTCATCAGGTTCATAGTTTTATCAATGTCTTTTACTCTTCTGACATTCCTCCCTTTCTTTTGTATATCTATCTATGTGCCTGTCTATATTTATTATATGTATATATATATATATATATATATATATATATATATATATATATATATATATATATATATATATATATATATATATATATATATATATATATATGTATATATAGATATATATTAGTATATATATACATATATATATAAATACATATATATGTTATATATATTTATATTATATATGTATATATATGCATACATACACACACACACACACACACACATATATATATATATATATATATATATATATATATATATATATATATATATATATATATAACAAAGTTACAACCACGAAGGAAAAGTAAAGCAATGAGATGCTAAGTACTTAGCATCTCATTGTTTCACTTTTCCTTCGTAGCTGTAACTTTGGTTGTATACTGTCACGTTTTACCTTTTTCGTGATTTAAAATCAAACACACAGGCACACACACACACACACACACACACACACACACACACACATATATATATATATATATATATATATATATATATATATATATATATATATATATATATATATATATATATATATACTGTATATATATCACACATTAGGTCATTTCAGATTGCCAAGCTTAAATTCTATTCTTCCTAATGTCACGCTGTTAATTTTATATTTCATAAAACAAATTTATAAAACAAAATCAGGTTGAAAACCATTTATCCACTTGCCTCGATATTCCTCTTGTTTCTGAAATAAATGGCGTCTGATGTTGAACTTTTGGGTTTTTCCATTTTGATGAATGAAGCACCCATACGCGCAGCAATTATTTACCATTTTTGTTTACTGTTAACTTAAAGGAGAAGCGACAGACACCGAACCTGCTGAATCAGGTCCTTAACCAGGCTTTCTATAGTAGGTGGAGTCAGTATACAGGTGAATCGCAGCTTTGCCTGCGCACTGACTGGAGACTCAGACTGACCTGTCAGTCCTTGCATCAAAGACGCCCCACGTGCCACAAATAGCGGCAGATGTGGCCTACTCCCATCGACTATGCAAAACAAGCGGAAAAGAAGGCGGGTTGAGCATGAAATTTAAGAGGAAAGCGTGACTCTGGATTATCTTCCATTATGTATTTCGTTCAACCAATCTTGAAAGACGAGCGGCGTTGGCCAACGGAATTTGTTAGGAGGAGGATTTTTTTGTAAGGACATTTTCCATATAAAACAAATAACGTTTTGAAACCAGGAATTTTATCAAAGAATATTCTTTATGAAATCATTACAGAACTATGATTTTATTAGCATTCAGTCCTTATGCAACAAAAATTATTAGAAAATTATAATTTTTGTCATATAATGGTCTCTGTGAAAGGCAGATATTATAAAGCTTTCTTTCTGTTAAAAGAATGATCTTTACAAAATGAAATTTATGACAAAATATGATTATTTTAAAAGAATTGTCTTTACGAACGGCGCATATTTTAAAACAACCCTTTTTTTTTATAGACCAAAAAGCCAGCTTGTATTAATCACATTGTCCTTTTCATGAGGCGAATAACATTGGCTTTTAGTGCCAGAAGAGGAAGAGCACATCATGATTTACAATAGGCCTACATCCATCCTTCTTTTAAACTTTCCAAGGGTTAATACTTGGCGGAAGAAGTCTTGCTTTACACCTGACACCGGGTATGCAAGACAAAGTAGATTTCTTGAATGTTTGAGTCACGAGAAAAATATCACCCCTCCATTCAACGGTAGTTTTACCTAGCTTCATCGTATCCTTAGCCTTCCTGCTTCTTTTTTGTTTTGTTTAGTTTATTGCAAACAATCCTTAGGTGATCAATGAATATAAAAAAGGTTTTGAATGTTACATGTCTCAACACTTGGAAGGTTAAAGTGAATGGCATGGCTGCTCTCTGCTACACTTAAAGCGATGCTATCAAGTGAAAGGAGCGTTGTTAAGTCTCGTGTCCAACCTGAAAGGACTTACGGCTCCTGAGGCTTTGGGTCTGCATTTGTTTGTTTGATACTAGTGATTTTTGGTTGGTGTGGGAATCGCCTCATTGAGTTTCATCATTTTTTTTCTTCTTGCTGAATGTAAATTTGTGCAAGCAAAACGAAATTTCAAGTTAGCTTCTACACTAATTCACTTTAATAAGATGACTAACTCGGTAGCTCCTTAAATTTTTTGGGAACTGAAATCCTAGGAATTAACTGAATAGTTAAAACTATATGCCTTGTCTTCATGTGATATGCAAAGATTTCTTTCTGAAACTGTAAACTGGTCAGTATTTCTAATACTTGAATCTGTATGAAAGATACTAAAGCACCAGTGTTCATGTTATCACGATGCCCAGTGGAAGAAATGGACTTTAGGCATATAAGAACAAATGTATCGTAAACTGCATCCATTAACCTAATGTCAAGGAAATAAAGTTGATTTGTTTGTCAAGTTTAACGACCTACTGGACGCAGTAATATTAAATCTTTTAATGATGATAATGACCTGTAAAAGAATGTTATTTTGGAACTGCATCAGACAAAGAATGATACTGGTATTCCCTTAATCTCCTCTCCACAAAGAAAGAATGACATCGTGAAAGGAATGAGAAATCACAATTGCTATTTAAATTTTTTTGTAAGTACTTGAGAAACCGTTGGTTAACTATACATCAGTCAACAAAATAACCGTCACAGTCTTCAGTTACACAGAGAAGCCAACTGATCAGATGTTTCTCTGCAGTAACTGACATACGAACTCCTTGTACCATGGAAGTGAAACAGCAGTGAGGCTTGACACAAGTCGCCTTAAAAGTTACCCAAATACAATGTGACACCAGTCGAAGGCTTCACAACAGTGAAAATAAAAATTGACCAGAATAATGTTAATGACTATCATGCTATTACTGATATTTCTTCTACTCGGTTCTGTCCTGGTAGTGAAATCTTAGTACTTGATACAATTGGTCGTAAACCTTTTCACTGTCTGCACACTAAAACAACAAACCTCTGGATCAGATAACGTAGAAACTTTTCCCTAGCCATCTTTCTCTGGTTAGAGTGCATATCCCAGCCTTCCGTTTCCCGAGAAATTTCGTCGCGATATCCAGTAAATCACCTGGAAGATTGATCCCTAAGTTCACATTAACATCCTTGTAGATTGATGAATATCCAGTCAAGTAGCAATATACCACGCGAAAGCTTATTTGCCATATTAGGAGATGACTTCCTCAGGTTCCTGAAACTACAGCGGCAATCAATTTTCGAACGCTCAGGCAATTCGCATTGCTGGCTAAAATCATTCTTTTTCATTCATTTATTCTTCGTCTACACATATCAACGTGGACTTCTCGCTTTTGGAAAAACGCTCGATCTAATCAGACCCTGCCTATTTGCTTGCATAAAGGAAATGTTTTTCTAAACTAATGTAAGCTGTCAACCTCATTATCGAGTAACATAAGAACGCCGTTTCCTTCACATTTAATTTCTTCTGACAAGAGCTGCAGTCTTTCTATAAATGAAAGAATAATTACAGTTAGAATTATGAATCTATCTGTAGTATGTAAATTTTGCAATCAATCTTTCACGAGGCATGAAGTATCGATATGTGGTGCAATTTTTGCAGTCAAATGAAAGATTGTTTTCTTGAATACCTCATAAATGATCGACATTCGAATGTTGTTGATTCTTAAGTTCTGTCGGAATGAATGAAAGAAGCTCACCATCTCTATTTATGTGGCACGTTCTAGGTTCAGAATCACAGTAGTATCTTTGCAACAAAATGGCGGTGTAAAGTTTAACAGCTTATAACTATTCATCCATCCGTCTATGAAAGGAAATTTGCTTTTACCCATGTCACTAGATCAGCGCGCCTAGTTCACGGTCTTGCCTATTTGTTACTATATTATTATTATTATTATTATTATTATTATTATTATTATTATTATTATTATTATTATTATTATTATTATTATTATTACTGAACAGCTTAAGCATACAACTTGCAATGTGCATGAATTATGAGTTGCAAAGCAGATTAAAGCCTGTTCTCTCTAAGAAAAGAGGTCTTGGAAGACAGGATTGAAGGTCAGGAGGAAGGAGACAGAGCCTCTACAAATGAAAGCCAGAATGCAGAAGGTCTTTCGCAGGAGGGAGACAGAAGAAAGCGGATCAATTTAGATAATGAGGTTGAACATTGACAGATGATGGTGAATGAGCTGCAAGAGGGATGCACAAAGTCCAGGCAGGAAGGTAAAATGGGAAGAGCGATTGTATTGTCCTCTGTGATTTAAAAAATAGATTTAGAAATACAGCTGTGGGTAGGTCTAGTCATGATCGATGGAGAAATCACAGACGTAAAAGTTGGATGTCTGTCGGGGAGATGAGAATAAAGAATAACAAATTTAAAGGGCCAGCAAAGGTGAAAGGAGTAACAGTCAAGATAAGAAAGGAGAAAGATCATGCCATGAGAGAGATGAGGAATATGTTAGAACAGTAATTGGGATAACAGGTGCCAGAGAGAAGGGGGAAGGGAGAGAAGGAGACCAAAGAGAAGGTGGTTGGCCGTGATCGGGGATGATTTAAGGGAGAAAGGCTTAACAACAGAGGACGTGCTAGGATGCAAGTCGTAGGCAGATAGGGGAAACTGGTCAGATATATCGACCTCATAATCAGTGGGGAAATGTGAAGAGAAACGAGGAGGCACCGGTTGTTCGAAAATGTGGAACGGGAGTTTGCGATGACCAATTTAAATAAATAAATAAATAAAAGATAAAAAAAATAAAAATAAAAAATTGAAATGAGAAATATCAGGAGTGAAATCGTGACTGTAACAGTTAGATCTATGCTGTTTACACATAACATTTCTTTCACACACTTTTCCCCTCCTGTGGGAGAGCTAAACTCTAGTTTTATACTTTGCGGCAAAGCGCGTTCTATGTGGCGTATAAGTCGGAGAGGTCCACGTAATCCAATATATGCTAATGGCTCTGAATGACCCTCTGCTATATGATTTGACGTCATGTGGACGAACAAAACATGGCCCTTCAACGCCTCTGCCTTCGCTGTAGATTTTTTAGTAACATTATGAACCGTTAAGTGGGGAATTGATACTCAAAACTTACATAATATTATTTTTTAGTATGATTCCAGTAGTACGACTGAAGTACTCCAAGCCTTACTTTTTAGAGCACTTATGACTGAAGTAAATTCTATTACTGTGCTTTAATAAAAGACTTTAATATCCTGGCTTAGATAACCTTTAGGAAATTATTAAAAACGGTAATGAAGCCTTTGAAATTTTATCCAAAAGATGTTCTTCCCATATTAGACGTGAAATTAAATTTTCCCTAAACTTTAGGTCTGGAACTTTGAAAATCGTTAGTTGACAGGGGCTGTACACACACACACACACACACACACACACACACACACACACACACATATATATATATATATATATATATATATATATATATATATATATATATATATATATATATATACACACACACACACACGCATGTATAGGCTATGTATTATATGCCACGATGTCACTTAATTGCAAGTGACAAGTAAAAAATACGCCGAAGTTTCTTGGCCCCAATCGAGTTTTCCGTACAGGGTATAATGCTGTATTAAACTTTCAGCCACGGCCTGGTGGTGACCTGTGTTGTTTTTACCTATAGTTGTGCCAGACGTGCTATTATGGCTAACTTTACCCTTATATAAAATAAAAACTACTATATATATATATATATATATATATATATATATATATATATATATATATATATATATATATATATATATATATATATATATATATATATATATATATATATATATATATATATATATATATATATATATATATATATATATATATATATATATATATATGTATGTATATATATATATAAGGAAATCCCACAGGAAAAAGACAGGCAGAAAAATGAGACAGGTGAAAGGAAGGTTACAAAGTAAACAAAAAGAACAAGAATAGCAGATGGCTAATTGTCAAAGGGTAATAAACAGAAAGATAATCCAGGATAATCCGGGATGAAGTAGTCACAAACTAAAACCATAGACCTAACCACAAGAGATACGGAGGTTTAGCCATACAAAATCCAAACACTTGTATGAAATTGAATACCAGATGGCTAATTGTCAAAGGGTAACAAACAAAAAGTATTTCAGGATAGTCCGGGATCACGCGGTCACAAACTAAAACCATATACTTATCCATAAGAAATACGGAATCTTACCCATTCAAATTCCAGAGACATGTATAATACTAAATACTGATCATGCATATATTTATCAACAAATTTTTAAATTATGAAGGCATCAAGTTTAAACAAACTAAGACTTAGATTTAGAACACTTCCATTATTCGACTTGATAAAACAAGATTCAATGATATTCCTTTTGAATGTGTCGTTGCATGGGACTAAAGATCTTCTTCGCTCCAGTTAATAGGATGATCTAAATCTCTCATATGTACGAATAATGTATTCGATATTTGGACAGTTCTCACAGAATACCGGTGTTGAGAAGTGGCCAAATATCGAATACAGGGAAATTAAAAGGAAGTACTAAGCTCTTTTTCTGTACGTATTAGGTTGCGTGTCCCACAGTATAAGAAATGAGCGCGTTGATTTTTCATTTTGCCGCCTTGCTACTTCGTTACTCAAATGAGCCCTGTAAATCTGCTGTTTTAATTGTTTTTACTGGATGCACAAATACACACAGTTCTATTGACGGTTTATGTAAATATGAATGTATGTGCTAATATTCATTATTGATTTTGATTTTATATATTTTTAGGGTAGCATTGCAACATAGTATTATAATAACATAAATCGAACACAGTACTAGTACGTTATTATTTGCTGTGGGGATGGTAAAAGAGAAGAATGTTAAATGATAGCATAATATATTTTATTATCCGTATTCATATTTGTGATTCATACTTCAGGCTACTTGAACTACGGCCCATATTCAGATCGAGTCGAGTGATGTAGACTTTGTGTCTGTGTGAAAATCCCTTTCGTATTTATTCATGTAAATTAATTATTGGCAGCATATTGCTGAATTATTAAAAGTCACGTGAGGTTAATGTTCTGTGTTTTTTTCAATGGGCTGACAAGTGTCATGGGCTTCCCGACTTCACATCATAACAGTTCAGCTCTTCAAGAAAACTGAGTAACAGAGGTACGTTAGTACCTATTCTTCATATTTTCCAAAGGCCGCAAAAGTACTGATAACCCAAGGTAATGAAGGTTATTTAATAGTTAACTCAAGACTCAAGCATCAGTTTAGAATACGCGCCTAACGTTTAATCTATATTGTATTATATGAATTCCTGTCTGTGGCGTCATAACAACGTGGTATTTAAGGTGCTGCTACAGTTTCGAAGGTGAAATGATTGTTACTTCGCCTCACTCGGTGTGACTAAACTGGTAGCCACTGCTGGGCGATTAAGTTACATTAAAAAGCTACTGCCAGCATGATCAACATTGTAACCGTTGATGTAGTCATGCTTTGATTCCTGTTGATAATGTGGGACCCATTTGACTTTTCCGTCTAAGATTATAGCCCACAGTGGCTGAATCAGCTTCCTGGAGCAGAATATGTATTGCTGGGTCACCTGTAATAGATTTCCTGTAAACTCACCTAGTCTGTTGAGGTAATATTTACGGTAGCTCTCACAAGTTGTATAGAACATCGAAGAGAGTGTTAGCCATGCGCTATCACCTCTTGAATGTTTTGTACAAATACACAGTCCTGCCCAGTAGGGAAACAGAAGAGTTTATAGTGAGAAAAGACATTGGAAATACTCATTCCACTGTGTCAGTTTTTGTCTGTTTACAGAAGTTCATTAAGCTATGTGAATATGCAGAACTCATCTTTGTAGTGACCTATGTTAGGCTGCAGTGGACTGATCCACATTTTTTGTCATATTTTACCGATTTTTGTCTAGTTCTATTGGTGCCCGTTTTCGGAATTCTTAGCGCAGTGCTTTTCAGGTGAGATTTATGGCACTTCCTCCTAAAGTGTCTTCTTTATAATGATTTTCATCTTCCATAGAAAATAAAAATCATTATAAAGATAATTTTTGTACCTGTACGTAATTTTATTTAGGCTGCGTTATTAATACGGTTACTAATTTCATGCATTTTGATATACATATACATTACAAAGTAATGTATATGCGTTTGCCTACTTACGTGTGTCTGTTATTATATCGAAGGGGAAGGAGAAAATATTTAGGTGCACTATATATATATTGTTTCCAGATACTAGGGTTGCTGTCAAAACTTTTTTTAGCAGCATATGATTATATAATAATTTTCTTGCCATTACTTTTAGATTCTGCTGTTCATTTGTTTAAAACTTCATCTCTCTTTTTATATAATTTGCATATAAATGTTAATTCCTTGACAAAGTAACAGAGGCCTTAATCTCATGCAGGTAAACAACATCTGGGGCTATCTGCTGTTCAGTAGGCTATGCGTAGGCTAATACCGATATAGTCTTCTAATTCCATGGAAGGCTCTCATTTGCAATGATTATTGATGATTCTTTTGTGAATGCTTAATTCCCATTTCGTTTCAAGATTTTAGAATATCTGTTTATCTTCCTTTTTATCAACGTTGAATCTTGTCTTTGCTAGCATTTCCTTTCCTTTGAATATCAAATGAGGCAAATTTCATTGAATTGCTTTGTTGAACGGTCAGCGAACGTAGAGCAGGATTCAGAGTAAAGGTTGCAGAATTGAGTTTGATTCCTGTAACGTAACATGTGTGTTCTATCGTATCTTCATAGACATCGTGAAATGTGTTGTCACCACCTTCCAGGGTGTCGTCAAGATCAATGATATAAGGTCAAGCAGGCGCGTTTGAAATGCAACGAGAATTGACTGGGTCTTGGTTTGAAAATGTTCGATTCCTCGTCTTGCTGAAAACCTGACCATTGCCTTGCTGGCAAAGACAATTCTTTTTCCAGGCTACATGCATCTCAGTAGATGTCACAAGATTTTTTATACACTTATTTAGCTTGATTTTTTTGTCTGTTTGTTTCTGTTCCCTTCGTCCGATGGAGCTGAAATTTTGCATGGTTACTTAATCCCGGTGACAAGACAACCTTACATGATCAGTAGGTCAGCAGTGATCTCTAGTGACCTTACAGTGACCTCTCCCAGTATCTCAGGATTTGTATGAAAATCTTCGGATTTTTCATACCTTCTTTGATTCGGTAGAATAAGTTAATAATAACTCTACGGATTTTTTAAAACTTCTTTGGCTCGACATGATATCACATTCAATTAGCTACAATCATAAATCGGTTACAATTTCTGTCAAAACTAAAAAGTATAAAATAGAAAAACAATTTAACACGCTTTTATTAAAATGCACTAAAAAGTAAAAAAAAAAAAAAATTTTTTGAGACACCAGGATTTTCTTACAATTTTAATCATGTCTACAAAAACAAAGGCGTGGGCGCTAAACATGTAGGGAAATGCTACAAGAAATAAAAAAAAAAAAAAAAAAAAAAAAATATATATATATATATATATATATATATATATATATATATATATATATATATATATATATATATATATATATATATATATATATATATATATATATACATATATATATTTTCATGTAGCATTTCCTTCCATATTTGGCGCCCCGCCCACGCTTTTATAATTTTATAGACATGATTAATTGTAAGAAAATCCTGGTGTCTCCCAAAATTATTTTTCACTTTTTAGTACATTTTAATAAAAGCGTATTTAATTTTCTTTTTATGCTAAACTGAATGTCTTATAATAAGAGCTGCAATGCATTTCAATAACGACGGATATTCTTAAAAGCAGTTTCTTCTGAGTCACGTGACGTCATCTTAGAAACTGGACTTTTTGTTTGGGAATTAATCTGGTGGTGACTTTCCGACATGATTGGCTGGATGCATTAACACCGCTGAATATTCTCGACGGCCAAGTTCCTCTCCAAAAAAGAAGTGGACTTAGATTATAACTGATAGTTTGGCGTACAGCATGCGCGTCTTTTATGCTGCTTGACATCAATATATACTCAAGGATATGAAAGACTTTAAATTCCTGGCATCTTTAGATCTAATTAACTCAGTTTTCACAAATCTCAGTGACACAGACTTGTGATATCATTTCACGAATTTCTGCCACTTCCATCTGGATTGATACCTAGTGTCGATTATCGATTTCTGTTAGCTGTTAGTTGGCTTTAAAAAAGTAATGAGGTTCACCCAGAAGTTATTGCTACCAAGTAAGCGCTCATGAAATAATAACTTAAATGCTGCCGTAATACATTGATGTTTCGAATGCGAAATGGTATAATGTGGCTTGTGTGGTCATAAACGTACTTCCTGTTAACAATGCGTGGGCCCGAAGTCTAGACGTTACGTCTAGAGTCCCACTTAATTTGTTAGATGACTTTTTCACAATACTGTGGTGTGATTATAATGTAGTGTATCGAATAAAATATGAACGTTCCATGGGTAATATTGCATGCTGAATGAACTTAGTTCGATTATCTTGTATATATATTAGGGAAATGGATTTGGTTCGTGTTGACGCTGTAACAGCATCTCAAATTTATACTTGCGAAGGTATTGGTCAATGGTTAAAGCCGAGACTGGTCTGGATCGATTTCACTCTGGGAAATATGGTAATGATCTCCCCTTGTGTTAGATCTGGTTTGCCTCCCTCTTGGTGGCCTTGCTAAGGTTCGCGGTTGTCCTCGGAATTTTGAAACGTCTGTCAGGATTGCATCCAACTGGAGTAACAGCCGTCAAGAGTCAAGGTGCCATATTGCTAATGTCGAGTTTTCGCGTAAGAAAGTGGGTCGTATTGGTCAGTTACCTACTGCTTCAGGTATCATACGATTCTTCGAGTCAGCATCTACTTTAGGCTACAGATGATAACACAAAAATTTGTGTTCACTGTTATTTCGCTGTTAGATGAAGGAGCATTAAGTTTTTAAGAAGTAAAGACTAAACAAAGAAGAAATTTGTAATGAAATTTAATAAAGTTTAAATGAACAAGGAAACATCAAATGAACCCAAGAAAATTGTTACGGTATTGTTATGAGAATAGAACTGCTTTTGAAGTCATAAAATGGTAGACCCAAGGTCTAGACCTTGGGTAGACCAACGCCTTCTCAGCACACGCAGCGTATTCAAACCTTTTCCTCAAGAGGTCAGGACAATATAAGTATTTTGATACTAAAAACAAAAACAAAAACAAAAAAATTAGCTTGTCAGGAGGTTTCAAGATGAATGTGCGTTGTTGCAGAATAGATAATATTTCTGTAATTCAAATGTAATTCCATCGATGTGTTTGGACTGCAGACGTAGCGAACCAGTATTTCTCTAACAGTAGTATTATGGTACTGAAACAGAGCAGATGCAGCAATCTACAGATAATTTTTCGTTTAATAACGAACGAATGAGAACCCATTTATTAGTGCCATATCTTTGGAACTATAGCAGGCCCCCCGGAATCCTGGTGAATCTGTGACCTGTTTTGGTCCACTTCCATAGGACAAGCACAGATTAAGACCTGCTGACCTTATCAACGATGACCGCGACTCATCCAGATGTGCAGAGTTGAAACTAATGAAATTTGCATAGAATTATGTTTTGATATCTGTAGATGAAATTTATATTTCAAAATCTTTTTCATGATTGGTATTGAAAAAATAGCAATAATTAGATATTTCAAAGCAAATTGAATCGACCAAGTAGATCAACCAAGTAAAGTTAAGTATACCTTAGTTTTACCAGACCACTGAGCTGGTTAACAGCTCTCCTAGGGCTGCTCCGAAGGATTAGACTTATTTTACGTGGCTAAGAACCAAATGGTTACCTAGCAACGGGACCTGCAGTTTATTGTGGAATCCGAACCACATTATAGCGAGAAATGAATTTCTATCACCAGAAATAAATTCCTCTAACTCTTCATCAGCCGGCCGGGGAATTGAACTCCGGCCCATCGACTGACAGTCCGCAGCTCTACCGACTCACCCAACGAAGAGGTCAACCAAGTAAAGCAACAGAAGGCAGTCTCCTGTGGGAGTATATTTCCAAGCATTACAGCGAATACAGAGACCCAGTGAAGATTGAATTAGTCAGATTACGGCAAAAATTGGGGGAAAACATTGAATCAAGTCGTCGATAACGTACGAGCAGTTTAACCCTGAACTTGTAGCACCAACTGTCTACAATAGACGAGAAATAGTCCCTGAACACCACAGATTAGCCTATACTAAAACGAGGGTTGGTTCTCATCGATTCAAGATAGAAAGCGGACGTTGGTCTAGAATACCACGAGAAAGAAAGACGTCTTTGCAGCTGATGAGAAGTACAGGATGAGGATCATGCATTACTTAAGGGCCATTTAGTGAATAATATAAGGAGGGATTTTACAACGTTAGACTACAGTTTCCTAGAACATTTAATGACATGAAAATATTCAGAACTTGTCCAAATACTTGTATTTGATTATAAAGACAATTAATGAAATAAATGTCATGAGGTAAATGGAAATAAGTGCTCTTAGTTTCTGTTGTTGTATTTTGCTTTAATGGTTATGTGCATAAATTATTTGTATAATAATGGACGATTATAATAGTTGTAATAGTTATTCAATCTTCACTGGGTCTCCCTGGATTCTCTGCAGTGCTTGGAAATATACTTCCACGGGAGACTGCACTTCTGTTGCTTTATTAATCAACTGGTGAAAGTAGGCTTAGTTGTAGCCAGGTCGTTCCATTGCCTTTTTTAAGAAATTCAATTGCCTAAGCATGATATTAGTATCTGCACTTCTCAAACCAATCTCCAAATAAACCAGTTCCGTGCATAGTATTCCTTATGCCTAGGAGATCTTTTAGAGTTCCCAAGTATATTTTATTCGTCAGCTTCATATTCAAGGTCCGCTGTGATTCAGCACCATAAAACAGACCACAGTGGGAAGGGTTTCAATGTACTCGTCCGTTTCATGTTAGCATAGTTTTATTAATGCAACGTTTCAGGGACCAGTCCAATTTTCAGGCTGAAAACTACAGTAATAATATAAAACTACAATAGAAACTCATCTGAAAATATACAGTTACAATAAAAAGCAAATCAAAAGAACACCAAAGAACACTCAAGTACCGTTTCCAGTAGAGGAAGGAAGACGAGTAGCTGGAATAACGAGAGCATGTCCGTTGTTTATGCCACCCATTTAAAGAAATATTTTACTGACAGTTGTTATCTGAGTAGTTTGTTTTAAATGCCTTCACAAATTTACGAATATAAACTTTTTACCTACCAATACTATTTCGACTGTACCTAGGTTGCCTTTCTATGCCGATGTTACTTCTTTATTTATACAGAATTTTATACCCCAATGGAACAAATAATTAGACATTATTGCCGGGCCATAAAATGTCAGCTGATTCCAAGAAATCCACTGACAATCAAATATAAAGACAAGTTGTACCCTCTTATGGCATCTATTTATATACTTGTCCGAGGTGTGATCTAGGAAAATAAATTGGAGCTTCAAGGAGACTTCTTAAGCTGCGAATAGATTGCCCCGGGAGACAGTTATTGTTCCAGAGTTAAACTATCGTCTGAATTTTCTATCATCAGTGACCACATAGAGATGTGAGAGTAATATTGAATTTAAACACTTCGAAATTCTTACAAAAGCGCCCTCTCCATAATAGCTAGAGGTTTTCGAATTACTCCCTATTAAAATAGATGTTCTGAAACTGAAAAGCCAAACAACCTCCGGCTATCTATACCTGTCATAAACAACAGACATGCTTTCTTTGTTCCAGCCAGTCGTCTTCCTTCCTCTGTTAGAAATGGTACTTGAGTTTCGTTGGTGCGCTTTTAATTTGTTTTTTTTTTTATTGTAACTGTGTTATTTTAGATGAGTATTTTTATTGTAATATTATTTTATTATTGTAATTTTCAGTCTGAAAATGGGGCTAGTCCCCGAAACGTTGCATTGATAAAAATATGCTAATATGAAACAGACGTCTGCATTGAAACCGTCCCCAGTACAGGTAGTCCTCTAGTTACGATGGGGATACATTACAATGACCCCATCGTTACTCGAAAATATCGTAACTTGAAGGCATCCTAGCCTACAGTATATAATCTATAGCCTACATATACTGTACTGTACTATTATTTTTTTTTTTTTAATTACTCTGTAATTATTAGTATTAGCTAATTATTTTTGTTTTTAATTGGTCTAGAGGTTCAATGCACATTGGAGATTTCACAGCCAGTGCACCAACGAACAAGACTTATGATAATACAAACAGCGAAATTGCATAACACAA
>NC_089796.1:37341663-37349163 GCF_040412425.1 Macrobrachium rosenbergii | reverse complement strand
GTTTAAAATTTTTCGTCAAACTCTGATCTTATGTTTTCACATTTACAAGTCAATGTCCTCTGGAAATCGGGAATGATTTTAATGCAGTTCATAGTTTTAAAGATTATTTTCCTAATATCTTCATTGTAATTTCATAATTTATACACGTTTTTCTAGAGTATTAGTTTCTTCAAATGATAAAATGAAATCGTTTCTTTTTCATTAAAAGTTACTTTTCTCGTTGTGGATTATTAATTGACCAGACATTTCACGTCAGATATACACAAGAAAGCCCGTCATGAAGAAAATGCCCGAATACTCTTTTAAGAATAACTTGTTGCAAGTCCTACTCAGAGGAGAAAATACTGAATCAACAAAATGGGAAATAAAAAGAAAATGGAAAAGCTGAGAGTCATAGAGAGCATGTATAAATCCGCCGTAAAAAATAGGATCATTAAGCTTTACAATATCTAACCGTGCCCTCACCGCCCCCACCTCTTGTCTTACAATCCCCTCCCACTATTCCCCATCTCGCTTTCTCTTTCTCTCCCCCTCTCTCTGCCTCCACTTAAGAAAAACAGCATTCTATCTCCTTAAAAATATAATTATAGTACTTCATTCAACCGCAAAGCTATCTCTTATGTAAATCACCCCCTCCCTATCGCCCTCCCTTCCTCCCTCCCTCCCTTCTACGGCCTTACCTCTCCCTGGTGGCTTCTCCTTTCGGTATCCCACTCATAGCGAAGGTATTATGCGCAGAAAGCTGAGGATTATAACTTTCAGCATTATGGAAACTTGTCTAAATGTTTTCAGAAGCTTCATCTCCACCCCACCCCCCTCTTTCCCCCGAACTTTAAGTCTAATTCCCTCCGCTCCCTACTCTCTCTCTCTCTCTCTCTCTCTCTCTCTCTCTCTCTCTCTCTCTCTCTCTCTCTCTCTCTCTCTCTCTCTCTCTCTCTCTCTCTCTGTTATTTTCTATGTCATCTAGAACAGGATACCTCTGCTTTCGTTCCCATGTAGCTAACCGTATCTCTGACCTTCCAGTTTTATGAGGTACGAAATATCTCTGCCCATTTATTTTTTTAAGTTCCAAGACAGAATTTAATATTCTTTTTACCAATCTCTCTCTCTCTCTCTCTCTCTCTCTCTCTCTCTCTCTCTCTCTCTCTCTCTCTCTCTCTCTCTCTTACACATATATATTTCCTCGTAACTTTTACAGGCTACAGACATCTGCTCTAAAGGTAAAGGCCTCAACGTACCAAAAATCCGCTACCCTTTTCGCTTAATAAAGAAAAGAACATCGGCATTGACCTTAGTCCTGCTAAATCTCCTTTAAAAATCCCTGTAGGATCCTGTGTGTTTCTCATTTGTGGTAACGAAGAGCATAAAGGGGAAATAGGATCCGGTCATTAGTACCTGTGTAAATACAGACTTTTATGATTGCTCGTGATCGCTGTTGGAACATCGATTTGGCTCCAGTTCGTTCTAGCTTTGAGCCGGAATAAAGAGAGATGCTTTCATATCCGTGACTGATATTGTTATAGATTAGGTTTTCTTTTGGGTGGGCGTTGCACCCTATGGCAATAAACGGATCCCACAGAAATTAAATTATGTTTTTATTGGTTTTTAGTCGCCTCGGTATTGAACGCAAGCGGTGCCGTCTGGAAATGTAAATCGAGAGGTTTGTGTGTCTGCAACTGTCCGTCTTTATTTCACCTTGTTCATCTACGTGCCCTTAGAAAATTGTCTGAAATATCTGCATTGTATGAATGCGCTCTTATTTATATCATACTGCTCATTTATAATAGGCTATGATTATATGAGTATATATATATATATATATATATATATATATATATATATATATATATATATATATATATATATATATATATATATATATATATATATATATATATATATATATATATATATATATATATATATATATATATATATATATATATATATATATATATTGTTACATATTAGTCTATATATATATATATATATATATATATATATATATATATATATATATATATATATATATATATATATATATATATATATATACACATATATATATTGTTTACATATTAGTCTGGGGATGGCAAGATGAAATGAATATTGAATTTGAATTGGGCCTTATGGGTCATTTGCCCAGAACCAAATATGTAATAAAATACAACATACAAGATAATTTACCTTATAGTTACATCTAAAACAAAAGGAAAGGGAGCCGTGAAAGCCACAGTTACAATAAATGACTTTATTTCACACAGTTCAAGCAGTGGAAATAAATCATAACTGGTATGCAATCCTGCAAGAGAAATGCAACACTAAAATTAAGACAAATTCACAGACAACTGGCTTTCAGAAAGAAGGTAAATATTTACACAATAGTAATGCAAATGGGAGCCCTTGGGTCGTGAATACACAGTTTACTATCTTGCAAACAGTTGCAGAAGCAGGTAGCCCGCTTATAGCGAGGTTGAATTAATTGTCTTCTAAGGCAACTTCTCAAAGGTAGGTCAGTGGCAGAAACATGAGGGGACATGATATCACATCTTTGGAAATAGATTTCCCAGGTCAGGATTCATGCATGAAAGATTCTCTCAATTGCAATAATCTATCACAATGGAGTGGTTATTAACTCTATGTCACTGAGCAAAGGGTTATTTCATCAATAAACTAAATTCATATGGGGAACAGACATTAGTACTGACTTGTTATCAGCAAGGGATTTACTTTGGAAAATGAATTATGTGAAAAGGAAATGAGGGATTTAGTGAGAGAAATAGTAACGGGTACCCAGTTGCTAATTTCAGACTTACCGGGTAATCCAGATTGCAAGTGCACTTTGCAAGAATAGCTAGATGACCCCCTGTCGTCCGTTAACAAATAAAGGGACTACCTGTAGTCTGGGTCGCTTGTGACTCATTACCAGTTAGTGGCAGAATGCCTAAGGATACGGCCTGAGATTCGGGACTTAGGTCATAGGTCTTGCCTGCTTGGAGTCTGAGCGTGAACTAACTTCTATCGGCCAGTTTTTTGGATGTTGTTCATCCGATAAGGCTACGGAAGTGGCACTTCTCAAGGAGGGACTGCCTGGCATTCCTGGAAAACAATTAAGAACCAGCAAAAGGAGGGTGCAAGGATAAAGGTCTTGTGACAAGGATATGGAATGACTACTAGTATGCCTATTCCCCAGTGAATCACTTAATCGTACTACCTGGCTTGAAAATGCACCCAAAAAAATCCCACGTCACTTCCAATACCATTGGGCATGGGGTAACCGCCCCCCCCCCTTCCCCACGGTAATGGATAGGACTTGGGGTCTTACTGTAAGAGAGCAGAGAGACGATATCAGTATACATCTGTGGCAATATTTATGTATATGTCTATATACATGTGTGTGTGAGTGTATGTTTCCTATCTGTCTGTCTGTCTATCTATAAATCTATTTGTCTATCTATTTATTTGTAGATAAATAAATAGAGAGATAGATAGATAGCGAGATAGACATAAATAACACTGTTGTGTTTAAAGTCGCGGAAAGAAAGGATGATGAAAGATTGATAAAAGAGTGAATAATTCAGAAGTGTTAAAGCACTGGGTAGCAGATGGAGTCTATGGATTTGCAAGAGATGGGTACAGGTGAAGAAGAAGTGTATGAGAGGAGGGGGTGATGTTCGCCGCGTTGCTGATGAGCTTTCTGTGTTGATATAAGACACGATCAATGTTGTGGAAGTTTCCCGCTCAAGGGTTCATCCATGATTCCGCAATTATTGTAAACGTGGCTGTTACTGTTGTGTACTTTCGGCATATTTCTCTCGTATGCAATTCCTACTGAAGTGACCGGCATTATTCGCAGATACTATCTTTTTATTTTAACTCTGAATCAGGCCATACTTCTTTTCCTCACCAGGAAGTTTCTCAGGAATAAGGAAATATTTTTTCATTTTTCTTTCCATTTACTAATTGTAGTCCTCTCTCACGGGCGACGTCTTTAGGACTAAATTGCAAACTGACATGCACGTCGACTACAACAAGTAGATGGAAAGCAACGTGAATTAATTTTTCCTTACTCCTCAGAAGCTAGCCTGAAGAGGAAAAGATGTAGTATAAACTGATTCAAATTTTAGATAAAAAGATAGTATCTGCGAATAATGCAAATGAGGAGTTGCATATATATATATATATATATATATATATATATATATATATATATATATATATAAACACACACATGAATGCATATATATATATATATATATATATATATATATATATATATATATATATATATATATATATATATATATATATATATATATATATATATATTACTTACTAACGGTTAATGATCATTTACTTTCTTACTGATTTATTAAGCGAGTAGACCTTGTCCCTTTTATAAAAATTAAACAACCTTTGTCGAAGGAACAAATTTTCACCAAACCTTTCAGTTGTTCATAAATATTCCCACACGGAATGCATTTCTTTCTTTGTCTTTACGTTCTCAAAAACCCCAAACATCGCGTCTCAATCAATTATTGCCCAAACTTTAATTTAGATACGTATGTGCCACGCACAGCTTTTTCCTTGTGCTCATGGCCACACATACTGCAAACATACACTTGTAACACACACACACATATATGTGTACATATATATATATATATATATATATATATATATATATATATATATATATATATATATATATATATATATATATATATATATATATATATATATATATATATATATATATATATATATATATATATAAACATACATATTACAGAAGTATATGGGATAAGTGAAGTGTCGACAAAAATCTGTTTTGATAAAAAATATTACTGTAACTTTAGGAACGTTCTCATTCTCATCAGCACCAATGCATCAACAATTGCACGTGTCTACGCAAATATTCTCAAAGAGAGAAGAGAGAGAGAGAGAGAGAGAGAGAGAGAGAGAGACTAATATTTTAACTCCGGTTCTAATCCCTTTTTTGTCAGCTCAAAGGGGGTCGCATGCCACGGCCGGAGGACTGATTGAAATACTGTTTGTATTTATTCCTCCTTTTTCCTCCATGCCTGTAAATTCCAGTCCAGCTGCCTGTCTACGGTACTGACAAAAAGGGGAAAAAGACAATAAAAGGAAATCGCTTCCTTCTCTCAGATATTATTCTTGATACGCATCCTGAGAAATACTTTATTTTATGCCGGCTTTTGTTTTATTTACATACTTCCATATATACGCACGCACTCACACATGCACACACACACAAACATATAAATATACATATATACATATATATATACATATACATATACATATATATATATATATATATATATATATATATATATATATATATATATATATATATATATATATATATATATATATATATATATATATGTGTGTGTGTGTGTGTGTGTGTGTGTGTGTGTGTGTGTGTGTCTGTGTATGTGCGTGTCTGTGTGTATTTTATTTCATTTTCTTTATAGACAATATTTTCTCTTTGTAGAGAATAGCGCCATACACAGTAGGTACTTTTTTTTCTTAGCAAATTTTTAATGATCAGATTGCTAACTCCAGACCCTTTCCTTGTCCTTCTATGATTCTGATACTCATTTACTGTTAGTTTGCTGGTGGACGGTAGGGTCGCTACTTGAGGTTGACCGCTAAAAATACTATGCTAGAATATCCATTTCATCTTTGTTTTTAAAGTGCACCTGATTCGATGGATCTATATTATATATTTGTAATATACTCACGTTCTTGTATTAGAATCTATCTATGGAAAGAAGAGTGTCTTCACTGTATTTCCCTTTCGGATTCAAAGCTTAGTGAGGTAAGCGTATCCCCAGAGACTGTGCGATGAGACTGAAAAGTATTAAGTATTATATATATATATATATATATATATATATATATATATATATATATATATATATATATATATATATATATATATATATATATATATATATATATATAAGTGAATGTTTGTATATTAGTTTATTAGTTTGGCTTCTTTAGAAATCCAAACAGCTTGACAGACCCAGACAAAATTTTGCACACGGCCTCTATGTCACTCCAGAAAGGTTTTCAACTCAAAATCAAACCCCTACCCCATGACAGACATACAAACACAGACAAAAATTAAATTTTTTGTTTTTACGTCACCTTTTCCTTCAGTTTTCTGAGTTTATTCTCATTTTTCACCTGACACTTCGCCTTTTCTTCTGGCGCTGTCAGAAGTATGATTAACCTGCAACAATAAATTCCCTATAACATCAATTTTTTATCAGAATTCACCTGAATTTTGATCATAATTTATGATAATTAATATAATTATTTATTACCTCGATAAAATCTACATTGGAAACCTAAATTGATAATTTCTTTCTGTAGTAAGCGAAGGTAAGTCCACGCATGTGTAGTAGTGGCTAAACGCAATGATTTTAGCCAGCAGAAGTCACCAACAAACTCTCTCTCTCTCTCTCTCTCTCTCTCTCTCTCTCTCTCTCTCTCTCTCTCTCTCTCTCTCTCTCTCTCATTTAGGAAAGTAAAATTATCGTTTATGGTTATATATTAGAATGATGTATATTCATTTCTATCTTTTATCAACACGTATTTATTCAAAACAATAAATAACCGTTTAGCTAACATTCCTCCAAGAAGGGAAAGATTTTTTTTGATTCACGATTATGTTGCTGTATGAATTAACAAAGTTTATAGATGCTGTACATTTAACCTTATGCACCATTCTACATTAGGCAATTTATGTCATTACAAAGATAATGACATAATTTATTATATTATATGTTAAAAACGTCCCTAAAACGAATATGAAAAAATATATGTATCACAAGTTGAAGTTAGCTATATAGGAAATTGTTTTGCCACTTATTTTTTTTTTACATGATGAGGGGCGGAAAGCAAACTCTTGCAGCAATTCACTTAATAATAAGAAAGAAGTAAAAAGGCATAACAGAGTATAGGCTAAATATTTCTTATTAAAAAGAGACGTCTAATTCATGCAGTATTAATAAATGAGTTTAAATTAGAACTGAGGGGTTGGTTCAGTTTTTTTATGAATTGGACTGTGAAGCTTACTTTCATTAAAGTAACATATATCATAAAATGACATCATTGGCCTAGGCCTATGCCAAACTGTCTGTGTCACATGGAAATAATGTTTTATAGTTTTATTGTATGATTTGGACTTATAATGGCCTACAAATAGCGTTGAAGGGTCTAACAGTGAAATGAATAATACCTATAAACAATTTATTCATATTCTGATCAGAGCCTATGAGATGCTTCCCAGAGGAAATACATCGGCAAACTGTTACGAAATTGGCGCTAACTTGTCCACACAAGTGAGAGGAGACGAAGAGAGAGAGAAGAGTGAGTGTTAGTGAGAAGAAAGAAGGGAAGAGATAGTTTATAGAATGTCATTCAGAGTTTTTCAGGGCAAAGCCAGATTGATCAGATAGT
>NC_089796.1:37336663-37339163 GCF_040412425.1 Macrobrachium rosenbergii | reverse complement strand
GTAAGAGTAAAAACACCACTTCCCAAATGTTCGTCCTCTCAGGGCAAAACTTGAATTCCTGTTGAAAGAAACATATCATTATATTAAAACCTGAAATGGTGTTCATTACATGCATGTTCAAAACAGAAAAATGTCTAATGAGGCATTAAATGGGAAAATTCATTATGTAGACATCAATCAGTTTCACTGCTTCCCAACCAGGGGTTTTCCTTCTAAAGTCTGGAAAAGATATAAATATCACTAGGTGATCTTACTTACTTTTTCTATGGCCCAGATAATGTATCTTCATAGTGGTGGTTTCTTTAAACACTGCACCAGGCTAAAAGCACACATCAGCCACACAAGATCGAGACAGTCTCCCTGTGAGAGTCACTGTTCCTCTCATAAATATCCCATGGGAGATCGCACACAAACGCACATACCCCACCGGAACCTTGGCACTTCCGGTGGCATCGGTTCAATGGTTGATCTTGCTGTCCACATGAGCTTGGATTGTGACAGACCCAAATGCATTTGCAGCAGAAGTGCCACTACCAGGCCAGCACATAGTTCTCCACTGCTGACCCAAGTCAACCCAGACTTAATAGGAGCTCGGACCACCTACTTTCTGGATGCCCTCACCCAGATACGATAACTGTCCAATCGAAAGTTCAGTAAGGGCCACTTCCAAAATCATAACAAGCTGTCTGCACTAGATACAAAAATTATATGTCTCGTATGCATGATTGTTATTCCAATGACAGCTCATTTATGGAACACAACACTTGAAATCTTTCATTCTTGATGGTCTAAATATTCTGGACAGCTTGCAAATGTACAAGCCCATGCTACTGTTCACATCTTGAATTCCTGGTGATCCAATGTTGCTGAACGGCCTGCTACTGCACAAGCCCATGTTGAATGCAGAGCTCACAACTCCTTTGAGCCAAACAGATGTCTCCCAGCAACGATGGCAATTTGTGGACGTCCTGCCCGACATCTCCCCAAAACCCTGGATCCTCTCATGAAGGTGAAGGCGTAGAAACCTGCAGACGTATCGTAGATGGCCCCCATATCTAACTTGTATCAGTTGAGGCTCATAGAAGTCATTCATCAGCCACTGCTGCGCGGAAGTGGTGTATAATGTAAGTTGCTCATGTCAACACTCAACCCGAAAAGGTACCTAGTCTACTCATTATGCCATACTATTACTGAAATATTAAATCCATTAGGGCAAAGGTCTTATGATAAAACTGTGAAACAATTCCAAGTTGCTAAGTGGAATTTCCACAATCAACCCTCCATCAGGTACACTAACTTTAAGATACTATCCATACAAATTCTTCCCATTATCTGAGAACCCTTCCAATATACCGAATTCAATAAAGGCAATTCTAAACATCTGAGAGGTAAAATATCTCATAAAGTCATCAAAGTTTTACCCTGGCTAGCAAATACTGTCGATACCTGCTCAATCCTCAGCAAAAAAGCAATTGACATACTAGCAATCGCTCCTGTGGTCATAATAACTACAATTACCAATGTCACAGCACTCTTATTCTAAAAGAGAACTGAAAAATCTAAATTTGGAAGTTAAGAAAATTAGATACAGACTGAGGAATAGGGAGGATAAGGGTGGTATGATGCAAATAGTTGTTCCTAGGAGTTTAGTACCTATGGTGCTAGATATTGTTCAAGGTAGGTCTGGCAGTCTGCATTTGGGGATTGAGAAAACATATCAGAATGTACAGGGTCAATTCTTTAGAAAAACATACTCACATCAGTAGAACATATATAATATATATATATATATATATATATATATATATATATATATATATATATATATATATATATATATATATATATATATATATATATATATATATATATATATATATATATATATATATATATATATATATATATATATATATATATATATATATATATATATATATATATATATATATATATATATATATATATATATATATATATATATATATATATATATATATATGTATGTATGTATATATATATGAAATTTTTTTTTGGATTTATATACAATCATGAAGCTACAAATGTCGCTTAATATCGAACTCACGCTACCTCGGTAAATCTCCGTTGGAGAATTGTCGCCGAAGGGGAATTTATATAAGTGATAAATGAATTGGAATCGTCGGGACACGAACCCTTGACACGAAAACCTATTCAGCGACTCCAGTGGACGTAAACCATTGACCCTTCGGCGACAATTCTCCAACAGAGATTTACCGAGGTAGCGTGAATTCGATATTAAGCGACATTTGTAGCTTAATGATTATATATATATATATATATATATATATATATATATATATATATATATATATATATATATATATATATATATATATATATGTATATATGTATATATATTTACTAGAAATGTATGTATTTGTAATATCCTCAATGCCCTCTTAACTTCTCAAATTCTTAGTGGTTTTGGATATGCTTGTCACTACAAAGCCTTGGATCC
>NC_089796.1:37326663-37331663 GCF_040412425.1 Macrobrachium rosenbergii | reverse complement strand
ATATATATATATATATATATATATATATATATATATATATATATATATATATATATATATATATATATATATATATATATATATATATATATATATATATAACATAGAGGATTAATAATATATTTTCTAGAATGCTGTAAGAAAAGCCAAGACCTAAAAGATTTTCCATACCAAACGTGGAACTGACATCATTTTGAGCAATACTAGACTTGCATTTATTATCAGGTCGTAAAACTAATTAGAACATGACAACTGCAAGAAGCACAGTTCAAAAAAGAATGCAACCTAGAAGTCACTTTTCACCAAGCTAAGCGCCGGAAGGATGCAGATTTGGCACCAAATGATTGTAACCTGCACTGATAACATCGTCTGGATGAAGTGAATAAAAAGTCGAATCATATAGCAAGTTGAGGGAATACAAGTCAGCTCAGCCATCCTTTTCAAGATAAAGGGGGAGAGTCTTGCTAGATCCTCACCAGTCTATTAGTCTGTGCAATGCCTAGAATATCTCTCGTGCCCTTCAAACGAAAGGCAGATTCAGTAAGAATTGTAAATGCAGTATCGCTCTCCCTTTGGCTAATTAACGATCGTCAGCCATATTGCTGAGTTCTGCAAATATTATGATTGGCACATGTGGTGATGAAAGACTCCTAAAATTCTGCGACAGTTATTCGAGCTTTCGTTCTTCTTGAACTAGCACCCAGTAGGGCTCTCGGCTAGCACGCTCTTGGCCCAGCGTTCGACTCTCCGACCGGCCGATAAAGAATTAGAGGAATTTATTTCTGGTGATAGAAATTCATTTCTCGTCATAATGTGGTTCGGATTCCACAATAAGCTGTAGGTCCCGTTGGTAGGTAACCAGTTGGTTTTTAGCCACGTAAAATAAATCTAATCCTTCGGGCCAGCCCTAGGAGAGCTGTTAATCAGCTCAGTGGTCTGGTTAAACTAAGATATACTTAAATTTGTGTAAATTATTTATGTAAATGGTTGAAAAAAAGGCTTTTTTTTAACCTGGATAAGCAATTCCATTCATGCTTATCCAGGCCAAAAAAAGCCTTTTTTCCAACTATTTACATAAATAATTTACACAAATTTAAGTATATTTTAGTTTAACCAGACCACTGAGCTGATTAACAGCTCTCCTAGGGCTGGCCTGAAGGATTAGATTTATTTTACGTGGCTAAGAACCAACTGGGACCTACAGCTTATTGTGGGAATCCGAACACACATATATATATACACACACACATATATATATATATATATATATATATATATATATATGTGTGTGTGTGTGTGTGTGTGTGTGTGTGTGTGTGTGTGTGCGTGTATGCAGACTGGTGTAGTACTTATCATTATGCCATAACCTATTATGCCGTATTTTCTTATTTATGAGAATTAGCTTTTTTATGTGATATACGTTGTAATATGGTTGGTACTTTTTTTTTCTTTTTTTTTGCAAGTATAAAGGATGTTTTTTGTCACTGATCAATTATGGTCTTTAGTTTCTGATTACGCGCGTAACCTCTCTGAATGATTTAACTGTTCCTGCCTTTGTTTCTCTTTCTATTCCCGGTTTTCCTCCTCCTCCTCCTCCTTCTCCCAAGTTTTTGACGCCTCAGATGTGTTCCTTTTTTGCTACGTCTACCACGAACAATAAATCCCACCTCCCCCCGCCCCGCCCCCAGGCCGCCTCTCCAAAGAGCTCTTGTTGTTACTCGAACATGATAGTGGCGTGTTGATGAGTCTGTCAAACTCATCACCTAAATGAGGCTATGATTGAGGGGTTATGAGCGTTGAACAGGAGATGAGTCTCCAGAAGAGGATGGGGATATTGGATCAGAACGGGGAGGGGTGGGGATGGGCCACCAATGAGGGGCCGACAAAAATTGGGAAGAAAATGAGAAGACCCAAAACAATAATAACCAGAAACCCAGTGAAGGCAGGAAGGACAGGAAAAGGAGAAGGACATTAAGAAACATTTCATGAAGGACGCAGATGAAGAATTCATTCCAAAACTGGATGAACAAGCCTCTGTGTGTGTGTGTGCGTGTGTTTGTCCTGGCATCCTGGTAATGAAAGTCAATGTGATATACAACTTATGTGCATAAATTATCATCTTTTTATAAATATTTCTTAATGGGTACCTTTAAAGTAGTCATTATTGTGGAGTAGCATCGTTGGACATTCCCGTTGACTTTTATGAACTGAAACAACACTCGAGTACTAATATATCATAGAGAAATCAGACCTTGGGCAAAAAAAATGTCAACAGTGATAAAAAGAAACAATATCAGGCTAATTATCGAAAACTTGCTGATCTCCACGAAGCAGATAGTGAGATATGGTACTTAGTTTGAGTTACTGATCCGCTGAGAGGTAAAGAACTTTTCCTATATTCAGTACTGAAGGACCTTAGTTTCCCAGTTCTTGGGCTATGGCAAGAAAACCCATCAATCCATCCATCAACGATCATAAAAAAGGAATGTAGGTTTAAAGGTTAGAGCCACGATCATACCTCGTAGAATGGCTGAGTTAGAAACTGATTACAAGAGGAAGGATTTTTGCAGAAATTAAATATTATCTGAAAAAGATGATAAAGCACAGGAGCATTTCATCAACAAATTCCTTAAAGGAACTCAGTTGGGTATTACCAGGTCCAAAAAGAAATGTGATGGTCTACAGGAAAGCAAGAGCCGTGTTTCCACAGAAACAGGAGTAAAACCGAAGGATGAGAGGACTAAGCCTAAGTTCTTCAGGATAACAACCATTGAGAGGTTAAACAGATATAGAATAAAATCTTAAAAACTTAGGTTTCTATTAGGAGAGCATCTTTACGTCCATCAGAAACTTGGTCATGTTTTGATTAGTATTTTTCCGGGGAAAAATACTAATCCATACATTTGGAATTTACAAAGGTGATAAAAACGGTGCTTGAACCATAGGAACTCATGCTTTCCTAACTTTAGGTAGATCATGTTTTCCTTTTGTTGTGTCATAAGAAAAGGATTGAGAGAAAGATCTCACTGCTTGAATGCAGGTTGCACCTGCTGCAACGTAGTTGTTTTGGATTCAGAATTATTCAGACCGAGAGGAGGAATGGCAGGAATCTGCAAGAGCCATTTACTCACGACACGGACTCCATCTAGATTTCCCTGGTACATGTGCGACTTCTTTATTGTGGAAGTGTGAATGTATTCATTCTTAGAATGTTTTGTACGTCATACTGACGCAGGTGATACTGTGGTTATTCTCAAGACCTTTAGGAATGGACAAAAGTTTTAAGAAAATCCATCAAGGCCCTTCTGTTCTCTGGAAGTTCGATTTAGAGACGTTTTAGTCTTTCCTCTTGAAAGTTCTTTACATAGCGTCCGAAGCTGTGGTTCATACTGTATATTCACACATGTACGTCTTTTTATAATGCTCTTCTTAATTCTGAGGTGGAGGAGTCGCACGGGAAATCAAGAATTGTGTAAGAGAAATACTTTTTAGTACCCATTTAATATTTTCATTGAAACAGCCTACGAGACGTCATGTGTTTATAAAGTACTGTATATATATATATATATTTAATATATATATATATATATATATATATATATATATATATATATATATGTTTATAATATATATATACTATATATATATATATATATATATATATATATATATATATATATATATATATATATATATATATATATATATATATATATATATATATATATATATATGTGTGTGTGTGTGTGTGTGTGTGTGTGTGTGTGCATGTATACAGAGAGAGAGAGAGAGAGAGAGAGAGAGAGAGAGAGAGAGAGAGAGAGAGAAAGCATGCTAGTAATCCTTCTTTGTCAGTGTATAATTGTGAAGTGGCTCAGTCATTGGGGTTTCATTCGCAATTGAGAAGTTGAAGTAGGAATATAACGGTGACCGGATGAATCCCCTGTGCAAAAAAGTGTCACAACATGAGACACTTCACACTTCATATACCTATAAGAAGCTCATCAGCAGTGAGTGAAACCTTCCTACACACTATGCCACTCGCGTCTATTTGCAGTCCGGCACTTCTTGGGTATTAAGGCCTTACCTTTCCCACACCTTTTTCCTCCCATCTATCAAGTAATGTCTAGGCCTAATCTCCTGTCCACTCTTGTCACTTTTGATCTGTCCTTTTACATACGTTAACCTTTTATCACTTAGGAATCTATGTTTTTCTCATTCATTCAGTTCTCATTTTGACATGCATACTATGCAAACAGCTGTCGACTGCTTTATCTTTTTTTAGTTTTCTATAAAAGAAAGCTGCTTTGTCTGTCCCTCCGGAATTTTTTCTGTCCGCACTTTTTCTGTCCACTCTCAGATCTTAAAAAAAAAACTACTGAGGCTAGAGGGCTGCAAATTGGTATGTTGATCATCCACCCACCAATCATCAAATAGCAAATTGCAGCCCTCTAGCCTCAGTAGTTTTTATTTTATTTAAGGTTAGTGTTAGCCGTAATCGTGCTTCTTGCAACGATATTGGACAGGCCTCCACCGAGCTGTGGTGAAAGTTTCAGGGACCGCAGCTCATACAGCATTATGCCGAGACCACCGTAAGAGAGACCTATTTTCGGTAGCCTTGATTATACGCTGTACAGAAAAATCGATTGCGCCGAAGAAACATTTTTTCGGATCATTTTTACTTACACAGTCATACCTTCCCACTTCCTCTGGAAGCATTACAAGTCTCCTCCTAATTTGCACACACTACTACCTTTTGTGCCTCGCATCGTCACCTATCCTTCTATATCATCTCTTATATTTACTCCCAAATGCCCTACGATTCAATATTAGCATTCATTTCAATTTTTTTATATCAATAGTGCTCACATTCACTCTCACTTCCTTCTCTTGCAAACATTTTCAAATTCTTCCCCAAATTTTTGCAGTTTCTGTTCAACATCACCAGTCATCACTGCATTATTTGCAAACGTCAACCATTAGACACTCCATTCACGGCA
>NC_089796.1:37321663-37324163 GCF_040412425.1 Macrobrachium rosenbergii | reverse complement strand
ATATGAAGTTTACTCTATCAATAGTTTTGGGGTCGTGCAGCGGTTGAACTTCTTAAGCCACTGGCCTTTTTTTATAACTTGAAGTAAATGTTTGCAACTGATATAAGTGAAACTCCTGTCTTGTTTCTGATTTTAAATAAAAAAAACTGATTTGTTTCAAATACTAAAGCCAGGACTGGCAACTACTTCCTTTTGAATGACGGAAAAGTGGACAGGTGTCACGGTAGCTGCATCGTTGGCATATTTAATACCATATTTTCAAGGGGAAGATCTGAGCCAATCGTAATCTAAAATAAAATTGCAGACCATTTCCTGGCGAACGCCATGTATCAACCATTGTGATGCCAGTCACTACAGATGGTAAAGACGAATCTTTAATTCGAGACCTGAAAGTTACCTAAGCCAAAGGCAACACTGTAGTCATTTTGCACTGGTCTTGTCAACAGTAAAGCCACATCGTAAGGACTTGATTATTTTGTTTCCGCATACTGGCCAGGAGAAAGCAATCATCTAAAATCAAAATATGTTTACGGGTGACAAAAAATCAACTGTTCTTGAACTGGAGTGTGACTTGGCAGGACTGAGATTTGTTTGCAAACATTGCAATAATGCTCTCGTTCAATGAAGAACTGTAAAATTGCACTGCCTGAAAGTAACTCAGACATCTAATTTGAAACAATATAGGGAAGAGCCCTCTAAAACACTTCCATCTCAACAGCGTAACAAGTGTCTGCCCATAAACATTCAATTATGTGGTGCCTTCAGCCACAGTGGGTGCCGTGACTGGGTGATGCAGAACCTGGCTCATGTCTGTTAGATCCGCTGAAGTGCTCCCGGCTCTCTACCCATCAGTTCATCCAGCGGTAAATGGGTACCATTGGCTGCTGGCGTTAAGAGAGAAGGCATTGGGCCTGTATCCTCATACCTGAAATCTTGTTGAAGAACTGGAGGACCATCGTTCTGGCAGAACCTCCTCCTAAAGGTAAAAAAGGTCATATGTTTTATGGATTTATTTTATTATAAACGTAACACAATATGTCTCATATCAAGTACTCACTACCACAGCATCAGGAATTACACTAAACTGGCAGCACCGCATTTTGCATTCCCAATATATAAAAAGCGAACATTACATGCAAGCTCTCCGAGAAGCGGAAAAAAACACTAATCACTATTGAAATCCATTCGCAGTTTGAGAGCAGAATAAAACTGTAACATTACAGGCGCAGGTAAAAAGAAAATGTGCTAACAGAGTTTCATCGATACCAGATTAATCAGAGCATAAATTTTAATTTTATTCAATGAAAAAAGCTGAATCCTAACAATAAGTTAAATTTATTTTGCAGTCAATTTCATTGAATTAATCATGGTAGAGTTGATTTCCTCCCCCCACCCACCTCTCTCTCTCTCTCTCTCTCTCTCTCTCTCTCTCTCTCTCTCTCTCTCTCTCTCTCGCCCGCAACGGATTCAAAGCGATTCCCAATGATTCATCAGTGAGTAGCAGTAAATTAGAAGAGTTCCGAATATATGGCCATCACAGGTGATTCTCCGGCGAGTGATAGATGTGCGAACCATTGTTAAATGAAATTGCAAAACACGATTTTTAATGATTTTTAATTCGAACGGATTTGATTCAGTTGCTGTAATGACCTCACCAGTGGATGGGAAGAGCAGCTTGTCCTCTCTCTCTCTCTCTCTCTCTCTCTCTCTCTCTCTCTCTCTCTCTCTCGTTTTCATTTGTAAGATAAACAGTGCAACAAGGGCTTGCGGCAATCTTTGTATCGTTACTATTTCCGCCTTTTTCAGTGTGAGGGTATCTGAACTGTTTTTGGAGGATGGCTGCAAAGCAGAAGTGGGGCTGAGTCTTGGTTCGGATGAAATCGCTAGATGCGGAGGATGTGGTGTACACTTATTAATATAACCCAGATGTATTTGTGGAAGTTGTTTCCGCCCGTGTATCCGTGTCTATATATATATATATATATATATATATATATATATATATATATATATATATATATATATATATATATATATATATATATATATATATATATATACATATATATATATATATATATATATATATATATATATATATATATATATATATATATATATATATATATATATATATATATATATATATATATATATATATATATATATATATATATATATATATATATATATATATATATATATATATATATATATATATATATGTGTGTGTGTGTGTGTGTGTGTGTGTGTATGTGTGTGTGTTTGTGTGTGTGTGTGTGTTTATTGCCTATTATAATCATGCATTCATTGGTACTTCCAACTAGAATGCAAGATGATCTTTCGAGTGTAATTCTTCTGTCAGTTCTAATTATGCTTGCTTGAAAATTTGTATTGGTAAATCTTTCATAATATTCTCTTTTTTTGCTACAAGGTTTCGTTTTTTCAAGACACCTCCTCAAAAAACTGTAATGAAATTAATGTTTTATTCTCTGATGTT
>NC_089796.1:37291663-37316663 GCF_040412425.1 Macrobrachium rosenbergii | reverse complement strand
TGTGTGTGTATGTATGTGTGTGTTGTATTTATATATTGCAATTTATGCTAAAAAAATGTTCACTGGTTAATCTCTTTACTTGAGACAGTGCTGACTGAGACTACAGAGAGAAGTTGCAGAGACTATTGCAAAAAGTTTGGAGGTGTTTATGAAAGGAGTTAGTTAACAGTGAATTTCAGCAAAAGTACAGTTTTTATTAGAGTAAATGGAAACAAAACTTGCGACACTAAATGTTGATATGGATAGAGGGAGAATACAGCAGGTGATTTACATTGTACTTAGGATTTGACATGATGGATAATGGTAGGATGAAAGAAGTAGTGAATTACAGGTTAGATAAAACAAGGAAAGTAGATGCATGTAGGCAAAAGATTTGGAAGAAGTGAGCTAAGTTATCGAAACCAAAACTATATGAAGTGCCTGTTGAACTAACTCTTTTGTATGGAAGTGGAGTGTGAATGCTGAATACATATAAAACAAAAGAAGGTATGCTTTGCTTTAGAGGATGAGAAATATGCTTTTAATATTGAAAATGATTAGCTTTGTGAAAAGATGGATCATATTTTTTTAAGTGCTTTTGTTTTATTAGGAGAATGATAAGTTGATGAAAAGAGTGTAATCCAGGAGTGTTGGTATATGAACTGTGTGGAAGAAGTATTCAAACAAAGGATGTTGATATCTGGAAAGGGATAGCGTGTGTGTTTTTATGTTGATGATCTTGTAAACGTATGTAAAATGGCTAATAGTATGCTGAGTTGTCATTACAGGATGTTCAGTCTATATTCAGAATTTAAAGAATGAGTGAGGTAGGGCCATGTTAGCGAAAAAGGAATACAGGAAGTATGAATAGCTTGAGATTCTAATAATCCATATCACAAAGCGGAGGAACATGTAGCAGAAAGCTGTGAACTTCAGCTGAGGCTAGTGGCACAAATACTTTGGGTCAGTCTAATTACTGGGGACCGTTATTGCAGTGGTGGTAAGTAGTAGAGGATGGATATAGCTGCCCTAGGAAATGCCAGTGATTTGGTGCATAGATATGATATACCCCAAAGCAGGGAAATGCCTAATGAAGGGGTATGAAACCTTTCTTCGGGAAGAATATCGTATACATGGCAGATGAGGCCCTTTTCTTGATTACAATGTCAGCTATACTTTTCCTCTCCTATGGACTGCCCTTTAAAGAGAATAATCATATTCTTCACATTCTGTGCGGTGTGAAGGACGACAGATGGTCGAAAGCATGGAGTTGGAAGCACCATATTTTGTATAGATTTTGAAAAATAATGATAATTACAAAGTAAATAAAATGCTAACTTTTGCTTTTTGAATTTGTGTGCTAATGGGACAGAAGAGAAATGTGTAATAGCATTATTTGTCCAAGGAGAAAAACCTTACTGTTTTGTCACTTTCTGAGACAAAGTGAAAGGGTAGTGTATGTGGGAATGGGAAGGATAAAAAGTAACTGTTTTGGGGGCAGATGAAAGGGGTAGAGCTAAGGTAGGAAAACTCTCGGTACGTTTGAAAGAGTAAAATGTGTTAGTCTGAAGATTGTAGCAATATTGAATGTGGCAGAAGAAAAACTAGGGAAGTTGTATGTATACAGGACTGGAATTGAAAAGAATATGTTGGGGTGGTTGTGCTAAGTGTTTGAGTATTGTATATGCAAAGGTAGATGACTGAGAGAGGGCTGGGAAGTTGGTGGGGTGTCCTTAGCATGGACCACGACATTGACCACTTCACATTTTCACACAGCAATATATAAAACCCCTTTACACATACTTAGCCATCCATCTCTCTCTTGTGCATGCCCTGAATGTTAGAACCCTTGCTTTCCAAAGCCTCTCTCATGTTGTCTATCTAATGCTTTCCTGGTCCTCCTCTCCTCCTCCCGCTTTCAACACATCCGAATTACACATGCTTTTAAGCAACCTATTATTACCTAGTCTTTCAAGATGACCAAGCCATCTCAAAACATTATGACACATTGTTTCTCTTATGCTAACCTTTTTCTGTTTCTACCTATCTCCACATTTCTCACCTTTTCATTTCTTCTTACATCTTATATTATTCAAACAATTCATTTCTACAGCTTCAACTTTTTCCTTTCATTCCCACTTAATTTCCTCACTTTACTTCCATAAAGAAGACCTGGCTCAGCAAACCTTTATAAACTCGCCCACTGGCTTCAGTAGACAAGCCAAATCTTTCATAATCATTTGCAAAGATCCTTTTACCCCCCTTACCTTACCTGTTCTGCAAATCACCTCATCTTTCAATCTACCATCCTCCATTATATTTACTCCTAAATACTCGCATGCCTCAACCACTTCCATCCTTTCACGATCCGTTCTAACACTCTGTCCTGCAACTTCTTGGTTTCCAATTATTATCATAAGTTTACTCTTGCTCATATTACTCTCAAATCAATCGTCTTGCTAACGCTTTCAAATTCTTGTATAAGTTTCTGTACTTTCTCTCCACTTTGTTAGTGTATAATCTGCCAACATCTATCATTCCACGCTCCATTCGTGTCTCAGTTTCCTTTCCCACAAATTTACATTTTCTCATTGCTCCAATAAGGAAGATATTGAACGGCCTTATCTCTGAACTACTTTTACGCATTCCCCGTCTATATTGTGACAGCCTTCGATTTCATCATAAAGCTTTTAATCACTCGCTATAGCTTATTTTCTGTACCATATATCGTGAACATCCTCAATGCTGCTCCTTATCAATTTTTCTATGTTCGGTTATGACACCTACAGCTTTTTCCCTTCAATTTCTCCGAGCATTGCTTCACAACAAACCCTCTTCCTTTTCTAAACCCACAATATTTAATGACAAGCTCTCTTCCTTATGTAAACCCACACTGTTCTTCACTTTCATTTCTTTTGTCATTTTGTTTAACTTTCTAAATCGAAATCCTACCGTTTACTCCTACAGTATAGTGCTTACATTACTTTGGCCTCTGTCACTTTTACCTTAAAACACTGGAGCAAATATTCCCTCATCCAATCCTTTGGGACCTTCCCCTCATCAAGTCATACTTGTCATGCTTTACATAATAGTAATAACAACTGTCCATTCATATTCCCTGCCAACAGAAGTGAGCGTGTCCAAGTGAAGTGACGAATTTGGGAAGTTGAGAGATTTCTCTCACTCCGCAATCTTTACACTACTATACTTTTTCTCTACTGTATACTCTCCCACTGATTTACTTGTAACGCACTAAGCAACCCAAAGTACAAAAAAAAAAAAAAAAAACTGCTTTCGGCATTTGTTACTCTTACTCCCTTATATCTTACCCATCACTCACTCACCCCAGTAACACCATACATTCTCAACATGCTGCATGTTGCATATCAAAACAATAATTCTAGCTTCACTCTAATTCCCTAAAAGAGAAGTTTCACAAAGTTCCTCCGAATCTGCTCTGTTGTAGCTTTATACTACACGTTCCGCTCATACCTTTCGTCCTCACTTTTTTATCTGTCCACACCTTAACAGAGACAGGTATTCAGTTAAGAGTGCTCAAATGTCGATCTCCCCACAATAATTGTCTACCTTAGAAACTCCCTTCTTGTGGCCCTCTTCTGCTTTGCAGTTATGCCTCCAATCGCTTTATAGCAAACTACTTACTGCACTATCTAAATGATCCTTATTTTTTCCGGATCTTTCCTGGATAGTGACCCCCATGGGTTTCAACCCGGTATGTATCCACCTTTGTGGCGTGTTTAGTACAAGCCCGTTGGGGATTACCGTAAAAACATAAACAAAAGACTGTAAATATAAAGATAATAATGACCTCCAAGAAATATTAGTCCTAGATAACGACCCCTGAAAACCGTTGGGGGTTACTATCTAGGAAAGATCTTTTTTTTTTCCTAGACATCCATATTTAAACTTACTTCGTACACCTCTTGGATTTGTGTGCTTCTCCATTATCATAAAGTAGAAATACGCGTCTTTTTATATCTCTATCGAAGCAAATCATCGTGAAATTTTTGGTCTCTGCTAGATATGGCGCCTCGACAAAGTTCATTTTTGGAGAAATAGTATTCATTCTAGGTTTTTTTTTTTATAACATCAGGAAGAAGGAACTGTAGTTTTTAACGATATGAAATCAGCGAAAGTTTAACCTTAGAAAGGTGATAAAATTACAGTTTCATACACCTTACAGTTGTTACTAAAATCATGTCTCTCTCTCTCTCTCTCTCTCTCTCTCTCTCTCTCTCTCTCTCTCTCTCTCTCTCTCTCTCTCTCTCTCTCTCTCCAGTAAACAAATAAAATATTCAGTTGCACATCACGCACCTGAAAAAGTTTTTTGAGTTTGCGTTGTCTGTTTCTTTGGAAATTATTATCGTTGCAAGAATGAGTTCAAGTATGATGCTTTTATGTTTTTCTTTCTTTTTCCACATATGTTTTATTCAGTTGCTTATATGGCTTTATGTTCATTCTGCTGTTTTTGTTTGACGTCGGTATTGTATTGTTAGCATAAACTTTTGAAGGTTTGGGATGTTAAGAAGTTGTGCAATTAAGAGGAAATTTCCAGGCTTGGAAATGATAAATTCATTGACTGGTTCACCTTCTGAATAACAGAGGAGAATCGTGAAAAGAACTTATCGGCCATAATTTAGTTTTTTTTTTTTTTTTTTTACCGAAGTAACGATATTTTTCTCCTATATGCCGTTTCCAAAGTAAAACTCCAGATTAGCTTGGTGCTCTATTCAAGAAAAAATACGCAAAGAAGCAGAATTGTATGATTTATTGCGTTCTAGGTCAGGTTAAGTTTGTGGGGTCTACCCCAATTTTGGTCAGGACTCGGCAACTTATGTTTGCATAGTTATGAAGTGTCCCAATTGAAATATAGATTTTCCTCGTACAGCGGGCACAATCATTCATTAGTTTTACCTTTTCATAATATATGGAGTGGCTTCTGGAGGTGTTAGCTTTTTTATTATCAGCAAGTATATCGCCATCCTATTGTTACCCTCGAAGGTCAAGGTATTATCCCAATGCTTCCTCGTCTGAGCCATTGGCTAGCATTATCAGGTGATGATGGCTCATCTGGGCATAGAATGACATCCGTCTCACTGGTGAGTTGAGTTACAGGACTACTATACACCAACAAGCCATTTCCATCTAATATGGGGTTCCTCCTGAGAAAAACAAGATAATTTCTGCCATGTTCAACACTGAACTGCTGAATCTAAAATGAGTTTTCTATACCTACGCAGAACACCTATAAGCATCTCACTGCTGTAATCGATACTCACCATGCCACTTACTTCTGTTTTTCAAAATTTCTTTTGGATCGTGGATATTAAGGCCCTCCCTTTCCAGCACATACCAGTCCATAAATAAATCACTTTTGCACTTCTTTTTCCTAGATTCTCAGACTACTTTCGAGTCACATGTTCTTTCGCTAACATTATTTTTCGTCTACATCCACATCACCATAGTACCTCAAAACATCTTTTCCTATGTATAATTTGTTGTCCTCTCAGTACTTCGTACTCTGCATATATTATGCAAAACACTCGTGTTAGTAGCTTCCACTGCTTTCCTTTTAATAAATGGCCTACTATAAATCTCCCAGGTCTACTAAGTAATGTTATATCCATGTAATTATTATCACCTCAGCCAGCTCTCGTATTATTCACAGGAACCATATATATATATATATATATATATATATATATATATATATATATATATATATATATATATATATATATATATATATGTGTGTGTGTGTGTGTGTGTGTGTGTGTGTGTGTGTGTGTGTGTGTGTGTGTGTGTGTTTTACCTATTACTCATCCAGACATAACTTATAAGCCCTGGTCAGTCAATCAGTTGCACCACTTCAACCTACTGTGGTATGTTAGATGTTCCAGATCATTCTCATATTTACATAAGCCATTTTGCCTCTCATTCCTCCACATCAACAACCACTCTTTATTCTCCTAAGGCAACAGTTTTCAATTTGCCTCACAATCACTAGAGCTATTCACATTTTCCCAGTGCATGCAGTTTCCTTCATTACAACTTCTTTTCCTAATAATTGTAATTACTCAGAATTCCCCCTCAAATTAGAATTTTTCTCTCACCTTGTCCCTGAATATCCTTTTCATTCGCTGTATACCTGTGGAACTGTGCTTACAGGAGCCTAATTTTCCTTCACTGAACCTCTTGTTTGATCTTCCTGCCATTTACTGCTTGCTTTCCCTACACGCACACTTCTGAAGTGCTTCCCACTCAGTGCCCCCATCATACTGTGCACTTACTCCCAATAGTTCAATATCTATCACCTTAACACAGTTTTTGCCTTTTTTTCCCATATGTTATTTTTATCAAACCCAATAGTCATAATTCTTTTTATGACTACATTCTCTAATCCTTGTATCCTTCTGGAATTGGCATCTAATTTCATTTTCACTTCAGTCAGTTAGTGATCAGATATACCGCTAGACACTTTTCTGTTTACCATTATTTCTTCCAACTTAATTTCCTCTTACGCTGTACCAGCGCAAAATCTAATGTTTAATTTTTTTCTCCCTTTTCCTCTTTCCCAAGAAACTTCATTAATATTCGTTTTAGGAGCCGCATATGTTCCACAATGAAACGAATTTTACAACGTTTCAGTATTACTTTTTCCAGTCTTATCAGTTGTATGCACTAGATACTACCAAATATGTCATATCTATCTTTATTGTTTACTTTTGTATGTATATTATATATATATATATATATATATATATATATATATATATATATATATATATATATATATATATATATATATATATATATATATATATATATATATATATATATATATATATATATATATGTGTGTGTGTGTGTGTGTGTGTGTGTGTGTGTGTGTATGTGTGTGTGTGCGGAATAGGAATGACAAAAGGTTACTGTGTGGGGGATGGTTGCAAGGTGCAGAGGTAGGAGAGGGACAGCATCATGTATCAGGGAGATCGTGGGACGGGTGAAACTGTTCAGATATGTTGATCAGAGGATTTTACTGATAACTCTGAGTATGGTGAGAGAAAAGTTTCAATAGTGTGTGTATGGACTGACATTGGAAACATAGTTTAATTTGAGCCTTGCGTGGTTTGGAGACTACAAAATGAGGCTGTGCTAGGAGATCTAGACACAAAATAAGCAAACACAGAAACAGGCGGCATTGTAGGAACATACGGAATTCTTGGTGTGAATGACAGTGTGGAATTGTGTGGAAAGGGGGTTTCTTGTTGGAAATAGACGGTTCCATGAACAATCTTTTAAAGAATACCGGGGAAAGAGCAAAGAGTTAGGAGAGAGGTTTGTCATGATATTTATTAGTACATAGCAGACTGAAGAGAAAGTTAATTAAAGCAGTGGCGAGAAGTGTGGCTAAAGTTATATCTGCTCATTATTTGTTTCAAGTGAAAGTTAAGCCAGACAGAAGTTCAGGTTAGAGAGTAATGGGTGAATTTGTAACTGTAAGGGTAATTAATGGAAGTGAGTGTAATAGGAATTATGCGTGGAGGGCATATGTGGAGAAAATGGATGAAAAACTGGCTAGGTTAAAGGCAGGGAAATGAAGGTTAGTGAAAGACTTGAAAGTTGCAGAAATATCTGAAGAATGTATAAAATTTCATGATGTTATCCTAAAGCCTGGATGAAGCGGATGGATATGAAATTAGAAGTAGAGTTAAAGGAAGATAATATTATAAGGGAATGAATAAGAAAGCCAAGAAGAAGGTGAAGAGGGAGAATGGGAGTAAGGAGAATGAGAAGGTTGTTTGCTGGAAAGTAAATGAAACTAGAAAAATTAATGAGCAAATGGCTCTCACAGTAAAAAATGCAAATGGGGATTTGCTTATGAAGAAAATGCAGTCCTAGGCTGATGGGGTGAGTATTTGAGGATTTAAATTAGTATAGAAGATGTAGGGAATCGAGGCTAAAAATTGCAATTAGAGATATAAGCTAGTGCGAGTTTGATCATTATTGTAGAAGTCACTGTTGAGGATGCAAGCAGGAGGCTGAAGAATGGAGAATGATCAGGAGTGAATGGTGATTACAGTTGAGATGCTGCAGTTACAATGGTGAAAGTATGATGGGTTGTTGACCAATGTGTAAGGTACATCTAAACCAAGCAAAAATTCTGGAATAGTGAATGAGATGAATAACTCCACTGTATATAAGAAAATATGATAGATGAGGCTACAAGAATCATAACATTACTTATACAGTAGTATGCCAGGATAGGTGTAAGGTAGGATTCTGATTGAGAAATTAAGACATTATGACAAAAGGATTGATAGCGGAAAAACAGTGAGATTTTAGACAAAGAACAGGTTGTTTTAATCAAGAAAATGCAGTTGTATAAGTTGCAAGTAAGAAAGAAAAACTGTAGGTATCATGTATGTACTTAAAGGAAGTGTAAGGCAGAATTGATAGAGAGGCCGTGTGAAAGGTTTCAAGGAAATGTGGTATAGATGGCAAGTGGTTGAGAGATAAAAAGTTTTTATGACAAAAGAGCAGCAAACGTTAGAACCATAGGGAAGTGGATGACTGGCTTGTCTTGGTGAGACAAGAGCGTATTATGTCTGTATCTGTTCGCTATTTTCAGATGGGATAGTGCGAGAATTTAAAGAAAGGACAGCATGTGTAAATGCAAATATCTGAGATGGCAAGGTGTGTCATGAATGGTGAGTGGGATGGTTGATGTTTCTAGATGGTACAATACTGATTTTGAAAAGTAATGAGGAATGGCAGAAGCTAGTGACAGATTTGAAAAAGCCTGTAACAAGGAGCAGTTGAGAGTTAATATGAGCAAGAATAAACACCAAGGGTATACTGAATGCTGGAATGACAGAAGCAGTAAATTTCAAGTGATGGGAGGATGAATGAATGTGTGAGTCCCAGGCAAGGTCAGGCATGGAAGTTCGCTGGATGTTTGTTATATATGATCTATATCTATATCTGCACACCACCACATGAGTACATACACACTCTGTGTGTGAATTTGTTTGTGTGCACTTTATGTATTATTCTTTTTTTAGTGGTGCTACCATTCTGGGATTAAGCCCTGTAGCTTGCCACTATAGTTCCCTCACCATTTTGTAACTTTGGCTGCCTGGGTCTACTAAGGAACACGAGATTTAGTGGACATTAATTTGGATTTTCTTGGAATGTTTATGAAGCGTTATGTAGTAATTCTAGATGGAATCATGATACAATATTCATGTATTAATGCAAATTCAGACTCTAATTTGTGTCTCTTAAACCTTTATGAATAAAATTAAACGTACCCATTGTTTATTTTTATCTTATGAATTTTGTAGCATAACAGCTTGGCCCCTCGAGGCTCATTCTGACATATTAGTTTCCACTCACTTTCCACATTTACCTGTAGTGTACAGCAGTCTATATATATATATATATATATATATATATATATATATATATATATATATATATATATATATATATATATATATATATATATATATATATATATTTATGAAATTAGAGTGTTCCCCCCCCCTCTACAGCATAAACTAAAATTGATATAGACAAAAACAAAAGTAATGTAGAACAGGTATTTATTTAAGTTTCTCTCTGAGTATTTAATATTTTGTGTTGCCTCCATCTGCCTGTACCACAGCCTGCATTCTTGAGGGGTATGATTTCAGCAAATCACAAAAAAGCTGAGACTCAAACTCCATTCCTCTGAGCACTTCAGTCACCTCTCTTCACAGGTCATCGAGGCTTGGTATACCACCATAGTTCACTGTGAGCACTTCAACACGATCCTTTAAGATACTACCAATGTTTTCACACACATTAAGGTCAGGGGAGCTACCTGGAAATTCACTTGATGAGAAGAAATCGATACCACTGTTTCAAAGCAGCTCCTGTGTCTGAAGAGCCTTGAAACATGGTGCCTTATCATGCAAAAATGTAACTTCTTCAACAGATAACACATTTTCAGGATCTTTGAGGAAAGGAAATACTCCACCAGTAAACACAGTTTCTCTGAAGTATTCGCCATTCCATGACTGTCCTTTTTCTTTGATGATCCACATTAACCGTTTGGCTGTGAAACGGAGAAAACTTCCCAAACATTCAGGAAATTTCACAACTTGGCGATAGCGCACGTCATCACTGACATCATCCAACTTTGCAGCCCAAATGATGTCATTTTTATGCTTTGGCTTCCTGACCGTGTAAATGAAGAATTCATCTGATGCAGCAACATGGAGTAAGTCAGCTTCATCCCAATCTTTAAGAAATGAACCACAAAACCATGCACAGTCTTCGCTCTGTTGCTGAGTGATGTTGGGCTTGCTGATAACATGAAATGGCTTGATACCAGATTTTTTCAACTAACAATATACAGCACTATAACTTCTCTTCTTTCCCCTCTTTGTTTCTAGTTCAAGCACCAATTTACATAAAGACTTTCTTGGTCTACCCACTGCCTCAGCTATGATGTCTTTTGACTCCTGAGAAAGGACTTCAGGCCTTTTAAGATTCTCACTCTTTTCGCAATGGCAGTCATATGGATTTTTGTTCCAGTTTCTTTTAACAAGGGATTCATCTCTTTTAATGTATGTAGCTATTCAGGAACGTGGAATGAAGGATGCGCCAGCATCCCTGGCCTCTCTGAAGGTTATAGCCCGGATTCGGTCAATCCATTTGATTTCCTCCGAGTCGTTAGCCATGGCTGTATCTAACTCCATCACTCAATCTGAAAATACAAGAAATGTAAAATGAAAAATAGCTTAATAGAAACTTAAAATAATGTACTTGGAGATAGGCTATAGCAGAAAACTTCATAACTTTCCATTTGTTCTGTGGAGGGGGCCCTCTAATTTCGAAACACCCAGTATATATGTATGTATGTATGTATGTATGTATGTATGTATGTATGTATCTATTTATATATCGTTTACACATAATTGTGTATTCTATACAATTAGTAAGCGGGTGAATATGCCTTGAAAGACTCCACATGCACAAGAAGCAGACGAGAAAAAATGAGAGCGAGAAATATATAATAGCCGCCGTCTCTTTCCCCTGTCTCTCTCTGTCTCTCGCTGGCTCTCCGTCGTCTCTCACACACGCACACTTCAACCCCACAAGTAGCCAAGCCGGCCTGTTAATTCCTAAAGTTTTGTTCTCGAACTTTAAGTTTGTTTTAGAAAGTTAGATTTTTGAAGCATACACACTACGTGATGCTCAGGCGTCGGTCGTCCGCAGAGACTCCTTTGTTTGGTGCTTTATTCTGGCGCTGGCGGGAAAAAATGAAAAGGAGGAAAAAAGTCTGAAAATAAAAGGAAAAGCCACGGGAAATCTGGAGGAAATGTGCCCGCATGTATTATTACTGATACTTTTTCCTTGGTTTCATTTAGTTGTTTTTTTTTCGGTAACTGTCCTTCCTCCCTTCCTTTTGTTTTGAGGTGTTCATGATGAAGAATGATTAAATGACGTTTGAGGTCGCTGAGCTATAAACTGTTCTGTTATTCTTCTAAAGGAGCTTATTTGACACTAGGTAAAGAAAGGTGACTAGAAATTGATTTCGTTATCATTTTATAAGTGGAAAAACTTGGAAAACTTTCAGAATAAGAAGTTATTTCGCATTTGGTTTATTGTTGATATTGACATTGTAATCAAAGTAATAATAATAATAATAATAATAATAATAATAATAATAATAATAATAATAATAATAATAATAATAATAATAATAGGAAGAAGAAGGCTGTGACGGTGGTCAGGATGAAACGAGACGCGCATTGGCTAAACAGAAGTAACCGAACGACAACGTTTCTTAATTAATGATATTCACAAAATTGCGCCTGATTCTTCTTACTTATTCTCTAATGAATTATGGATCTTTGTCTCTGTTCTGTGAAAAACAAAGAGCTGAGCTTGCTCGAAGTGAAGGTACCTCTTGCAGACCGTAAACAAAAATCATTGCATTACTGGAGGTTGACATTTTCCTTCAACTTCTGCCAGAAAAAATTAAAATGTTACCGCCGACGTAAACTCGCTTGGGATCGCAAACTTTTTTGACATTTCGAAGAAGAAAACATTACCGTGAAACTTACCTCTTTCGTTTTGATATGCATCCCTTTCGTAATGAGAGAGAGAGAGAGAGAGAGAGAGAGAGAGAGAGAGAGAGAGAGAGAGAATGACGGTTGGTAAAAGTTACGTTAACCTTCTCCAGACATCTTTTAATGTTTTCGAGGGTAACTGAGTGAATTAGCAAATGTGACATTGCATTGGGACGGCTTAGTAAGACCCAGTACTGAATTGAGTTGAATATAGATAAAGGCCGAGAACTGGGACCTATGAGGTCATTTGGCGCTGAAACGGAAATTGACAGTAAAAGTTTGAAAGGTGTAAAAGGAGTAAAACCTCGCTGTTGCGCTATGAATCAATTGTTAAGAGAGAGAGCGGAAAGTAAGATGGAAGGGAATATGAAAGGAAGTACAGTAAAAGACACCAAAGGGATTGTAGGTAGGGGCCGAAGGCGCGCTGCAAAGAACCTTCATGCCTACAGTGCACCGCACTGACGGCGCTGCCCCCATGCGGGGGTCAGACACACGATACAGCTAGACAGACGAAAGTGGGGTCAAGACTCGCTCCTCAACCCGTACTTGCTCAAATTTCGCCTTCCACTTCGCACCTTTCCAGTCAAGACAGAAACCAATTAATAATCCTCTCTTTGACTTAATTGGAAATTCGTTAATGTTGCCGTTTGCGTTAAGCTTTGCAACTAACACAGAAATGATGAAGAAATTGTACAGGTCTTCGTAATTTTGCATATCATCTGCCTCAAGTATTATCAAAAGTACATATTTATTCTACTGCACATTCCAGATGGGCTGTGCAATTTCCCTTGTCATCAAGATCCCATACATCGTCGGTTTAGGTCAAAGAATCTCAACGGTGTCATGTCAGCACTCGGACAGCCGTAGGAAATCCCTGGGAACCTGACCTGACATTATTGTGTTAATGGTGAAAAAAAAAAAAAAATAATAACATAAAATTTCTGCTTTCCTAATGCGAGAAGTTAAGGATTCGGTAAAAAGTACCCACTTGCAATACATATTTATATCTCTTTTATAAAGAGGTAGAAACGATGGCTCACATCTCAAGAAGTTCCTGACCCCAGATCCACTGTCACGGTTGCATATCAGATGCCTACCTGCAAGTTGGTGAGGTCCTTTGACACGCCTGATCTGGACTTTGAATTATTTATTTAGTCAGTTCATTGGCATACTGCGTAACGCGTTCCCCAAAATGTGTCACATAAAAAAAAAAAGTAAAAATGAGCCGAAGTTTCTTCGGCGCAATCGAGTTTTCTGTACAGTGCATAATGCTGTATGAAACTCTCAGCGACGACCCATGAAATTCAGCCGCGACCCATGAACCTTTCAGCTATGGCCCGGTGGTGGCCTGTGTTATTGGCACCCACAGCGGTTCCAGACAATCATGGCTAACTTTAACCTTAAATAAAATAAAAACTACTGAGGCTGGAGGGCTGCAATTTGGTATGTTTGATGATTGGAGAGTGGATGATCAACATACCAGTTTGCAACCCTCTAGCCTCAGGAGTTTTTGAGACCTAGGGGCGGACAGAAAAAGTGCGGACGGACAGACAAATAGCCATCTCAATAGTTTTCTTTTACAGAAAACTGAAAACTAAAAATTGGCCAGATGTTGTACAAGTAATAATTATGTCGTTGGAAGTCATCGCTCCAGAGACCTGCTTCACCGCTTAGTCAAAAGGGTGTGAAACGGATTTTTTTTTATCTCAAGAGAAAAAGTCATCCATATTTTGTGACTTGGAAAATGATGTCATTTAATAAGTTCTGAAATAAATCCTTTGGGCATCTCTGATTCTGCCATCGACCTCGGGGATCTAATTATATGCTAACAGCACGATACTTATATAAATGTGAAAACAACGAAATTATAGTTTTGCAAATTACACAGTATTTCCAAAACTATCCTCATAAAAAGAATAAACAAAGTCGTTAAAGGCCTTGCTTCCATGGACGGATTGGCTTCGGATTCACCGCCAAGTCTTTTTTTAATTTTTCCTTTTGAGATCCATTAACCGTTATTAAACGAGGGAAAAAACCAACCGGACTCAAAGCCAACACAAAAGGAAGCATACTAGGATAACTGACTGCCAAATTCTCTTCGTCAACATACATTTCTTCTCCCTCAAGGAAAAAAGTTGAGATTGTGGAATCAAAGCTTTTAGCGCTTACCTAAAAGTATGCCCCCCCACCCCGCCTTTTTTTTTTTTTTTTTTTTTTTTTTTGTTATTATATCAGGTAACATAGCGGCTAGTTCTTTTTTCTTTGGGTGCCAGCGTACACTTCTCTCCATGGCAAAACTGAATTCACTTGAATGAATTTGTGTGGGCCAATGGATCTTACCTCATAATATGTCATTTTGATTTTGTGTATTATGAATAACACACTTGATGTTACAATAGTAAATAGTGATGAATGCCTGCGTGTTCACAGTAAAAAGACAAGGCTAACGCTGTCAGGACTCGGGAATGACGAGTCAAGACAAAGTCTCGTTGGCTGGGTCTGCTCCCCAGTCCCCAACCACCAGTGTAGTGTTTGATGACGTATTCTGTTATTTCTCTAGAACACTCATTGAACACGTTATTATGCATCGGCCTTGCAGCAATTAAAAAAAAAATCAATGAAAGAGAGAGAAAACGTTGGTCCAAGGATTGATTTTCTGAAAGAAACGAATTTGAAAGCTACAGTGTAGTTCTAAAAGAGTCAGTGATGATATCTCAGGAACACTATAAACCCGGTTTTCATCGATAGGATGTTCGTATACCTTCCTTTGGTATAGCACACGAGCATACGGGGTCTATCCCATAATTCCAGACTTTTCATGCCTGTTGGGCTATTTATTTGTAATGAAAACAATGTTGATAATTATAATTGTAAGGATAATGGCAGTACTAAGAATATGTGTGATGATAATAATTGAATAGCCATGACGTAGTTGTAGGGTTGAAATCCCAGTCATCTGTAATGAGGCTCTAAAGCGGCGGGCTGAGCGTGCCATATGTTATTTCATACTGTAAAATTCAACCGTCTCTTTTCACAGTTGTATGTAGTGTCCCTGTTCTTCATTACCTATACCACGCTAATCTCACTAATAATCTTCCTGTCGTTGCTTTTCTATGTACACGTAACTAGAAATCATACCGCACTTAAGCAGAAATCGAGTTTGGCCTCTTGTCCGGGTGTAGGAAACTGCAGCGCCTTAGTCATCAGCACTTAAAACCTTTGTTGGGAAATTTTGCCAGCACTGTTCCATATCAAAACCTAGGGTTTACTAAAGCCATGAAAAATTATACTGATATTCGAAATGATACAAAACGAAGCAGATTAACAGATCAACACAGAAGTACATAGATGAAAAGAGCATTGCTGGTGTTAGCACAATCAGCGAGTGTAACACAGTGTGACGATTTCAGTAGTTCCAGTGATCCTTGAAGGAAGACAGTTATTTTAACTCCAGTGATCCTTGAAAGAAGACAGTTATTTTAGCTCCAGTGGTCCTTGAGAGAAGACAGTTATTTTAGCTCCAGTGATCCTTGAAAGAAGACAGTTATTTATAGTGTTACATGTCTTGAAAAAAATTGGATCTGTTTTTCCCGACAATCCTTCACAACGTTCGGGATATGCGAAAAGAAGGGCGGAGCGGTCGGCCGAGTTCGAGGCTCTCCTTTGTCTATAAGTGCGTTAGGGGACAAATTCTTGTTATTCAGTGTGATTGAACAGGCAGTGTTGTGAATATTAATACGGCCGTCTTTTTGATGCTTAAAAATAAAATTTGGCAAATGTAGAATCTTTAGTGGCAATGTGAAGTGACGATGGACCATGCAAAGGTCCCCTTGATCTCTTTCTCTGAGGGTACCACCAGAGGTAGGCTCGTGTAATCACTGTGCCTCTCAGCCAAGAGCCGGTTTTGTTATCAAGAGTCCCTGATGTGTTCACCTCTAATCACTTTGTATTTTTGCCATCCGAGGCTTGGATAATTGATGTTCAGTCAAAGTGTAGTCTGATGATTCAGAAGTAAGATTCATGTGAAATTGTAACTTTCTGAGACCGACATCATAGGTTTTACGGGTTTTGTGAAACTTTCTTTTTTGGAGTTGTGTGCCTTGTAGCCGACACGTGGTCCTTAAGGTTGTACTTTAGCTTAATAATGTTAAGTTTTAAGAATCTAATTTTGTAATAAAACTGTAAAAACCAAAAGAATCTTGCTGGACCTTCTGTAGATGTTTGCAGTATTTGCCCTTCAGGCCAGGTTATCCCGAGTCAACCGACACCTGGACTAAGAACTAGTGCGTCGGAGGTAAAAATTCCCGACATATACGAAATACAATGCTGAACTAGGCTCATGACCCGAGATCCATCTTCAGTACATGCAATGAAATGACCCTGCTACTGCCACCTGAGACTGTATGGGGCTAACGTCTTGCCATAAATGGGCTGAGTCTGGTAATCGGACGCTGTGGGTGTGAACCTGACAATATGCTCTAGCTTCAGTTCCTTTCTAGCGTACATCAGTTTGGGTTTATCCGACGATACACTTCAGTGGCTTAGCAACTCTTATGATGGCCCCAAATTTTTTTACACAAAGGTTTCAAAATCAGCTGATAAATCTGTGTAGAGAGACTATTGAACTACACAAAAAACACCATGCCTTTGGAAAAGTAAAATCTAAAGACTATAGTGACAAGCGGAAGAGGAATGATCTATACGACATTCTACCTGAAAAGTTAATTTAAGGAAGAGAATCAACCAGCCAAAAAGATACAGTAACAAACCAAGAACTGAGAAAAGTCGAAGCATCAAAGAAATCGGGAGCCGCCACTGATGATGTTCAAAGTCGTATATTTAGATTCCAGGGTTTGCTGCATATTGTAAGAGACCAAGAACTTAGGGTTAGAGACCTTATCCTGAGACCTACAGTAAGTATATTGTCGTTCACCTTTTTTTTTTTTTTTTTTTTTTTTTTGAAAGCTACATTACATTTTACAAAGTTTCAGTCCTTAATTACTGTAAGTTTAATAGTCTAAGTATCATACGTGCAGTGACAAGAGAATACTAGGATTGGCGTCAGCTGATCTGTCATCGGAATATTGTCTTCACTGAACAAGTATGTTATGGCAGCACTGCAGTGATGATGCCGATCGCTGATTGGCTTGATGAAATCTTATTCAAAGGTACACAAATGGACTTCGAATTCCTACCAAAGAACTTATTTCTATATAACACACTGGATTATACGCAAAAACTAATGCTTACATAACTTCTTTTTTATAGAAATTACCTTTTGAGCTACAATAATGTGAAAACTAAGTACTAGTAAAAATATACGTTCATATTAGGCTAAACGTATTCGAACAACTACAGCAGGAGGCGGGCACGGGAATGTAATCGACTTTTGGATTCAGAGCTTGTCTCAAATAATTTCATTGTTAGTATATATAATGCAAGCATCTCTTGACAATTATGTATGAAACCATAGGATGCCCAAAGACTTGATTGCACATTTTGTATAGCGATTGTTGTGAGAAATTTATAACTGACAACCTATACAACAGCCAAGAGTATTCGAGTCAGGGCATAGGTTTGTTACGAATTCTTAGGGGTATACATCCCGCATATACTACCATTGTCTAATATATGTTTCAGTTACGTCTTTTTCTTCATAAATTTTCCTATTCAAGTGATAAAAGTCATTAGACATGACTGAAATATATATAAAAAATAGAACTAAGTCAAAATTCATAAAATTCCTTTCTAGTCCGAATATTGTTCACCTGTCTTTGTCTTTCTTTCATACTGGCGTCAGTAATAACCTTATATTGCCAGGTGTACGAAGGTAATTAGAAATCACGGCATAAGAATAAAATAAGTGAGGCCTACGATGCAGCGGCGGGTGTGGGGGGTGTTAAAACTATATTAGCGCTTGAAAATTCCTGCGGCAAAACATTAGAGAACCCCCTATTAACAAAGCCGGGCTGTATATAACGGAAATCATGTATATATCGATGTATAAAATGTCGCAAAAAGGTTTGTTTGAAGAACTAAATTACATATTATCAATGTACTTATCCTACGTGAGCAAGAAAGGCTAAGCATTCCCGAAGCATGGTCTGATGAATTTAGTTTCCCCAGCGATGCTCAAAGGAGCGCCGCATCTCTGGCGGATTTTGAAGCACGTTTCTACCTCTTCTCACATTTAGCAGTTTGTTGACAACTCCAGAAAACCGTGTAACCAACGTTGACCTCAGAAATCGAGTATCGGTCTATTATTCTGTTGATATTGATAGACATGAGTGGGGAGTGTTTGAGGAAAATTTAGCATAAGTGTACGTTTAGGAATTCTTCCCCCATCCCCTTCCCTAGTACGGAGCACAGCAAAAGATTATCGGCACATAAAATATATTTGTTAGTCCAAATAAAGGAAATTAAAAAAGTATTTTTGGAGACGCAGTTACAGACGTACATTTTTCCACGGTGTGGCGTCAAACCGGGTAACAATAATTAAGGCCAACAAGTTATATGGAAAAGCTGAGCCTAACTGAAACGCTGATGCACTTTTCGATGCACATTGATTTTTAAAGTGGTTAGATATATGATTTAATATTACAATGCATATATGAAAAATACTGAATTTCCTCAGTTAAGATATAGTTTAAAAAAAAAAGACCCCTTGGGCCACTAGCTGCAACCGCTTTCATTACTTTAACTGTATCTCCTTTCATATTCTTTCTGCTATTTTACTTTACACCCTCTCCTAACAATTAATCATAGTGCAACTACGCTTTCAAACCTTTTTACTGTCAATTTCCTTTTCAGCGCTGAATGACCTCATAGGTCCCAGCGCTTGACTTCTATATTCTATTCTGTCCCAAAGAAAAGTCGAGGCCTAGTCTATATTACGATTATTTAAGAATGGAATGAAATACAAAATTAAAGCCAAGTGCTGGGACCTGTAGGGTCATTCGTCGCTGAAAGGGAAATTGAGAGCAAAAGTGTTTTAAACGTCTAAAAGGAGGAAAACTTCGCAGTTGCACTAGAAAACAATTGTTAGAAGGTGGAAAGTAAAATGGAAGAAAGAGAATATGCGCGGAGGTAAAGTAAAAGGAATGAAAGAGGTCGAAGGGACTTTAAATAATGCCTATCGTGCCACCGCGAGGTGCCCTGACTGTGCTATTCCCTACGGGATGACAGTGGGATCATAGTTACCTCTCTCTCTCTCTCTCTCTCTCTCTCTCATTGAATACGTTTGTTATTGTCTCCCTCTCTCTCTCTTTTCATTGAATACGTACATTGTTATTGAGAGTCTCATCTGTCCCTCTCTCTTAGCATTCGTTTACTTTTTACCCCGGCATTTTTTCTCTAATTCTCTGCGGGAGGATAAGAGTACAGTACGTACATCACATACAGGATGAGAGTACAGTGCGTGCATCACACAGAGTCGCTAATGACCGCCTGTCAATGAATAATGGTTTTTCTGTGCAGATGAATTACGCGCGAAAGGAATTTTTAAAGTACTTCAGTACTTTAAAATTATTTTGTCAGAGCAGTTATTACTCTCAGAAAATATTACCCTCTGTAGTTATATATATATATATATATATATATATATATATATATATATATATATATATATATATATATATATATATATATATATATATATATATGATAATGAACACATGGGAACATGTTTCACAGAAATAAATTTCTGACTCATATCAAGACCGAACTCGGTTTTTCAAGTGAGAGTCCAGGACGTTAGCAGTTCATGGGCATAAGTCATACAAGAAGTTGGAACCTAAATACACTATACCTGAGGTTTTTTCAGACAGGTGCCGGCAAATTTTTACCCAACTACCCACCCATGCAGTGAGTGAATGGCTAACATTTCATTCAACTTACCCCTTCACTGGAGTACTTAGGATCCAACTTCTTTTATGATTTGTACGAATGAATTGCTAATCCCTGCACTCTTGAAAGACTGGGGTGAGTCAGAAAAAACAAATTATATATATATATATATATATATATATATATATATATATATATATATATATATATATATATATATATATATATATATATATATATGTGTGTGTGTGTGTGTGTGTGTGTGTGTGTGTGTGTGTGTGTGTGTGTGTGTATCTGTGTGTGTAATTGCCATGGCCACAATGCCCTCTTAACTCGTCAGCAACGTGACCTCGGTCTGATACTCTGGATGCGGGTTTGAATCCTGCTACCAGATATCAGAAACTACTTCATGTTACTTGCATTTGGATCTAAGGCTTTGTAGTTGTAAGCTTATCCAAAAAGTGTGAGGAATTCGAGAAGTTAAGAGAGCGCTTGTGGCTATTGCAATTACATACGTATCTCGTAAAAAAAGTAATTAGTAGTTTTATATATATATATATATATATATATATATATATATATATATATATATATATATATATATATATATATATATATATATATATATATATATATATATATAGATATATATATATATATATATATATATATATATATATATATATATATATATATATATATATATATATATATACATACATACATACATATATATATATATATATATATATATATATATATATATATATATATATATATATATATATATATATATATATATATGCTCATCATTACAGTGCATCTCATATGTGGTAATATACTAACTTCCTGTAGTTTTGCGCAGTTAGTTATGTAATACGCAGCAGGACATCGCCAGAGAATGTTTTCTACAATCTTTTGGGTGTATAATTGAGATAACCTGTCTGCAGTGAAGGAAATTTTCTTTGAGACTGAAAATCGCCGAGTGACCGGATCAAATTACTGGAAAAGTGTCGGGGTAACTTTGATTTTAGCTATTTCTGAATTAGACCATTGGTGGTAAGGTGTATGAGGGCCTAGACGACCATCTGGCTCAGGCTTCGAGTATTAGTCCGTCATTGTGACTCGTAGCTCTGTGACTATAATATATATATATATATATATATATATATATATATATATATATATATATATATATATATATATATATATATCAAAGTAACAGGTGCCAGAACACACGCAGACTCCAAATGTAGTAGTTTTGTAGTTATTTCCTACGTTTCATGAATTTGATCACATCTTCAAGGTCATCTATAATTAAAATTATTGAACAATACTCTTTTTTTAATCAGTATAAGCGAATAAGTTGCTGAATAGATTGATTTATTCTGAACACATGAGTTAAATAAACCACATTACTCACCAGTCTAGTTCGACAAAAGAATAAATAAAATTAAAAAAAGAAACTTATGGGAGCTAGTAACAGCTCCAACTTCGTCCCACTTTGGACACAAGATATTTCAGCAGAAGTTAGTGGATGACGCAACAGCTGGTGAACTCTTGTGACGCGCATATAAGCAATTTGAAGCACAGGACTCAAATACTGTGTTGTGCTAATCCTTATCCAAACAAGATTCTGGCTAGATTCCAAGGCGTGCCCGATTCTGGAAGAGACGTATCCCGATAACACTTCGGTATCATGGACCTCTCACTTATCATTAATTAACTGGAAGGGATGTATTTTAGATCAAGGATATTACGTTAGCACCATGGAGGATAATTTATTAAATCTCACAAGACAACAATAATTGTAGTTCATATATTTGACTTCATAAATGGGATACAGTTCTACTAGGATTATCCTTATTCAGTGACTGTTTAAGAGAGAAACTTGAAACAGGAAATAAGGGGGAGGTCTAAAGGAAGTAACTGGGAGTAATTGTCATCTTCAGACTTACTGTTGGAGTAGATAATGCAGCAATCAATTGCATCAGAAGGCCTGGGTCTGTGAAAAGGCAATTTCCCCAGCTGTTCCACAAGAGGGGGAAGGACAAAGGGAGGAGGCTGTGAGAGACACATGGTGCTTGTGCTCTCACTCAAGGATATCTCTGGACTGCCCAAGCTGGGTCAAAATGCATGGGTGCTTGCTCGAAAGATTCCTATCACCAGGTCTCGTTAGCTGGCCCCCGGGTAGCCTTAAAAATGACAAACTCTCGCCAGTACGAAGGTCATAGAAAAGTGAGCTTAAGGTACACTCTAACTAAAGGTGGCCCTAGTAAAACATACCCTGTTGAATAGGCCCCTAAACTAAACTTCAAATCCTTCGACGACAGTTGGTGTTTTTGAAAAAAACAAGCCTGCCTTCTGGCTTGCCTCCCTAAAGTGCTTTACAAAGAGAAAGCTTTGGTTCTTTCTCTTTTTTATATATTTCTACTAAATAAAGGAAGAGAGGTCGAACAGGGGGTGATATTTGTAATATATATATATATATATATATATATATATATATATATATATATATATATATATATATATATATATATATATATATATATATATATATATGTTAAATGACCCTATCCCCAGGTCAAATAGGGTCATCTTTTATTGCTGTATCTGTTTTAAGAACAGAGTCAATCATCTTACTTTCCTAAGATGTCTGTGGTAGCAGTGGCTCATCCTGGGTCAACAAATTCCTTCTCCCTCGATGGCTTCTCTCACTGAATCTATTCTTAAACAAAGGCCTACTGGAATTAAACACTGACGTACAAAACTAGACTTTATTTGCAAATTTAACGGAAGTGATTAAGCAAAAGTTATGATTATGAAATGGAGTGAATTCCACCCCCTATAAATGGAAATCATCACTAGAGGAAATTCTGATTCACAAATATTCAGATTAATAATTCGAGGCCACTAATACTAGTGACTAACACCCTGGTCATCAAACAAAGTAATGAGGTCATAATTATTCTAGACCACAATAAATGTCATATAGCATGTAAAGAGTAAACACCACTTCCGAAATATTCATCCTCTCAGGACGAACTCAGAATTCCTGTTAAAAGAAACATATCAATATATATATATATATATATATATATATATATATATATATATATATATATATATATATATATATATATATATATGTGTATATATATATATATATATATGTGTATGTGTAAATAAATATATATATATATATATATATATATATTTTTTTTTTTTTTTTTTTTTTTATGGCTTATGAGGGAATGACAGCATGTTTTATCCTTACAAAACGCCTCGTAAGCCCACAAAAAGAATAATTGCAAGAATAATTAATAACTGGAATCACCAAGTGAAAGTATGTTCTTTAACACTGATTTATTATTTACACTTACATCATGGTAAATTTAACAGGGAAAAATTTCGACATTCCCACTAAAATAACAAATGGAAAAAGGACACATCAGCAATTACTGAGTGAATGACAACGCATGAAATTTACGAATACTGGCCACAAGCAAGTGATCCCTGAGTCAATTGGAAATGCATTTCTGTCAGACTTGGTAAGGCAGGATTTCTTCAGGCAATTGAGAACACAGAGGCACAGCTACATAGGCAACTGCACTGATAACACTCCATCTTTGCTTCCTTTTTATCGCTTACGCACACAACGTTATGTCATGGTGATCTAAGTTTATCGGCGACATCCAGGAATGGCACAATCAATCCAGTGTGAGGAAAAAGTGAGTTCCACAGCCCCATGGCTGGGGCTCAATCAGGCAGAGGTTACCCGTGGTTGAATGTCGACTGAACTCAAGATGGAGGGTACCCTTGCCTTACATGGCCCCATTTGTTGCCAGGGCCATTACTTAGGGCGGCAACATCGATGCATACCTGGGAATTAAGGAAAGAGGTCTACGGCCAGTAAAATGAGGAAACTTAGCAGGGGTAATTAAATCTGGAGATGAAGACAAGGGAAACAGCTACCCATCGCAGGTGTGTTCCTCGGGGACCCATAAAGCCCAACCCTTGAAGAAGGGTGCGACTGATAATTGCTAAAACTCTCCTCACACTCCAAGGCTTATGGACCTGCCTGCACCCCTACTCTCTGGTATTTTCCCAATAAAGTTCTTCGGTAACATATATGAAAATATATTATTTCCGAGGTAGAGCGAATTGGATATTAAAGGACGTTTGTAGCTTAATGCTTGTATATGAATCACGGTGATGTGATAAAATTTCATTCATATGTGTATGTATATATATATATATATATATATATATATATATATATATATATATATATATATATATATATATATATATATATATATATATATATATATATATATATGCTTATTAGTTCCCAGTTTTCTGTATCACGTTTGAGATATTCCAGATAGCCATTTGTTTATGAATGGAATGTTGATTTGGCGGCTATAGTGTCTTGTCTGAAAGTCATTTGTTTTCTTTACAATAAGTTTAAGATCATACAAAACTAACTGAATGCGCTTATTTGATTAAAGAAATGTGAGACCTCTAATGATGGATTTTCTTGAGGAAGAAATTACTGGAGGTTTAGCTTTTGGGATTAGCTGAGCATTGACTGAAATAAATGCGTCTCTTTTCCATGGACAGACAGACAGACAGACAGACAGACATTCAGAGCTTTAGATGCTGCATTTTTCGATATGAACTTATCACCACTCTTCCAAGTGCTGATAGTCAGCTCAGTGGTCTGGTTAAACTATTTTATAATAATAATAATCATCCAAGTTTGTTTCATAGCATCTCATGGCCCATTGGTTCATGATTAATGATAAAGGGCAAGTTTCACTGTTTTAAACTTCGTTTGTCACTGGATCTTTTATTGGAGAACAGACCTATAATGTCCAAAAACTGAAATTGCAGGATTCTATTAATTTGTTGATTCAACTTTTCTTATGATTGACAACTGCCCGACGTTGCTTAAAATGTGACATTCTTACATTTCTAGCAAAAGCTTTAGGTCCAAATAGCGGTTGGGACAGGATTCCATA
>NC_089796.1:37279163-37286663 GCF_040412425.1 Macrobrachium rosenbergii | reverse complement strand
TATTAAATTATTATGACAATTGCAATTTTAGACACCGTAAAAAGAGCTGCAACTGTTTTCGGTTTCCTGTACATCTTAACGAACGCGTTTCAGTTTCCTTTGACGTTTCTGAGGGAAATTGTAGGCTGAAGTCTAAATGGTTTAATATAGAAATTGTTGATAAATGGGGATTTTTACTGGATTGAGTACTTAGATATGATGATGGTAATACCTCATGGTACTTAAGAATTTGTATTTTATTGGCAAGGTGTAATTAAGATACATTTGGCTTAAGAAGAGCACTGAAAAAAGTTTGGTATTTTCACTGTGAGTAATTTTTTAATGAGGAGGTAGTTTTATCACATAAGCATTTAGTCTGCTATGTTAATGTATGCGCGGGTGGTGATGAATTTGTTTCGTCTAGTCGATGAATTATTTTGTTGATCTCCGAAGTTGAGGATTAAGTAGTTAGATATGATGATGGTAACACCACAGGGTACTTAAGAATTTGTATTTTATTGGCAAGGTATGATTAAGATACGTTTGGCTTAAAATGAACACTGGAAAAAAGCTGATAATTTCGTTGCGAGTAATTTTTTTAATGAGGGGTATGTCTTTCACAGAAGCATTTTTTACCGAGGCGAGGATTGTAAACCGCATTTAAACCGATATAGGTTTTCAGTGTTGATTTTATTGAGATTATAAACAATTATATTGACAATTCTCATAAATTATGACAAAATTTCACGTAAATTCTGGTTAAAAATCTGTTATAGAGGATTTGGATTTATTGTATATATTAATCATACGCCTAGCAGCGCCGGGGAAAAAAGGTGAAGTGTCAGGTGGAGAATGAAAATAAACCCAGAAAACTGAAGGAAAAGGCGACATAAAAACAAAAATTTCACTTTTTTTGTCTGATTGTATGTCTGTTACGGGGTAGGGGCTTGGTTTTGAGTTATAAACCTTTCTGGGGTGATGTAGAGGCAGTGTGCAAAATTTTTCAAGGCCTGTCAAGGGTTTGAATTTATAAGGCCTGACTAATATACGAACATTCACTTTTAATTTATATATATATATATATATATAGACTAATATATATACGATATATTTTATATATATATATATATATATATATATATATATATATATATATATATATATATATATATATATATATAATGTTTTGTGTAATAAAATGGTATGGGATTGGGAAATACACTCGTAATTTAGACCGTTGTAAGAGAAAGGGAAAAGAGAGAGACCTAGCAACAGACCAAATTAATGAGTAGTATTAAATAAAAGGAAAACACAGGCAAAAGGAAAATTCCATTGCTTGTATATTGCAGTAAAAACTGTTGGCTACATCGCCGAGGAGTTCAGGGCTACTGGTGTTTATGGAATGGATGTAGGACTAGCTGATGAAAGGGTTTTACGAGATGCCTCAAAGGCTCAGTCATCGAAAGGATTCAGATGAAAATTTGCAATAAAGTGAAATATTATTTATACAGAAGTAGATTTATCAGTTGCGATTGATGTAACCTCTTCAGTACAACTGTCGATAACCCAAACTTCCAATAAGTCAATAGGAGAGAAATGTTAATGTGTTAATACATAGATACAAATCTTTGCTTTTCATAAATGGAGTTGTCCAGCTCATCGTGCGTGTCGGCTGTGTAGCCTACTGACTAAAAAACAAACGACTATCACAAGTGGGCCTTCGGCATCCACCCTGACCTCTGTCAGCCTACTTCAGCCATTGAGTTTCCAGTCACGGTCACGGCTACATGTGTATTGGCATTGTATGTGCATTTTTTTTTATTTTCTCTTTGTCCATTGTAATTAGTGTTGAGCCACAGATTGGTTATGTGTTAGCCTGTTTCCACAAGTGTGCAGTGGGGCTTTAGTTGAAGTCTGCTGAGTTTTTAGTACCTTGAGTATGACATGCTAACCCCCTTTGTTCTTTGTGATGGCCAACATGGAGTTAACCCAAGTTTCAACACTGTGCAGGCAAGGAGAGGAAACATGCTCCCTCCTTCTACTTCTCTTTCATCTGCCTCTCCTTCAGTTCCTGTAGGGGAGACAGTGGGAACATCTTCGGCAGCAGCGGCCAAAAGGATCATCTCCGTTCATTCAGGCATAATTTAGAGAAGGTTCAAGAAGGTTCAAAGACCAACTTGGCAGACCATGGGAGCAACGTTGCCGTTTGACCCTCCTAGATGAAGAAACTTGAGCACACTTTGTTTTTGTGTTTCCTGTTACACTATAATTTTCCTTGACATGTTGATTATAATCTTCACCGAGCCCAGGGAAGGTGATTGAGTCCCAATTTGGCTCATCGTCTCATGAGATCCAGGAGTTCATCAGCCATTTGAGACATGGCAGAACTTTACTTGCTGTTGTGTCTCGGTGGACTGAGACAGAGAGGAGGCGGTTGTGGGGGCGTGAGAACCTTGCAGGTAAGAATGACCAGCTCAGGCATGCGAGGCTGTGGCGGAAGGACGGTATGGGTAGTGGGGTCAAGCCAGGAATCAGAGGAGACCTGGACTGGGATCTCTGGAATGGAGATCCTGGCAGGATAAGGCAGGGCCAGGCATTAATGGTTGATTTGGAATTTGCTCATCGTTCGAGATGGACACAGCTTGGCACTACTCAGCGCACCCAAGTGACATTGGCAGAGATTGTGAATCAAGGGTAGGATCTCCTGGAGGGGGATCTACTTGGGGCCCTGGCGATGGCACTGGCACTGGGTCAGGGCTGGGCACTGGAATGGGATCGGGAATTGATCGTGGTGAAGGGGGCATGGGCAGTGGAACGAAATCAGGTGTTTTAGTTTTACTTGTGCCTAAATAATGATTTAGGGGATTTGGACCCCTGGATTGCTCTAACTTAGATGGGGACTGGAAGTCCTGTCCCAGGAGGAGGTCATAACCTCCAGGTATGTATCTGGCAACTGCGAGGTCTCAGATTTTGGATCTATGAGGCCTTGTAACCCTCAACTTGACGGTAGGAAGTATCATTTTAAAGTGATTGATACCCTCAATCGTGACGAGTTTCCATCTGTTAATGGTAGCTCCTCGGGGAACTTTGTCTTCCCTGATGAGGGATATTTGTGCTCCAGAATCATCAAATGCCTTGACCTGGCTTGGGGGACACCTACCTCGGGGAAGTGCCACATAAATGGGACCCTGGCTGGAGAACCTAAAGATGTTGGATCAGTGACTGCCAAGACAAGGGCAGGCATACTTGATTTATTATTATCAGGGCATTTTGTCCATTGGGCAGTGCCTATAGACCTTACAAGCCGGGCAATAAGTCTGGCTATAATCTTTACCTGGACCTGTCCCATAGGGGGGAACAGGCCCTGTACCCTTCGTCCACAACCCGGGTGTGGCTCAGGGTGTTGTCCCGTTTGAAGACGTAGAGGGGGTTTCTGGCTGATTCTCAGCCTTCAAGCGGCACTGTTCAGTGGGGTGCCCATTCTCTTACAGTACCCACACAGAGGTTTCTTATAGGGGTGCCCATTCTTGTGAGGTTGCTGGGAGTTGATCGAGGCAGGCGAGGAGGGATATAAATTTTGGCCATGGGAACTAAGATGGGGATGATGTGTACCCCAAATGTCAGCCCAACGGCACCACTCAACCACTGTCTTGGGCGCATTATCGCATAGATGAGTGGCGAATGCTGGCGGGACATAAAATAAGAAGTCCTCGAGCTAGAAAAGTTTGGGGACTTCCTCCACACTAGTGGCTTTCAGAGATTCTAGCCATCGTTTCAGGGCCTGGGTCTTTTTGAAGATCCACTCAGACCAGGTTTGTCCTGATTCCTTGGGCATATTTCTCCACCTTTTCCTCCAACGGTCGGGGGTTATTTCAAAAGCCTTTATAATGGCTTGGCGGACAAGGTCAAGATTTCCTTGATCCTCGGTGGGGAAGCATTGAATGCAATGGCACCCTTTCCTTAAAGGTGCCATCCCAGGATCAGAGAAATTTCTTCAGTAGAGGGCTGATAGGTCGTCAGGACATTTTCAATATGGTCGAGCCAGGCTTCAGGCTCAGCTTCGTCCCATTTTCTTATGAGGGAGCCTACACTGCTGAGGGTTGAGTGAGGAGAGGGTGTTGATGTGTTGCGCATGTCGTGAGCTGCCATTACAAGCTGATGAGCTCTTTCCTTCCCTCTCTCCTGTCTTTCTGCCTCTTCTCATTTCTCCTGGGCTATTCTTTCCTTCTCCCTCTCCTGTCTTTCTGCCTCTTCTCGTTTCTCCTGGGCTAATCTTTCTTTCTCCTTCTCCTGCCTTTCTTTCTCCTTCTGCCTTCCTGCCCCTTCTCGTTTCTCTTGGGCCTGTCTTTCTGCCTCTTCTCGTTTCTCCTGGGCCCTTCTTTCTGTCTCTTCTTGTTTCTCCTGGGCCCTTCTTTCTGCCTCTCTTTCCGCCTTGGCACCATCTACCCTCTCTTGGATCCATTCCCTCAGGGCTTGTCCTGATAGTCCCATGTCCTTTCCAGCAGACATGTAGAATTTGAAGTCCTCATTTTGCTGGGCTCTGGATGTTGTAGACATCTTGAAATAATGGGTTATATGGGCTGGACCCATTAGAAAATCAATGTGTCTGAAAGACTCAGGGTGTCCCGAAGGACTCAGGGTGTCTTGAAAGACTCTGGGTGTCCCAAAGGACTCAGGGTGACTCAAAAGACTCAGGGTGTCTCAAAAGACTCAGGTTGTCTCGAAAGACTCAAGGTGTCCCAAAGGACTCAGGGTGTCCCAAAAGACTCAGGGTGTCCCGAATGAATCAGGGTTTCTCGAAGGACTCAGGGTGTCTGAATAGACTCAAGTTCTCTGAAAAGACTCAGGGCTGTTCGAGGAAACAGGTTCAGTATGTCTGACGAGACTCAATAGTGTTCGAAATGAACAGATCCAGGTTGTCTGAAAAGACATAAAATTCAGTTGTCTGAAACACTCAATTTTTCAGAATGAACGTAAATCGATATGTCTGAATAAGACAACTCGCAGGTTGTCTGAAAAGACTGTGGAAGTAATATGTCTGAATAAGACAAATCTGAAACACTCAATTGTTCAGAATGAATGAAGACTGGTGTGTCTGAATAAGACAAATATGTCTGAGTAAGGCAAAATTCAGTATGTCTGAAGAGACTCAGTTAAGAATTAGTATGTCTGAATAAGACAAATATGTCTGAATAAGACAAAGGTGTCTGAATAAGACTGTTAAAAATTAATACGTCTGAATAAGACGAATTTCAGGATGTCTGAAAGCTCAATTGTTCAGAATGAATGAAAATTAATGTCTGAATGAGACAAATTTCGGTTAGAAATTAATATGCCTGAGTAAGACAAACTCCAGAGTGTTTGTTAATATGTCTGAATAGACAGTGGTTCTTAATGAATGAAAAATTAACCCAAGCTAACGTAAGCCTTTATGTATATTTTATTTTGCGGAGAGACACTGCAGAACTAATAAAGAAAAGGATTATGGTAAAGGAAATTTCAAGGCTTATGGTAAAGGAAATTTCCCTTGCTTTGTTAAATAATTTTAAATGTGGAGTAATGAAAACAGTACATCGATCCTATCGAATATTAGGAGGGAAAGAAATGGTTATTCCAAGTTATCAAACAACCCTTAGCTCGCACGTGTATAATAGCACTCCAATGTTTACTTCTGCAACATCTGCCATCAATGGGTCAGTCAGGCGGCTGGGGTTAGGGTGGGGGGTGTCGTCTTGACCACGGGTCTGTCCTTCTACCAGAGCCTACCCCTGCTCAGGCCTCTGGTAGTAATGAATGAACAAGTGAATTTTCGCTTATATTTTCATTAATAAATTAATAAATTTACAAGAATACTACGGGCTGGCTGAGGAATATCCTACTCAGCTCAAGAATTAAAGGTTTATTACTTTCAAAAATGCAGTGAGGTGCATGGACATATGGATAAAATTAGCGAGCAAAAGAAAGGGGTTTATATATGCGCGCTGTGCCTGCTGTTTTTCTAACAATGGAAATTCTAACGGAACTCGCAAATCAAAGATGGCGGACAGTTAGGAATGGACCCACGTGGCCTGGAATTGAAGATTTCATGTCGGAATTTACAATTCTCTCATCTTGAGAGCGGGAATTTAGATTCCTAAATACTTTTAGCTTTTACTATTGATCAAGCGATGGATAGAGAGAGAGAGAGAGAGAGAGAGAGAGAGAGAGAGAGAGAGAGAGAGGATAAATCCAGCGATGCAAAAATAGCTGGAGTCAAAGCCTTGGTGGTTGCCTAAAGTGTGCCTATCTGGGAATTCGGGACTTTCTAATTGTCCTTATCGTGTGGATGAAGGAATAGGGGCTTCATTCCTTTTATTAACTCTTCGACTGAGTTGTTCCCTAGTTTCCTATTCGTGAAACATGCAGCTAACATGCGATAGCACAAAGGTCTCGTGGAATTGTTAATACACTCTCTCTTCTTGTGAACTATTTTGGCATGCATGTGGTCTGTCAATTACCTAATGCTGATTGCAGTCACTTTTCACCCCTAGCATCAACCTAAACAAAATATTTAAACACGTACTTTGCTGTGGAACTGGCTCTTCTCACGTGCTTAAAATGGACGGGGTATGATATCAAGATCATCTCTAAAATTATGCAGGCCAGCTAGCAGTAGCTATTCTGCTGATAATTGCGAGGCAATTGAATCCTTGGCAAGGTATGACAGTTGCTACATATGTCCTGGGGTACTTACTTGACTCTGGGCGGCAACAGATAATGCAAGGAGTTCCTTTTATTTTTTACACATCTGACTCAATATTAGGACAATTCGTAGACAAAACAAAGGAAAACTATGGCTTAAGGCCTTCTTCATGTGAGGGAAATTATGTAAACACAAGGGTTCTCCTAATTAATTATATTTACATAACACAGATGAGAAGAATTACGAATTACAGGCAGGTAATAACAAGGGCCTGCTGAAATAATGAATCCTACATAGAATAAATATTCTGCGCTGACGATGCCTTCGTAACAGGGAACATCGCAGTGGAAAGGGGAACTGCACATGGATCAGCCAAGAGATTCCACAGTCAAGGCCTATTTGCAAATATATGCAAGACAGTTACTTGCAATAATAATATGCTCAAAAGGAAACTGAGGAATGAACAGATGGTGCCAAACAACTCAGTTCAACACTAATACATAATTACGTTAACACTGATTGCTCCAACACAAATTACTGAGGTGATCATACAATGAAAAAATAAGTGAAATATTAGATAGAAAAATAACAGGAATCGTGACTGGTTAAAATGACCTTACTCCGGCACATTACCTTAGCCAAGATGACAATGTCCTCGTTCAAATAGGTGCTGGCGATGGAGGAGGCAATTATAATGCCACTACAAAGTATACTGAGTCGAGCCCCGGGGTCGAAACGTGGTTGATTTCAAAAGGACAGTCAAGATTAGGGCATCTGTCCTCGGGTCATGCTCTGGGTGATCTCTCTCGATTTCTGTTGTGGTGTCTATTTATAACTTT
>NC_089796.1:37269163-37274163 GCF_040412425.1 Macrobrachium rosenbergii | reverse complement strand
AATGATAGCTGAAAAAGTTATGTATGAGATGATCCAAACCAGTCTGCGAGTAGCCAATGATATTCATTTGCTTTTGGGGGCATTCTCGTAGATTACCCTCTTAGACAAAAGGATACATGAGCCAGTAAATATTCTCTCTCTCTCTCTCTCTCTCTCTCTCTCTCTCTCTCTCTCTCTCTCTCTCTCTCTCTCTCTCTCTCTCTCTCTCTCTCTCTCTCTCTGTTGTTAGTTGAGAATATTCTTTATGTAGACTATGTTCATAAAGATCTCGATTACTTTTAATGAAAACAAATGACTAAATTTCAATTGACAAGAGTAGGCAGATAATTCTTTACACCAGTATTTTATGAATAGCTCTATGTTTATTCTGCAGTTGTAGGTCACCATATGAAAAGTTTTTCGAAGACACAAAACTACAAGCACCATAAAAAAAAAATAACCACAATAAAACGACTGAGTAGCCTATAAGATAGGCCTATAATCCAAACACCATAAGCTGCGTAAATCGACAAAAAGACATAGGACATTATAGGTCTACGTCCATTTTTGTGATCCTGTTATTTCGAAAGAAGATAACGTCCTTAAGAAAATTCTCAGCAAATTATATCCAATACTACTCGTACAGCCTATTATACTGTAAAACTTCAAGTTAAACATAGGCATATACTGGTTTTGTAGAGTGCAATCAATGCTTGTCATCCCTCCGAATGTGTTAACGATTGCAATGAAATTGATTTTATGACTGTTAAAATGTAGTAAAATTTCCTGAAATCAATATGAAATATCAGTCTGCATAGCTCTGAGAAAGTCTTTGTGTTTAAGTTAAGAATGGTGAACACGCTTGACAATACCAGACGGTAATTATCATTGTCCAGTGATTCAAGTGCACCGATTCGAACGTAGACATTCCCTGTGTCACCTCTGTATTCAGGTGAACCCTATTTATGAAACACAACACTGCAGCATCGCGGAACACTCCTGACTTCGTTCATATTTTCCTTTTTTTTTTTTTAACCACCTTTATTGAGATCCGTATTACGATTTTATTTCAGGGGATAATATAACGTTTCCTTTTGATAATCTGCAGAACGTATTTTAGTTCGGTACGGCAACCATTGCAATATTAATGAACATGAAAAGAACCACAGATTAACCAACTTTTCGAAACTATTGCCAGCCAATTAGCTCTAAGGGACGGTCATGACGTAAGCAGTGGGCGGGGCTTAACTGCAAAGAACTCTGGACTGCTATATGGCCATGCACGCATGTATGTGTATGTGCACTTGATTACACGTGTATATTCCACTTTCTGCATGTACACTATATATCGTGGGGTTGAAACTACTATATTAATTAAAAACTACTACATTTCCAACAGATGCGGGTAGAAAACTATTTGCAATAAGAAATTGACTTGTAGGTCCCTGCCCTGTCATTGTTTCAAAATATAAGAATTTGATGTGTAGGCCTATGCCCTGTCATTGCCCCAAAATATAAGAAATTGGCGTGTAGGCCTAATCTCTCAACGATATTAACATTTGACAAGGCTGTATAAGTCTATACTTCATTTCAATTAACATGGTCTATGGGATCGTTATATATATTATATATATATATATATATATATATATATATATATATTATATATATATATATATATATATATATATATATATATATATATATATATATATATATATATATATAAAGATTCACTCTTGACATAATTGTACATAATGTGTGTAAGCAATGATTAATATTAGGATCACAAGAAATCTTTGAGACACTCGGGTTTACCGGCAGCCGTTCTGGGCCTACTAAGAACACTGGGCTCTTGACAGGAGTGTGTGACTGGCCCTAAGGGCGCGGGACTCGCAGAGGTGCCAGGCTGGGACACAGGTGTGCTAGGAGGCGGCGATGACCCCCAAGTGCCGTCTGTTCCTTTTTGAGAGCCTACCGCTCCCTTTGAGCTTAACTGTGTGCTGATGGTGGGACCTGGTTTCTGGTATAACACCCGTCCTGTCCCACTGTTTAGTAGCTTGGTTCTGTATGTGCACATGGGTACCTGGTTTGATGGGTAGCAGTCTCCTGGCAGTGTCAAGGGTATGCATAGCCTCCTACAATTTTGCCACTTGCAGTTCCCTTTGACATATCATAAATCTCCATTGTTTGTCTACCAACAGGTGTCTTTTAGCTGTAGGTACCTCGTCACGCAGTTGGTGAGCTATTACGAGCTGAGATGGTGATTTGTTGATTTCCCTGAGAGGCGTGTTGAGATACTGGAGTATTGCCAGGGCCATCTTGTCTGACTTGAGGGCACTGCCTTTTGACGTGTTTTCTCAGAGGAGCCTCTTTGCCGATTTGACACCTGCTTCTGCTCTTCCATTGGGCTGGGGGTACTGGGCTGATGACAGATGGACTTTTTTATCTCCATCCATCAATATTTGTTCTGGAGCTCCCCAAAGTGAAAAATAGGATCGAAGGTGATTGTCTATTTTGTGTTAATCTGTCTGCATATACCGTGCATACTTTCCCTTCTATTTGAAACATATCTGCGACGACCTGCTGGAAAGGTATTCTGCTGGGGCGTGAGCACCATTGCTTCAGGAGGCAGTGAAGGGTGTGTTTATCACATGAGGTGCATTGGGCACGGCAATGCTGAAGGTCTCCTTCTGTTCCTGACCAGTATACTGACTGTCTGGCCCTTCTAAGCATAGAGCCGAGGCCCTGGTGTCCTGCGTGTAGGTTGATGGCTACCTGACAATGTAAATCTTCAGGGATAACCAATTGCCTGCTGCAACTCTGGCTAGCAAAAGCTGATACACTGGGTCACTGGATGCAGTGCTCCTGATGCAGTCTTCATCCAATACAATGGCGTCCTGTTCCAAGGCGGCCACGGTTGCACATGCTACTGCCACATGAATGTCGTCATCCAAGTCTGTATCAGAGGCTTCATTGGGCGATCTTATAGCTGGGTACCATGAGAGAAAATCCGCTGCTGTGTTCCTTTTTCCGGGCAGGCATTTGATGTGGAAGTTGAATTGGAGTGTCTTCTCCTTCAGGTTGAACACCCTTGGGTTGATGACGTCCTTAAGGGCCCTATCACCCAGCAGTTTGACAAGTGGGCAGTGGTCCGTGATGATGGTGAGATTAGGGTACCCAGGTAAGAACAACCTGGCCTTCCACAAGCACCAGGTGGCTGCAAGGGCTTCTCCTTCTACAGGGGCATACCTCGCTTCAGTAGGGGTGAGGTGTTGACTGCCGCATACAAGCAAGACGCCAGCCGCCCTTGCAACAAACGGGGCTGTCAGCTGACTGACAAGCAAAATACTGCTGGAGGACAACAAAACCAATGCCCTCCTTGCTCCAATCCATCATGATTATCGTAGGGTGTGTCTTGTTGTAATATGCCAAGCCATCCTTGGCTAGTTGACAGATGATCTCCTGTTCCTGCTGGAGTTTGCTGCATAGCTGACTATCCCACTATACGTTTTCCCAGTGGGTTTCCTGAGTAGGCCTCTGAAGGGCTCCATGATGGGCACCGTTGCCATGACCTAATAACAGTGATGGAGGGCATCTCTGGCACATGGAAGTTACGAATGGTGTCTAGATGTTCATCTGCAGGCTTGTATGCCTCCCATCCCAAGTGGTATCCAATGAAGGTAACCTCTCTCTCTTGCAGAATTTGAACTTCTTGGGTTTAAGTGTAATCCCTTTAGAGGCACAAGTTGACAGGAGTTCATACACATGCCAAAATGCCTCTTCGATGCTGTGATCATATAGCAAAGTGTTGTTGATGCATTTATGCTTTCTGGTGATGTCTTGCAGGGCATCATCGAACCTTTTTGTATAAGCATCGGGAGCTGAACAATGACCCATGGGTGTTCTACGGTAACAATACAGCCCCCATGGGGTGATGAAGGTCGCGAGTGGGTGGCTATCCTCGTCCAACTCCACTTGGTGGAAACCCCAATGGGCGTCCACTGTAGTCTTATACAGGTGTATAGGAATGCTTGAAACCATGTCAAAGGGTGCTGTTGTATGATGAGTCTCATGGAGACAGTGGGCGGTGAGGCACTGGACATCCACTGTGCGGCAAGGTTGGCCTGTCTTCCTGGCTACCACGACCCTCCTTGTACACCACTACGTTGCATCTTCATCTTCATCTTCGTCTTCATCTTCGTCAAGCTGGGCCTTGACCTCATCTTCCCAATGCTTAGGGATTGCTGCTGGTGTATGACAGGCATAAGGTATGGCTTCAGGCAATAAATGTATGTGGTGTTACTTGCCCGTCATCACAGGTAAAGGTTCCCTGGTCGTGTTTAAGATTGTAGATGAAAATTGACATAATAGCAATTCTTCCTGTCTTGGGATGTTCTCCTCTATGGGTAGGATCGGTATGGTGGCTGGCTTAATTGTCTGAGGGAAGTTGGATTGCGAGACTGCCTCACTAGTGATGTCAGCTGATGCAACGAGGGGGGAAGGGTAAGGGAAACCCGGTGGTACTATTCCCAGCTCCTTACAGACATTTAGTGACATATAAAAGTTCTTGGCCATTGGCTCGAAGTAAACTTTCTGCTTTGTGGTTCGCCCACCTGTTTCAATGGTGCATGCCGTTGATCCGAGGCACTTCATTTGAAGATTAGCTACATCCCTCAGACCCATTCGAGGTTGCAATTCCAAGGGTTTATGTGCAGGCGTGAAATCATTGTGGGTCCGGCAACGCAGATCTGCTCTCCTGTGCCTGCTATGGCGAATGTAGACACTGACCTCACCCTCCCATGCGAGAGGCAAACCTTGATTGTTGGGTGGGGGGAGAGGTGTGTCTCTACAATGATCACCACACTTGTGCCCCTGCCTTCTTCATGCTCCTGCAGCATTTCTGGAAGCCATACCTTTTGACACTCATGACATGTCATACCTTTTGCTGGGCATGATGCTTGACCAGGGGAATGACGTTCCCCTCAGTTCCAGCATTGCTTTACATTTGAATTGCTGTG
>NC_089796.1:37261663-37264163 GCF_040412425.1 Macrobrachium rosenbergii | reverse complement strand
GAAAAGGAAACCCAGGGAACTTTTTGTTGAAATGTGCGTTGATGTCAATTTTTTTTTATTTTATGAGAATCATCCTTGGTTCAGGAACTGAAGGTTAGGCATCTCGATAAACGAAATTTTATCCATCTATATAATATATATATATATATATATATATATATATATATATATATATATATATATATATATATATATATATATATATATATATATATACTGTATATATATATATATATATATATATATATATATATATATATATATATATATATATATATATATATATATATATATATATATATATATATATATATATATATATATATATATATATATATATATATATATATATATATATATATATATATATATATATATATATATATATATATATATTCATGCAGTTCTGAAATATAATCAGTGGCAACTTTCATGTAAAGTGTCATACTTACAGCATATATGTTACAGAAAAAGGTATAAGCAAACGAAATGAATATATAATGTTTCCTGATGGCGACTTTTGAAATGTGTATCATAATTCAAAGTTAATATATTTCTGTCTTAGGCAATCATCGTCAACTAATGTGATTTAAATGAGTCAATAAACGTTGTGACGTCTGTCACTTTGTGTTCAGTGCTATTTGTTTCATAATTGCACACTCTTGTCTACTGACGCACATAAGTATACACAGATTTTTTCAACCATACGCCTTTCTTGCTCCGGTGGGGCACATTTACAGCTAGTTGGACAAGTAGGCAGTAGGCTGGGAGCGATCAACCGACCTAACAAACATTAGCTGATATTTTATATATATTTATATATATATATATATATATATATATATATATATATATATATATATATATATATATATACATACACATATATATATATATATATACATATATATATATATATATATATATATATATATATATATATATATATATATATATATACATACACACACACACACACACATATATATATATATATATATATATATATATATATATATATATATATATATATATATATATATATATATATATATATATATATATATATATATATATATATATATATATATATTGTCATGAAGTGTTCCAAGTACCTGGTTATTACTCTACCAGTCACAGAATTCAAATTTACCTCACTTACAGTCAGATACATAAACTCTCATAACAAAACTAATATGACTGAGTACTCTAAAGGCAACAGTGATCCCTTAAAAGAATTATCAACAATGTGAGGTATCAAAGTATCAAAACAATTGTGAGGTATAAATATATACTAAAGTTGATAAAAGGGCATCACTCCATTACTGTAACTGTCTACCTGATCTCGAGTCACTTCAGCAAAAATAAGAAGCAAAACAAATCACTATGACTTATTTTCAAAAATTATATATTCCTACCGCTGGCAGTCAATAAATGAAACACTATGATAAAAATTTCAAATACAAAAATTTACTTTTAAATTCAAAATTTATAATCAAAATTCACATTCTTACCTTGAAGAAAAATTTCTATTACTTGAAAAACATCAACTTAATTAATTCTTGAATTAAATTATTAAACAAAATTAAATAAAAAAAATATTAATTTATTACGAAACGCTAAGATGTGAAATAAATCTCAGTAATCAAAAGTTAAATCACCACAATCGATAAAATGTGAAATTAAATTAAATAAGCAAAAGTTAAATCTCTAAGAAACACTTAAGAAAACTGAGCAAATAATTTGAAAATACGAGAACAAACAAAAATACACAAAATTGAAATGTGTAAAAAAATGAAATAAATTCACCAAAAAATTTTTACTTAATTGACCAGTCTAATGAACACAAATCAATTCCAGCTCTCTTTGAATAACATGTCTTCATTTCAAAAATAAGCTTTTAACTATGGTTAAATTGATAAAATTCACTTCACCTTGCCCCAAATGCAGCTGCTTGAAATTCACTAAACACTTTTCTGATAGATGCTGCTACCAATATATACACTTATAATGTTTGTATAGATTTCGCAATCAACTAATAGAGTGACCGATATAGAAACAATTTACGCTACTGTAAAAATTCTATTAAATAATGAATCTGAGAGAGAGAGAGAGAGAGAGAGAGAGAGAGAGAGAGAGAGAGAGAGAGAGAGAGAGAGAGCATCTCTTTAAATCTGCTGTACATCACACGGATTTCGGTCTCACAACGAATGTGAATTTTGTTTCCAACCAAAAGCAAAACAATTAGTTGACATCATCATCATCAAGGCAAAACGTTTTGGGGCCAAGACTCAAAGAATATTCTAAAACATTTTGGGACCAAGACCCAAAGAACATTCTGGACTTCCAGCCAAATGTAATGTTATCAGAATGGGCTGGTGCAATAGTATCGATCAGGATACATTCGGGAAACTAAGTAAGTAAACAACACGTGGACCTGTCTCTAAGACAAAAGATGATTGCGCAACACTATTGCAAGACTACCCTCATTCATTTCTCT
>NC_089796.1:37251663-37254163 GCF_040412425.1 Macrobrachium rosenbergii | reverse complement strand
TACCTGAACTCTCATAACAATAAAAATTACGACTGAGTACTCTAAAGGCAACAGTGATCCGTTAAAAAGCTTATTAATCACGTGAAAAATCAAACATAGCTTATCAAAACAAGTGTGAGGTATCAACAGTTAAACAAGAAATATACTAGAGCAAAACGTTATGGGGTCAAAAACAACGCATCAGAACAATACGTGATCAGAGCAACGCAACTTACAAAACATGACGTAATCGACCGAGACATGTACAGTACATTTACTCTCAAAAAGGTATACATGGCTCGAGCAGAAAATCATATGGGACGAAGCTCTGAACGAAGTCTCAACAAGATCAAAACAGACAGCAGCTAGCTACCACAAACGGCATGCTTTCAAAACAAGATGTAGAACCAAAGTTGGTTTCAGAACAGTACATGAAACATTCTGAAATCATTTGTCTTTTTCTCGTATGAGACAAAACCTTACATGACTCGACTGCCATTCCTTCGCTTGTTAACGCGTTATCTTTTGCGATGACAACTGATCTAAATCACTAACTCTTTTGAGATCTTACATCACACTATACACAACACTTTAAAAATTATTATCATTACACAGAATGCATGATAATTAGAACAGTAAATATATATCAAAATCATGGAAAGATATACATTTTATAGGCAATAACATGAATACATACAGTATATATATATATATATATATATATATATATATATATATATATATATATATATATATATATATATATATATATATATATATATATATATATATATATATATATATATACTGTATGTATTCATGTTATTGCCTTTGTAAAATGTATATCTTTCCATGATTTTGATATATATTTACTGTTCTAGTTATCATGCATTCTGTGTAATGATAATAATTTTTGAAGTGTTGTGTATAGTGTGATGTAAGATCTCAAAAGAGTTAGTGATTTAGATCAGTTGTATGTGTGTGTGTGTTGCAGGATATATTACATTTACAGTTATTATAAATACGAGCCATCATTTTGGCTCAAAAACTGGTTATGTCCCTGCTGGATCATGTTTGGCAGCGACCTGATGGTGGGAGAAAATATTTATGCCCACGCTACTTCCAAGCAAATGCTTCTTGCACATGGCTACAAGACGGTAAGTTTGACCCAACACGATTTCCCTCTAGGCTACCTTCTCTTAATGTGTCCTTGGGAATATCTCGACCCCTCTTGGACAAAACGACATCAATATCCAACTGATACTACCATTGTAAATTAAGCAAGAATTTAGTGGCTCAATCCTATCTCTGCTTGATCAACGTAGGCTGAGTTGGGTCAGGCTAAACTAGGACACAACTAAAATAAACAAAAACAAGACTGAAATATGTAATAAATACCTCCAGTGTCTGCCTTTACTCTTCCCCCCATTAGTAAATACCAGTATTAGCTCTACTGCACCTCTTAGGAAAAGATTAGCTTCTTTGGTTTGGGCTGCTGAGAGGGTTAAATAAAACCACGAGCCAACATATCACCTCAGTCGAGTAATCTGTTAGGTTGAGCTAACATACAGTACTTCAGTCAACGAGCTGTATGTACTGTATAGGGTCTATATATATACACGTGTCACGGACAAACATAAATGGTAAGTACTGATTTTTAAATAAGAGAGAAAGGAGAATTTGAGTATTATCAACCCTTCCACCTTTAATTCCATATCCTAAATTTGCCTTGACTTCCTTGGTCGATTTCCCACACTTCCTGATTGAAGACAGATCTGAATCTTTGCGTAAGAGTGAACCCTCATGCATAACATCGACAGGTTCGGTATATATAATGAAATCATATTCCTGCTCCCGGGAAGTGGCACTGAAAAGGGTTATTGCTCATTCTCAGCGTCGAAGAGGTAAATCAGTAAGAAACAGCGACATTGGGGAAATAGGTCATCGCTCAAGGCTAATTTCTCTCGGAGAGAGACTGGGACTTTTGAGTGGCTGGCAACGCAAGAACTTTATTTCATTATAAAAATACGGCTAATGGGATTTCAAACAGGGTTAAACGTATTGATAATGCTGTACAAAGGAGATATTGTAACTGAATATTGAATATACAAACGTGATTTTATAGCATGAAAAAAGCCCTTTACCACGGGAAAAAACTGGATGACTAGAAAAATTCTCAACAACCGCCACCAAGATATTTTGACTTGAGACGATTGCAATACTACCATATTCACTGTTATCATCCCTACTCAGCAGTGGTTGATTGCTAAGGCTTGAAAAAAAAGCACAAAAGGCTATTATTCTAAAAGTAATTTGTACTAAATAATAAAAACAAAAATATCCTTTATTTCAACTCAAGGCCATATACATGTAATATACATGTAATATGTAATGTAGGGACATTACAGTTATAATCGGCTTTATCCAAACCGTTGCTGAAGTAGTCGCAAAGCGTTCGCTATGTCAAAAACTTGTCCTCTCTTTGGTTGCTGGGCTTTTCTTTTCCTCGGTTATCTATTTT
>NC_089796.1:37244163-37249163 GCF_040412425.1 Macrobrachium rosenbergii | reverse complement strand
TTCCATTTCGTTCGTTTTACCTTTCAAGCCTGTATATAAATAAATACGGAAAGGCTTTAAGAATACAAAACTTGTATATGAATAAATAGAGAAAGGCTTTCACAATATAAAACAATCTTACGTTGTTTAAACAGCTATGGCGAGAAATAGTAATTAGTCATTTTATATATAAATATAAAAGTGTTCATCGAATGCCATCTTGTATACGTAACCCACTACTACAGTCATTTAAATATTTTGTGAAGACACAGGATGCTTCAATAGAATTAAAGTGTCGTGCGCTCGACATTCAGCTATTTGTGTTTTTACTTTTCAAATCTTTCTGTATACGAGTTTGTCTTAATGTGTTGTATTTGCCTCATTCATGTCTTGAAAGCTAACAATTCCTTCATAAGTCTTGTTGGATTCGAGATATAAAGTGTAATAACCTGTCTCTAGTTTGCTTGGTAAGAAAAATTTTACTGCCGGAATTATATGAATCATTCGACTTGTTACTTTTCTGTCTTTCCAGAGGAGTCACAGTCTTTACTTTGACATGGTAACTATCACAACTAATTATGTAGCCAACAATTAAAATTATTATACCATGAAATATAATTGTTACAGATATGCAGCTGTCACAAGATATAGTTGTCCTGAATAAAAAGTCAAACATTTATTCAGTATATGAAGTTATGTTCCCTTAGATAATCACCGTGAATACTTTGAAGGTTTATTCCCCAGTTTTTCTCTCGTCAGGTAAGGTCATTACAGAAGTTAGTTTTCTCAAAGTCGTCATATTTGGTTACTCGTGGTTGTTGCTTCAGCGTAAATAGTGTGGAGTATAGTCATGCTTCGGCACTTGGTTTCTGTAGATGAAGTATCATGGATACGGTCTGTTCACTTTTTTTTTTTTTTGACGGTAATCCTTAGCAGTACAAGACCGTCATGATTTTTAGCTATTGTACGACCGTTTGTGACAAAGATTGATTGTAGTGAAGTGTTGTTATGTCGGTTAAGATCTTGTCTTATATAGAAGTTGTATTTTTGTACAGATTTGATAAGCTCTTCTTTGGGCGAGTTGGTAGAGCCGTGGGCTAGCACTCTTTGGCCCGAGTTCGAGTCTCCAGCCGGCTGATGAAGAGTTAGAGGAATTTATTTCTGGTGATAGAAATTCATTTCTCGCTATAATGTGGTTCGGATTCCACAATAAGCTGTAGGTCCCGTTGCTAAGTAACCTACTTGGTTCTTAACCACGTAAAATAAGTCTAATCCTTCGGGCCATCCCTAGGAGAGCTGTTAATCAACTCAGTGGTCTGGTAAAACTTAGGTATGCTTAATTTGTACAGATTTGATGAAGAGATATGTTGTATAGAGTTTTCATGCGAAGACCAGGGCGCAGGCCAACTATATGTTCGTAGCTTGCCCAGGCCGGGAGGGACAAAGGAAAACATTTGGTTTGGAAATGGGTGAGTGCCTCGCACCAAAGGCAGTGATAAAGAGAGAACATTAGAAGATTTGTGGAACGGAAAAGAAGGAAGAGCATTCCAGATTTGACAGTAAGTAGAAAGTGTCCTGGATTACTGATCAATAACAGATGCGAGAGGATGCGATGTCCTTGCGCCAGTCTAAGGCAGACTGAGAATGTTGGCCAAAATAGCGTTTGTAGAAAAGGCACAACGATGCCAGCTGTAAGGAAGTCGATCCTCGTAACCTTGAAAGAAAAGAGTGTATGTAGTTGAAGAAAACGAAGCTTTAAGCGCCGAAAAAAGGTCATTTCACAAGGAGAAATGGAAGAGAAGAGGGAAAGTGAATTTGCAAAAGTTGAGAATTTCATTGGTGAATGAATAGAAATACTATCACTAAACTGAAGAGAAACAAATTATATTGTTTCCCATCGCGGGGAGAGCTACATCCTTCAAGTTTAAAAGGGCAGAGATTACTAACAAATGAAGTGAGATGTGATTATCAATAAGAGGACAAGTTAGGCACTACTGATGAATACTTTTTTTTATTTTAGTATTGTTCTTCAGCTTATTCTGATTGCTGACATTTAGCCAAGTATGGTTTAAATATTGAAAGAACCAAACGCAATGTCGAATATAATATGAGCAGTCTTGAGTGTAAAACAAAGTGAAGACTAAAGCCCACGCTATAGCAGAATCACGCTATATACATTTTATTTCTTTATAAAGAAACTTGTTAAAAACTGCTCCTCTTGTTCAAAACGATTCAGTGTAGTCATTACTTCTAACTGTCTTTCTCACCATTACGAACACTTAGATGTAGCATCTCCTATATATATATATATATATATATATATATATATATATATATATATATATATATATATATATATATATATGTGTGTGTGTGTGTGTGTGTGTGTGTGTGTGTGTGTGTGTATGTGTGTGTGTGTGTGTACGTGTAATTGCAAAAAAGAGAGAGAGAGAGAGAGAGAGAGAGAGAGAGAGAGAGAGATGTGCCACACGAAGTAACAGCTTTTTGTATCAATGTGGCATCGTGTGTAGTGTGAGCAAAGCTGTGTTGTCATTCGCAGCAGCACCAACTATTGGAACAACACTGAGAGAAGCCTCATGTCCACAGGTCTCAAAGTTACAGAACTGCCTCCCGACGAGCCAGCCCTTGTAGGCGTTCATTCGTCCATTGTCTTATGTTAACGCGGTTGCTTCCTTTATGAATGCACATTCCTTACAAACACAACTTTCTCCAGCCACACATTTCAGCGGAGCTTTATAACGAATATAAAAATTGTGTGAGGTGGAAGGGAAATGTCGATACGCCTCACCTACAATAAATTTCTTACCAAAGGCGTTAAATCAAGGACGCCTCATAAGAACCCAGAAATAAAAAGATGCTGAGGAGGTCATAAACAGAAGCACCAGGACGCCGCTGTAAAAAACGGTGGCACTCCTGGTTTATGACGGTAGATGTGAGCAATAGTAGCTTTAGTAGTGGCGAGGCGTTCCAGACGGCATGGTAGTACTGGGAGCACTGTGCTCAGCACCTCTATTTTAATATTTTAAATGTTAAGGACAATCCGTATGGTGACGGTTATTACTACTGGATTTTACTACTCATACCGTCAAAAGTATTGACAAGAACGTGAATACAATTTGAACTCATAAAATCAACAGCAGTTTTATTTTAGTGTTAATCAGCAATCAGGGCTGAAAATACAAGGGGATCTTTCGAGAAAGAACTCAAATCCCCTTGCCAAGAAAGAAAAAATGGAGGGTGTACAATATTAAATAAATGTATAAGATGCATATGTACGGGATAAATATCGCAACCGTAATTTATAAATATTGTCAAGACCGTCAAACTGTGAAATGATATCAGTAGTAAATGCTAACGCTGCAGCCACAGTTTGAACTATTACCTCCTTATCTCACACCAAATGAATGTACAATGGCAACTATGTACCATAAGTACTGTAAATGCCCTTCACTTTGTTAAGTAATGTCCAGCAGTGTAAGTTTAGAGCTATATTCATAACTTGTCTGTCCGATTAAGAAAATCATTGTAGATTTCATGTTTCATACTTACTGTGCTCCTTGAGCTGTTGTAGGTCGACGCTTGCGTCTGGAAAACGAAACTTGCAGAGCACCTCTTAAGGTGTGTGTGCAGTGTTTTACACAACAGATTTGGAACTCTCGGCCATATAAAAGCAACTAGATAATTGATTTAATTATTTTTTCATCATCCCTATAAAACCGTTGTTATATTAAGAGTATTATGCAAAGGAACAGACGCGAAAAGGAAATGTACCCGAATCTATCATTCTCGTTCCTCTAACCAAAGTGCCAAGGCAATCAGGAGGGCGGAATTATCATCATTTCTTTGGCAAATCTAAAATGTCATACAGATAATAATAATAATAATAATAATAATAATAATAATAATAATAATAATAATAATAATAATAATAATTATTATTATTATTATTATTATTATTATTATTATTATTATTATTATTATTATTATTATTATTGTTGTTGTTTCAGCTTCGTCAAATCCAGCAGTAAGTGACCCGTATCTAATCTTTTCAAGGTTTGGCAACTATTTTCATTCCATATATTTCTTATAGCCAGTCGTGTCATAATTTGAAAATGACATCGTAGTGCTCTAAAATGAAAGTGGACCAGCGTTTTTGAAAATAGGTGAGATACTGATGTTTTTGGGTTTTCTGGATTAACTGGTGATCGTAAGAAGCTGGAGAGTCTGATACAAATGTCTGAAAGTAATTGCAATAAGATATTGTAAATTTTAATATGGCCTTTCTAAATCAATAATGTATAATCTAAAAAATAAGAATAATTACATAATGGAAGAAAAGGTGCCTAAATATTTATATTTTGTACTAGACTTGTATTTTACACCATTCATAATTGTATAATGTTCTTCCAGTTTAAGCTATTAAAATTCTTCGGTGTGGGTTACAATGTCAAACTCTTGTTAAGTTCTTTAACAATATTTCTTACTAATATATATATATATATATATATATATATATATATATATATATATATATATATATATATATATATATATATATATATATATATATATATATATATATATATATATATATATATATATATATATATATTTATATATATATATATATTTAATGGCAAAAATACGTGCTGCATTAAACCAGACTGAGACGACAGAGCCTGAAGCAACTATGAAATTTGACCTCATTTTATAATCAATGAGAGCTTTATACAACTCACTCTTCCAGCTACAGACTACACAGAACATTCACGGCCATTGCTTAACAAAGTGAAGGGTATTTACAGTGCTTATGGTACACAGTTAACAGATTTGTAAATATTTCGGTGCGATAAGGAGGTAATAGTCCAAATAGTGGTAGCGGCGTAGCATTTACTACTGGTATCATTTCACAGTTTGACGCGTTGACAATATTCATAAACGGCTTGACGACACGCGGTATGCTGCGCTGGAACCTGGCGCTGCCCGTCATGTTTCCCTAT
>NC_089796.1:37221663-37239163 GCF_040412425.1 Macrobrachium rosenbergii | reverse complement strand
ACCTACGCAAAGACTCATATTGCTCACTAACTTCATCATTTTTAACATTATACGTATTAACCACCAGTTTATGAACGTTTGTATACCAGATGTCTAATTCTTCTTCTTTCATACAGACAGAATTTTTCACAGCATCGGCTGACTCTTGCCGTTCATCCGTCACCAGAAAGAATTTATGTCTGTTGTGTTGAGTAAGAGTTTGTCGTTTTCCCTTTTCTCCTGTGCCGTAGCGATGCGTAGAGTCTGAAGGTGTCTTAAGAAGTCAACCTTACATGTCGTTGAGACAAAGTAAGTTGCAGTAGAGACCGGCATCATGGCAAGATAGTTTAGGCTTGTTAAAGATTCCACGATAATGCACAGATGTGCGGTTTCAGTGTGTGGCTCACAAGTGTATGTCGTGACCTTCAAGTCTTACTGCTGATGTCCTGAAGTCATTTATTTAACCGCTTATCCGAGGTAACCAACAAAACAAGCTTGTCACTGAATATTCAGTGTTTGAGATTCTCTCTCCCTCTCTCTCTCTCTCTCTCTCTCTCTCTAACTGTTCTATCTTTGTAAAAAAAAAAAAAAAAAACATGGAAACTAAAATCAGCTTGATAACAAGGGCCTTAGGAGGCTTGCAAATCTCCGCCAAGACTCGACAATCCAATCCGCCCGAAAAAGCCAGTTATCCAGACCTAGTTCTCTCTAAAAATGTATCGACTTAAGGTCAGCGGTCGGAAAAATGGTCGAAAAATCTGCAGATGGCTTGCGAAATCCTATAGACAAATAGACGAACAAACAGAGAAAGAGACAATCAAAATTATAAGATGAACCAAAGAGGGAACCTCTTAGAGAGCTAATAATCATTCAAGTACTGGGGATTAGTGACTCTTCGAAAATTCACAGCAACGCTTGCTTCGTCGGTGGGTAAGGATAAATCGAGCTAATATGTCAATCATCTTAAACATCTGAAGAAAGTGATATTCCCTAAGTTTTCAGAAAAGAGCCTACGCCATGTGTGTATGTTTGAATATGTGCAAAAATGTCTGGAGTGGATCTCTGGGTATTCCTCAAACTGTGTATTCCTCAAAGAACGTATTAGTTTTAGGAAACATTCTTTCTTTGTTAAGTAAATCATTCTACTTTCTTTACATCCCTTTGGAGGATTTTTGCGTCAGCGCACCCCACGTGGTGCACTGTTGGCAATACTAAAGGTCTGTAGCGTCCCTTCGACCCTAGCTACACCCACTTTCTAACATTTGACTTGACCTCCGTTCCCATTTCTTTCTTCCACCTTGCTGTCCAACAACAACAACTCCCTCTGTTAGCAGTCTTTAGCTCTGAATGGCTGAACTTGAAGGGCCGCATGACTACAGGGCTTCAAAGCCTAATTTTCATAAATCCCAAATAACTTTTCTTCTAGTACGCTCAAATAATTAATTTTTCTTGTTGGATATTATTATTTCTATATAGGAACATAATATTACATCATTATGAATTGCTTGTATATTTATTAAAAGATTGTCTAAAAGGTTATATGTATATTTTTACCAAACTTTGGTCGGAGGTGGCCCTCGGGACTGGCAACGAGTGTTTACATTTAGAAAGAGAGGACATACCACATTTGAAGAGAGGAAACCTTTTGCGGGGCTTTAACTGCTTCGTCCAGGCTTCATAAACCGAAAACCCACGCACCCTTACCCTAGTTTTTGGTAAACAAATTCAATTATTATTTCTGCATCTAGTTTTAAACCCTCGGAATCAGTAAGATTTTGTTTGAATCCCTACAACTAACTGTTTCTGATTATTTATATTTATATATATATATATATATATATATATATATATATATATATATATATATATATATATATATATATATATATATATATATATATATATATATATATATTATGTGTGTAAAAATTCTATCACATCACTGTGAATTATATACAAACATTAAGCTAGAAATGTCGTTTAATATCCAATTGCGCTACGTCGGGCATATCACCGAAGGGGAATTATAAGTGACAAATGGTTTGGTACTTAAGTGACTTGAACACTCGACGGTACAACCAACGACTTCCGTCGAGGTCACTAGGTACTAAACCGTTTATCACTTATAATTCCCCTTCGGTGATATTCCCGAAGTAGCGAGGATTGAACATTAAACATTTGTAGCTTAATGTTTGTATGCAATTCATGGTGATGTGATAAAAATTCATAAAAAGTAGCTGCGTGTTCCAAACATACCAATGGGCTCTCATTGTGAGGGTGGGTTGCTGCCGACGCTAGGTACAAATCCCCGCACTTGACGGCTATGAGTCAGTAAGGCAGATTCGGCATTGACTGAAGCCGTTGGTTGTACTGTCGAGTGTTCAGGTCACTTAGGTACCAACCATCTATCACTTATAATTCCCCTTCGGTGATATTCCCTGAATTGGATATTAAGCGATATTTGTAGTTTTTTATATATATATATATATATATATATATATATATATATATATATATATATATATATATATATATATATATATATATATATATATATATATATACAGGGTTTCGAATGCCAAAGTGCGGTGTAATTCGTCAAACCAAGAGAATTTTCGTTGCTGTCACGTCAAGTTAATGCAGTCCAGTCAGTCATACTATTACGATGCCCCATTTAATACGTAGGAAAATCACTGAGAAAGTGCAGACCTCCGCCAATTGTAACTTACGTCCTTCCTTCCGAGAAAGTTGTTCCTAGCTGAATTAACCTTTCTTTTGTGGTATCATGGATTCATGCGCTCAGGAAATATGTTATACCTCTCCTACGTGAATACTACATGGATCCTTGGTCAGCTCGACCCTCACGCTTTCTTATCGTCAGTAGGCTATTGGATATTGCAGCAATCGCTACTTAGTCATAGCTCTTATTTACAGTAACTACTGTATCTTGTTGTGAAGAATTGTTGACCAATTTTTTCCCTCAAACATCTCTCTCAACACACCGGACTTCACACTGTACTGGTTAATAGAATGCAAAAATGAGCCTTTTAAAGCAGAGGACGATATTATTTATCTTAGAAACTTAGCAAAAATCTCTCCCAGACAGTCGAACGGATGTGTGTTGAGTTGCTCCCGCATTCTGGTGTTTTTGTCCTTCCTCTGGCTACACTATAGAAGATGAATGGTAGACACAACTTGAATACTTTTGCCCCTTTGGGCAAACTCTAGAGCAAGGGTTCGATTTTATTACATTTTTCTGTGCACCCGACGTGTGACCTCTCCTGTGAAGTCATTTTTGTCTATCTAGGGGTAAAGTAGAAGACATTTCCGGCTTTCATCTAATGCACAACAACAGGGTGATTATAAAATTCGCTGATCATATGCGGCTTGAAATGGTAGTGCAGGAACATGAGGAAAAATCTATTGATATTGGTGAAGGTAAGACTGTAGGAGTTATTAATATGAGTAGGGTTTACGCATATGTTTCCTTAGATATGCACCGTTTGATATGGATGATGATTTGGTCATCGGTGTCTGAAGTAGGTACGGGAAGGTGCACTCTGTACGACACAACAGGTTTTCCCACGGAAGAGCCAAGGGACTGTTGAACGGTATCCGAACGGCAAGAATGGAGGTTATAGAGAGCATTCCTTCGTCGATTAACATATGTGGACACACTAACTTTTATTTATCAAGGACAACCTAAAACTTGCGATAAATGCGGAGGACGGACGACACATCTAGCTGTTAATTGTACTATGGAAAGCGAATACAGGTTAAAGTTTTTAACATGGCCGATTTCCCGAATCTTCCTAAAATTTATGACCATCCAGATGCATCTGAAGTGTCCGGTGTATGTGGAAATGAGACCGATGTTATGTCAAAAGCATTGAATGGTTGCGTCAATGTAAAATCGAAGAAAGATCATGGAACTACACACTTGAGAAACACCATAACTGAAGATAGTCAACGGGAGCTGATGTATTCACAGTCGAATCAAGCCCAAATACTGGTGTGCGGGAAATTGGTGGTAATGAGGCAAGAGGTGATAATAGCGATGTTGGTATTTTTAATACTAAGGAGGGCATTAAGTGCCCTAGTCTCCCGGACCTTTTGAGCATTCAATTTGGGCGAGGTTATAGTGTGCAGGGGTCAGCTGATGTTCCGCAGATGGAGATGGACCATGTGGATGTTTGTACGGAACAACTTAGTGATGAGGCAGGTTTAAAGGAAATGACTAGGGTGTCACTTCATAAGAATGATGAGCGCACAGATGTAATGACCTTTGGAAATGATTCTGATATAGAATTATGCGAGAATATAGCGTTTGACAATGAGGATGAAAATAAAGCGCGGATCTTGGAGACAGCAACTGAAAGCCAGTGGAAAATTAATATGGAATGGGTCGGCAAGATGAAACTTACGAGAGAAGTCTTATCACAAGAGAGGAGGAGAGAAACGAAAATTCAAAGCAATGACAGCGTGCCGAAAAAGAAGTTATGAACTTTCTCTTTCCCATGGCTTTACTAATTGCCACGTTAAATGTCAATGGCTCGAACGATGTAAATAAACAGAGGAAGGCGGTATCATTTATGGCGTAGTATAAGATGGACAATTTATTGATACAAATACATAATGTGAGAGGCCTACACGTCTTAAACTATTTAAGCAACCGTTGTAATATATTGAACTCGAACGTTTGTTTAAAAGGAGGGACTGTGTTCTGTATTTCTAGAAAGAAGGATATAGTAGTTTTGTCCACAGACAGATTGTAACGGACGAATACTGGGTATTAGGGTAAGATTTAATGGTTGCATTATCCCGATTGTAAATGTACATGTCCCTACAGGTTCAGGGAGGAGTATAGAGAGAGAGAGAGAGAGAGAGAGAGAGAGAGAGAGAGAGAGAGAGAGAGAGAGAAAGGAGTTTTTTTGGGAATGATCTCACCACTTTTTCTGAGACACAACATTGATTCCCTGATATGAGGTGGTGGTTTCAGTTGTGTGACATGTCTCAGGGACTGTAGCAATGATGCTAGATATAATTTTAGAGTCCAGGCACAAGGTACTCAGGTTCATAATTTAGCGTTACAGGATAGTTATAAATTTTCTAGAGGTGTCCCTGAATATACACATGTAAAAGAAAATTATGGGTCTCGAATAGATAGAATTTATTCTGTTAATTTGTTCCATCACATTACGAGAGCACAAACAATCCCTATTAGTTTTTCAGATCACAATATTGTCCTCTTAAGTATAAAGGTTATTGATTTAAAAACCTCAACAGATTACTGGAAATTGAATGTGAAAATTTTGGAATCGGATAATATAGAAAAGCAATTTCAAGACTTGTGGAAACGGGTGCAATCTTATAAATGTAAGTTCCCTGATATGTTGGAATGGTGGGACTGGGCAGAGCTACGCTGCAAAGATTTTTTTGTTAAATTATCTAAGAGGATTTCACAGGAAAAATATGGGTTACTGAGCCAATTACATTGGAGGTTACAACAACTGAATGATATCCATTATAGAACTGGGGTTAAGTAGGACATGATCCAAACACTGAAGAAGAGAATTTGTGATATACAGGAGGAGTCTTTAGAAGGTGTGAAGGTTACGATAAAAACTGACGAGATGTTGAAGGTGAACGAGTTTCTTCCTATTTGCTTAGCAAAGAGGGAACTAAAAGAATAAATCATTGTTGAGGGGACGAATGCGATTTCTGTGCGAATTAAGGAATATTTTGAGAACGTTTCGTTTGGTCGAAGTAGACCGACAGTATATGACCTTTTTTCTGGACAAGGTCGGCCTGTGCTGAATGGTCAAAACCTACAGGCTTTATCTACTGAGATCAGTCAAAGGAGGTGTGGTATGCTATGAAGAAAATGTGTAATGGGATAACTCCGGGGTACGATGGTCTCCCTATTGAAGTTTACAAGAAATTTTGGAACATTATAAAATTGGATTTTATCACTGTTTTAAATTATATATGTGATGTAAAGCGAATGTCCAAGAGTCAGTATGGTGGTGTTATCGAATTACTTGGAAAAAATGTGACCTTGCACTAACAGAAAATTGAAGACCTATAACTGATTATAAGATTTGTGCTAAGGTAAAAAAAAAAAAAGGTTGAGACAATATTAGACAATGTAATTTCCCCTGAGCAGTATTGTGCAGTCAAAGGGAGATCGATTGTTTAGGGTAATAGAATTGTACCATACGAGATGTCGTTTTTTTCTAAAGAAAAGAAAAATAGATGCTACCTTCTTTAGTCTTGGCTGGTCGGAAGCTTTTGATATAGTGCTTATTGGTTTTGTATATGAGGTATTTGCTAAATTGGTGTTCCGGCAGAATTTATTAATTTAATAAAAGCATTATATTTACAATGTGAAAGTTATGTAAACGTTAATGGCTTTTTAAGCAGTCCTCTTCCTGTCAAGAGGTCGATGAGGCAAGGCTGCCCCATGTCCATGTTGCTGTTCTGTATTTTTCAAGAACATTTTTACACGGAAACTCAATAAAATAACGATATAATAGACATTAGTCTTCCAAATCAGACAGTACAAGGGTTTGCTGACGATTGTTACGTATTTGTGTCAACAACCACTGCGGTTACAGCTTGTTCCAAATTAATTCAGCGCTTTGAGGTCGCAACAGGTGCGAGACTTCACAAGATAAAACTACGATTATGCGTTTGGGTAACTGAATTAACAGGCAGGACTGGCCTTAGGACTGGATACGGGTCGTTCATAGTACGGTTATTTTTAGTATTCTTTTGTAATAACTTTGATTTGATGTACGATGAAAACTGGTTTGCTATTGCGAATAAGGTTGAAACTACCATAAATATGTTGAGTATGAGGAAGCTGTCAAATTTCCAAAAGGGTGTAATTGTAAATTCTTTGATTTTATCAAAAGTATGGCATATAGCCCACACGTTACCCCCAATAAATATATTTATAAGATTAATGCATGTATCTTTCGGTACATTTGGAAGGGTATGTACAATCCAATAAAAAGGTCTGCGTCGTGTTTACGTAGGAGTGAAGGGGGATTGGGAATATTTGCTGCGGACTGTAAAACTCAAGCTATCTTCAGCTGCGCTGTATTCAAAGATGTTTTAAATGGAATTGGCTTGGGTGTGTATTAGTGTAAACTTAGATTTAGTTATTTGTTATTGTTAAGAGATGTAGTTGATGCATCTTATGTGACATCGGCGTTTTAATAGATTGCCATTGAGGTAATAAAGATAATGTGTAGGCAAAAAAAAAACTTTGTGTGTTACATGCAAGGTAACTTCTTATGATCTCAAACTGTCTTCAAAACCAATCATTGAGAGTGATTACTCGCTACTAGACTGGGTGCTGATTTGGTAACGCATCAATGTTCCTTTTATAAGGAGAGGGAATTTGTATACAAATATATGCATGGGATTCTGGCAACAAAACACAGACTGAAGATTTTAAGCATTAAAAGTTCAGATTTATGTGCTAACTGCAGTGAAACATAATTTGTATTGGATTTTTTTTTTTTTTTTTTGTAATCATATTAAGCCAATTTTGTTGTATTTTCAAGAGGTGTTTGAGAATTGTTAAAGGAATCCGGATAACTTTATGAAGATTTTAATGTTTAATTTCCACTGTAAATCGAAACTAGATGAAAACAGTGCACCAGTTTTATTGACAGGTTGCTTGTATTTAGTGTGGGTGGGTAAAATGAAAATGTCGTTTCTGATTTGATTATATATCTTAAGATTGAACTTAATTATGAAAGATGGTATTAAATCTTGTTAGCCTAATGAGGAATCGCTGATTTGTTGAACATTTAATGTCACTTCACTATATGGGAAGTAAATGAAGTTCTGGTCAGTTTTTACACATCGCCGGTTATCCGAATATTGGCGGTTCTTCCTCTAAGCAAACACCTCCCAAACTTACTACTTCACACAGTTACTCAAAGTCACGATTCTCATATTCTAAGAACACAACATCCTCTTCTCCTTGGAAATAAACATAATCGTTATTAAAGCAAAATATACAAATCAAACAAGCACATCATTCTTGAGAACACAATCTATATCATATTTTTATAGCCTGCAGCGAGTGGTAAAAAGGAATGCCCAAAATAACACGTAATAGCACTAAAATAAAGTCAAATCTTGACAAACACGAGGTCACATATTAATTCAAATAATGGGGTTTCACTTTTTCTCTCTGAGTTAGCTTATTACAAGGTGATGGTACATTATTATCATACATTTGAGGGTTACCAACAAGACTAGGTTTTGCTTGGTAGATGTCAGGAGACAACATTTAAAAAAAAGATGAATTTCTAGTTACTTTCCTCCCATTATATTCAGCTGTTATCATTGTATTATTCTTTGACACTACAGTATGAGGATCAGATAAAAATGGAGGCTGAAGCTTACCCTTGACACTGTTTTTAACTAAAACTTTAGCTCCTACATTAATATCTCTATGACATACCCTTTTCTTTTTTTCATAATCTTTCTTCATTTTCATCTTTCTACTAGCATCAGCTTTCTCAATGTTAGAATCATCATCTACATTTACTGGTTCTGGTAAGGATGTTCTAAAACTTCTTTTAAACATTACAGATCCTGGAGCCTTCTTTATTGTGCTAAGAGGTGTGGCTCTGTAGTTCTTAAGAAATGCACTCAAATTGCTTTTCCAATTCATATTTTGACACAGAGAGGTTCTGACAGCCTTTAAAATGGTTTGCATAAACCTTTCTACCTCTCCATTGGCTTGCTTCCATAATGGTGTTATTTTCCTGTGGTGAAAACCTTGTTCCTCACTCAAATTTTTAAAGTCAGAACCTTGGAAAGGAGGACCATCGTCACTTTTCAACACCTTGGGAACCCCCAAAATACTAAAAATTCTCTCCAATGCTGGTAACACTATGGTTGATGCTGTAGACTTTACCACTTCAACAACTAGATACCTACTATAATCATCAATAACTGCAAGTAAATATTCCTGTCATGGATGAATTGGCCAACAGAAATCAACAGAAATTCCTTCCCACACTCCATCTGGAAGTACGAGGGAAACAAATCCTCTCTCTTGACCTCATAATGTGCATGCCTGACATGAGAGACAATTCTTAATTCTCTGCTGTACCTTATCATATATCTCTGAAAACCAACCCCTTTCTCTTAATAGCTGCTTGGCTTTAACAATGCCTTGGTGTCCTACATGAGCAAGATCTATCATCTTCTCTTCTAATGTAAAAGGAATGACAATCCTTGAGCCCCTTAAAACTATACCATGGTCCATACATAAAGAAAGCTCTTACCTAATCCTGTAAAACATTGTGAACCTCCTATCATTCTCTTTCTTTCTCATAAAATCCCATTTGTTAGTCTTAATAGCTTCTATGACTTTCTCTGAAGTCTTATCTAATTTGCTTTCCATTTCAATTTTCTCTAAACTGAAGGATTTTTGGTACTGCTTTTGTCATAATGTAATTCACAAACTCCTCGGTTTCTCCTTCATTGTGTAAGGAGGGCTGTGAAGCTGGATTGCTTTTCCCTGGCTTGTAAATTACTGTGAAGTCATATGGCATTAATCTTAAATTCCACCTTTCTAACCTTACTGTTAATTTTGCTGTTGGATTATTGAAAATTTTTACTAAGGGCTGGTGATCAGCAATTACTTTAAAAGATTTTCTGTACACGCAAATATGAAATCTTTTAATAGAATATACTATAGCCAAAGCTTCACGCTCAGTTTGCGGGTACCGCTGCTCTACCTCTGAAAAGGATTTACTGGCATAATTAATAACCTTTGTTTCCTCATTTAAGTCTTCCTGCACTAGTAGAGTACCAATTCCTACAGGGCTTGCATCCACAATAAGAGAAATCTCTTTTTTTGGGGTCACAATATGCCACGACCTCGGAACCTGTTAACCTAGTCTTAATTTCCTCTAATTTTGCTCTTGGGCAGCCTCCCACTTCCACTGAACATCCTGTTTAGTTAAATCTCTTAAAGGCTTTGAAATTGTACTGAAATCAGGTATAAACATAGAGCAAGTAATTAAACATTTCTAGAAGACTAACTTCACTAACATTATTAGGTCTTTGGGCATTCTTAATTGCCTGTACTTTCTTAGGATCAGGAGACACACCTTTACCAGAGAAAATATAACGAAAATAATTCAAATTACTCTTATTAAATCTACATTTATCTCTACTGAGAGTTAAATTTCTATTTTGCAACCTCTCCATAACCTTCTTAAGAATACAATTATGTTCTGCTTGTGTTTCAGCATATATGAGAATATCATCTGCAATGTTGGTTGCACCTTTAATATCAGATAACAATTCACTTATTACACTCTGGAGTATTTCTGCTGCTGAGGATATACCAAAACTAAGACTTTTATACCTTCTAAGACCAACATGAATAGAAAATGTGGTAATATACCTTGAATCCTCATGCAACTCAAATTGACGATGCCCTTGGTTTAAGTCAAGTTTAGAAAATACCTTTGCATTGTTAAGATCAGCCATTATCTCATCCAATGTTGGAGTGAGATGCCTCTCTCTTTTGATAGCCTTGTTAGCATGTCTCATGTCTACACATATTCTTATATCTTGCAAATCTGAACCTTTGGGGACTGTAACTATAGGAGAAACCCATGGAGTTGGTCCTTCTACGTTTTCAATTATGTCATTTGCCTCCAACTCCTCAAGTTTCTTTTCTACTTGTTTGCGAATTTGGAAAGGGATACGTCTATGTGGCTGAGCAACAGGCTGTATAGTCTCATTAATGTGAAGCCTAATCTTATAACCCTTCAACTTACCTATGCCTTCAAAGATACTTATAAACTCAGACACAATACCACTATTATAGTAGAATCAACGATGTTCATTCAACAGAAGCCTTATAATCTAAACAGACAAGTAAGAGTTTGTACCTTCCACAACATAAATTGTCCTTTTTACATTATTACCATTAGCAGATATCTGACAATCAAATTCTCCCACTAATGAAAGAGGTACAACACTTTCAAAAGGATATATTTTAGCCTTACTTTTACGCAACTTAACCTTATTTTTCAATTTATCATAATCAGCAGATACTAAAATGATGACTGTTGCACCAGAGCCAGCACAAACTAACATAGGCACATTATTAATGTTTACACATACCATAGGTCTCTCAATATTACTTTTCCTACAAATAGCCTGGTTAACATAAAATACATGACCTTCTTCATCACTACCACCGCCACTGGTAAAATTATACTTATGTTCATCAATACTTTTAACAGTTTTCCTTTTTGAACACAACCTAGCAAAATGACCTACTGTACCTTACCACATGTGCTGCAATGCTTACTTATTGCAGTACACGGTTTCCATGTGTGTGGGTACTCAAATCCGCATCTCCAGCACGTTCCGTTTATAGGCCTTTGAGTGAAGTCCTGTTTAGGCCTTAATACTGAATTCCCCTTTTGCTTCTGTTGTCTTGTTCCGTCTGATCCATGCTGTGAATTTATACAAGATCCTAGTTCCTCATTGGACGAATCGGTAGAGCTCTCGGCTAGCACTCTGCTAGGCCCGAGTTCGAGTCTCCGGCCGGCCAATGAAGAATTAGAGAAATTTATTTCTGGTGATAGAAATTCATTTCTCAGTATAATGTGGTTCGGATTCCACAATAAGCTGTATGTCCCGTTGCTAGGTAACCAATTGGTTCTTAGCCTCGTAAAATAAGTCTAATCCTTCGGGCCAGCCCTAGGAGAGCTGTTAATCAGCTCAGTGATTTGGTTAAACTAAGGTATACTTAACTTATACAAGATCCTTGCTTCCCACTCGGTGAACGTCTTTCTCTATAATGTGCACGTGATGAATTTCCTTCATATAACACTGCTGTCCTTTGATTGCTTGAGGTCTGAGCATAACCTGTTTTAGGCTTAGGCCTATGTGTTGCTCTTCTGGCCAGATTAACTTCTTTGGCATCCTTATTTTCAATTTTCCTTGCTTGAAATTCTGACTGCTCTTCAGCTTGGATAAATTTTATCATTTCTGAAAATGTCATTTCCTTCTTCAAAATCTTCCTACGTGCTGCTTCTGATGCACCATGTTCCATTATCTGTATAAGAACCTCGATGCCTTTATCCCCAAACATGCAATTTCTGGCTAATTCTTGCAATCTTGAAACATAGTCTTGAATTCCTTCATTAGGCTGCTGCATACACTGGCAAAATTTATGAATTTCATAAAACCTATTAACCTGAGGTTTAAGATATTCTTCAATTGAATTTATGACAGCTTCCACATCGTCTTCCCCTCCTTTTTGTGCATCTGTGAGCCCTTTGGAAATCTCTGCTATTTCTTTCCCCGCAAGTAAATGCAGTAGGGCTTTTTGCCTCTTCTTATCCTTAATGTTATGGGCCACTACAACATTCCAAAAATCTGTTGTCCAGTCCTGCCATCTGTTGGTCACATTACCATCCTCACTGTGAACTCGAAATGGCTCAGTGTACCTAGCAAAATCTGCCATGCTGGGTTAGGCTAGGCTACACTTGACGAATGGGCTAGGCTCTCACACTAGGGTCTTATCCCTTACCCTATATCAACATTAGGCCCAAATAATGTCTAGTTCCTCTCGTACTCCCACAAAAATATATAGCTATCCTAAGCTACAACAACCACAAACATGGTATGACATTAAGGAAACGAATATCATGCATAGCCTAGGCCAGCCTACCTAAAAGCAACTGCCAGATGAGCTTGTGCATACTCTTCATATAGCCTATTAGGCTAACTCCTCTTTGATCGTCGCCATTATTAAATCTTCTTAGCCTAATGAGAATCACTGGTAAGCTTGCATATTTGTTGAACATTTAATGTCACTTGACTTTAGGGGAAGTACAAATGAATATTGGCGGTTCTTTCTCTAAACAAACGGCTTCCAAACTTACTATTATACTTCACACAGTTATTCAAAGATATGATTCTCATATTCTAAGAGAACAACAGTTGGGTTTTGCGCAGTACATATAAAAGGAACTTTTGTTCGATTTTCTCAAGGAAATATATGGAATATGTTTTTTTAGAAAAAATGCTGGCTCAGTTATGTACGATGCCGTTCCCTTCCCCTTTATCATTTAAGGTCGGTTAGTCCGGATATTATTTGAGATGGATATTTTCTGTGACGCAAATTAAAAACTACTGTTATAAAATGTAATATAATTATTGTACGCTGAACATTTGTACAATTATAAATAAGAAAGCTAATTTAGTTGATTATAGTGTTGTGTATAAAAACAATTGGTAGAATATTGTAGTCAAAGAATAATGGATTTAGTACATTGGATATTTAAAAAAAACTATATTGTTGTAAAGAGTTGTTGACCAATTTTTTCCCTCAAACATCTCTCAACACAACGGACCTTATATTATACTGGTTAGTAGAATGCAAAAATAAACCTTTTTAAAGCAGAGGACGATGTTATTTATCTAACAGAAACTTTAGAGTAAATCTCTCCCAGACAGTACATCATCATTCTAGTAAAAAGTTGGTAAGATAAGAAAGAGGATGAAAATGAAAATCCTCTCCAGCAGAGGCTGCTTTGGAAATGTTATGCACGAAGTCCTACTTTCACAGTGCAGCAGTCCGCTTCTCTGGCTGTAGAGACAGAGCTTTTAATAACTGTAACTCGCATCATTTACATACTGTTTTCGTTAGGGGTTCCATTATATGGGTAAACAATCTCTCTCACTGTCTCTCTCTCACACACACACACACAAATAAGGAAGTGATCATTACTTTAAAAGTTGAATATAAATTACCGCTCAACAAATTTTGTATATTAAGGTTCTCATTTGTACATCGGAAATTTGTTGCAAAAGGACTTCGTGGAAAATGATAAAGTTTTTTCGGATACAAAACCAGAACCAGAAACCTGAAACCCAAACTAAATATGAGAGAGCTAACATTTTTTATATCCATTCTCTCTCTCTCTCTCTCTCTCTCTCTCTCTCTCTCTCTCTCTCTCTCTCTTGCCGATCCCTATTATTTCATTGGACAATCGCATCATACTATTCTCTCTCTCTCTCTCCTCCTCCTCCTCCCCCTCCTCTTCCTCTTCCTCCCCTTCCCCCACCCTTCCTCCACCTCCTCACATGCTATTAATTGGATCAATTACTTGTATTTGTTTCGTCGGGGTCTCGTGTTACCAAACACTTTTTTGACCGGGAAAAGGATTTTAACCATGGAAATGGACAGTCAGACGTAGAGATTTTCGAGTTAAAGGGAACGGCGTCAGACCTGTTCGATCTTCGCAAACTGTAAGTGATTTTAAGTGAGCTTTTCAAGAGAGATAACAAGTTTGCATTATGCTCAAGTTTTCATGATATATATTTTCGCTGGTGGCTACATATTTGGGGTTTTATGTATATTCATCATTACGCCGTTTCACTAAACGGGGGAAGGTCCCCAGTAAAATAAAAACAATGATCACTGCTGTAGTTACACTTAAAATCAGGGAAGTGAAAGAGGCCGTGCAAGATGCAGGTGGCTGTCGCAGTGTTCACAGGGATGGGCTACTGTTTAGTCCTCAGTGCTGTGGGAGTTGATTTCGACTCTGCTGAACATAAAATTGACGAATTCCTTTTCTGTACTTAAAATCGACATCTACCGTGGATGTTTAATGCAAATGAGCAGAAGGTTAAAACAATTTGGTTGGATTTTTTGCTTAGCATCTAAGACGTAAGAAAAACTGAAAGGGTAAAACATATGTAGATGTGCATAAGAAATAGCTTAAAGGTTCCATAATCGGTTAGTATAAGAGGAGAAGAGGAAGACCCAGGAGGTGCTGAGTAAACCGAGTAGTACGAGTGTGAAAAAGAAAAGGACTTAACATACAGAAAGTTTGAGACTACGTGCCACATATAGGTGAATGGCCGTGTGTGTAGGAGAGTTCGCTTTACTACTTATATGCATTCTGTGTAGGAGTATGAGTCAGCTGGTGGTGTGCGTTACGACATTGTTAGTTGTTTGTGTGTGCATATGACACAGACACAGAGACAATATATATATATATATATATATATATATATATATATATATATATATATATATATATATATATATATATATATATATATATATATATATATATGTATGTATGTATGATGTGTTTGACAATGCATCTCTGTAATTCTGTATGAAGTCCATCCGCTGAAAATTATTACTTGTTGTATTAAAAAGAATAAAAAGCTCGTGACCGATACAAAAGTGGCATCCTTGTAAAGTTGAAGAGCACAAACTTACGTCTTATTACATGTAAGACATATTCCATTAAAGTTAATGTTAAAGGTTCTACAGTGCTAAAGGACGACTAAAGTTCATTATCTTTCAAGTATTCTCCCAACTAATTTAAACACCTATTTTGATGTTAGATACAGTTCATCCCGTTGTACATCAACATATTGCCCATTCCTTTCATATCCATTCATTTAATAAACATTGCCCATATCAATAACTTTGATAATTATTTGAGTAAAAACGTCTCATACCCCAGCGGATATACAGTATATAATATATATAATATATATAGTATATATATATATATATATATATATATATATATATATATATATATATATATATATATATATATATATATATATATATATATATATATATAGAGGAATTTTCTCTTATGTACCCATGTGACTTTTTTATATTCTCTTTTTGATCATTTGTATCCAAGGGGAACTGCAATTGGTAGGCACTTCTGCACCAGACAGGACTCGAACCATAGCTTGTTTTAGATTCAAGGATAGACGGTAAATTTAACTATGAGGCTATGATCCTTGACGGCATAGAAGCAATTATTAGTTATAAAAAATCTCTTATGAGTTATTTCCGAGATACAGTGAGTTAGATATCAAAAGTTATTTGTGTCTTAATGCATGTGAATATTGAAAAGTCACGTGAGTAATAAAGAGGAAAATTCATATGTGATAAATAGTTTATATATATATATATATATATATATATATATATATATATATATATATATATATATATATATATATATATATATATATATATATATATATATATATATTTTATGAAATTTTTATTGCACTCGTGATTTATATGTAATCATGAAGCTACAAATGTTGTTTAATTTCCAGTTCACGCTACTTCGGGAATATCCCCGATGGGGATGGGGATATTCCCGAAATAGCGTGAATTGGGTATTAAATGACATTTGTAGCTTTGTGATTACATCTATATATTATAAAGACATGTCTTATAATATGTATGTTTTCTGTAAATTTAATATGTTTCTGTAATTTTTTATATATTCTCTCTTACATATGTCATGTTGTTTTGTGTGTTAAAATATCAAGTCTCAGATATTAAAAGGGTTAGTTGACTGTGTAATAAGATGCATTTCTGTATGAGAGTCATGTTTGCATAGCTAGTTAGGCCAGTGTTTATTCAGGTGTCAGGTGTGCAACCAGGGTAACCCCCTTTGTTTTGAAGGGTTCTGCCAAACCACTTAAGTTGTCAACTAAAAGGGAGATGAGTGACAGGTTTAGATAAAATTTGTTGACCAGGGTGAGGGTAAGTGAAGGTTTGTTTGAACAAGTGTTCAGACAGGAAATCCCCTGTCAATTACGTAGCTATGAGAGGACAGGCTAAAGGGCCTATGAGACCCAGGGGAAAAAAAAATCTCCTCAGGGGAAGATGCCCTTGTTATTTTTTGTTTTTTTCCTCTTCAGGGAAGAATCACAGTTTTTTTTTTCTCCAAAAAAGCCTTACTGGCAACATTAGTTTCTTCTCATAGTAGAATTTGGGAGGCAGGCAGTCCACACAGAGACCCCTGTTGAAATTGGTTAGTCTCTCTCTCTCTCTCTCTCTCTCTCTCTCTCTCTCTCTCTCTTCAGGAGAGAGTAAAATTTTATAAATATTTGTGGTCACTTGTAATATTGTTCCCTATTTAAGATCTGATCATAGGAAAAGTGTATTAGAAGTGTAACAGGTGCCTCATAGAAAGGGTGTTTTTGTGAAATTTACAAAGGTTCTCACAAGCTTGTGAAAGGTAAAGTGGATTTTTGCTTATTTTTACCATGGTAAAATAAGATTACCAAGGAGATATTGCCTTAGTGAAATTATTGTTAATTTTGTGCATTTTTTTGTGTGTTTTTCTTTTGTGCATTTTCTTGTGTGTTCTTGTGTTTACAATTTCATAATTTTACCCAAACTTTTGTGTTGGTGATTTAACATTTATTTGCTTATGATTTTCTTTAATATTGCATACTTGATTTGATTTACATTTGTTAAGATTTCCTTTTCAAATCTCTAGTAATTCTTAATAGTTTGAATTTTGCTTAGTTAACATAATTTCTTGATAAATTAAAGTTTTTAAGAATTAATTAAATCTTGTGTTGTTTTCAAGTAATGGTAAATTTTTCAGATTGGGAATTATAATTATAAATTTTGAAGTCAAAAATAGTTTTGTATTTAAAATTA
>NC_089796.1:37206663-37216663 GCF_040412425.1 Macrobrachium rosenbergii | reverse complement strand
TGAGGCCACAGAAATGGCGAGTCAAAGCAAGGAGTGCTTGCATTCCAAGAAAAGCAATTAAGAACCAGCAAAAAAGAAAGCACAGGGATATTGGTCTTCAGACAAGGATATGGAGCGACCACTAGTATGCCTGTTCCCCAATGAGTAACTAAATCCTACTACCTGGCTTGACCTTTTCTGAAACTAAACCCAAAACTCTCCACCAGTGCGTCAGTCAGTGGGCCTACCTATCACCTCTGGTCTTAGCTATCCTATTCAAGGAGAATCCATCTTTATGGAATCTTTTTAATAGAGGTGGTAGTGGTGGCCCATATTTATAATAGTTCTCCCTTTAAGCAGTCCTTCCACTCCCTTTCAGGCATGAAGGTCTGTGCTAATAAGAGCTTCCAGCCTCTATGACTTTACTTTCCTTCCCTCCCCTACTGTTACTAGATCCTTTTTAAGCAATGCAGCTAAATTATGGGGATGCACCTAACTGCTAGGGGGAAGGTAACTTTACTAGTTCACTTAACTTAGAATTTCTAACACTATTTAAAGGTGTCTGTGGATATTTAGTTATCTGTCTCTGATGACAGTGAAAATGCATTCCTAGGCAAGTTTTAAAATTTACTATTGCATATCATCAGGCTGCCGGTGCACCAAGTTAAGTGACAATGATCTAACTACAATGCAGTATTATTGCAAATCACAAAAGTTCTTATTCTATGATGTACACAAGCATGTTAATGAATAATCAACCTGAAGGGTTAACCCTTACTGGATGGGCATGAACATATGAGGGACTCTAACAGGTTTTGAGTGAACTCCGGGCTGACTCTTATGAGGATTAATATTGCGTGCCATATGGTTTGGATGAAATTGGGGGAAAAAATGTTCATAGCACTACAATACGCCATAAATGACTTATTGCAACTGTGTTAGCTCAGTACAGGAGAGAGGTAGATCAGTCAGCCTTGAGGTATCATGGGGTAAATACTGCCTCTCCACAGCCCGAGGACATCTTTTTTTAATTTGCTCATAAATTTACCCAGGGATTGCTGTTGGTTTTAGTTCTTATCTTTTATGATAGTAGTTCAGATATAATTTTAATTTTCAAACTAAAGTGCAAAGAAATATTAGAAAAAAGATGTATACCTCACAAAAAGATACTGCATCTCCCAATCTCAGTAAATCTCGTGAATATTTTACAATAAATATACTCAGAATTTGTTACTGATTTTAGTCCTTATCTGTTATGATGTTGTGTGAGCTGTAATTATAATTTTACAAAAATAAATTAAATTATTAGGAAAAAACATGTATAACTTTGTAAAATTAGCATATTTTTACGAATGTCTTTTAAAACCACCTCTGGATTTAGGTGCCTGGTATACTCTACTAAATGAGGCACTGGTCCAAGAGTGCCAGGAGCTTACCAGCTCTGATATATGGACAATATTTTATTACTCTAATAACAAAATTAATTTAATCACAATTACAAGGTTACTACTACTATCTAACGTGATCTCGTCTAGGATGTTATGTATGGGTTTGCTTAATCAGAGATCACTCAGGTTGCCTTCTCTGGGTAGTTGCCAGGATTACTCTGTGATGAAAAAGCACTGTGTCCCAATGGACAATGAGTGCCAAGGAGAGCTCATGGCTCTAGTAGGCTAATTGGATCTCTTCCACCCCTTTTCTTCTTCTTCTTCGGGTTCCTCCAAGGCCTATCTATGACGTCCCAGGAAAGGCCATGAGTGCTGTCAGGAGTGAAGTCAGGGATAACCCTAGAGGCTACTGGAGGGCCCCCTACTCCGGCTGCTGTGACAACTGAAGCAAGTGTGGTAACAGCTTCTGCGTCCCGGCAGGAGAGTTCCGGTCGACCAGAGAAGGTGTAGTAGTAGGGTCCGCCAGAGATTCATTCTTTGTGGACAGACGTGATGAGGAAGAAGGATTATCGGGTGATGGAGGCTCACAATTGGCGATGACCAACTCAGTTAAATTGGGTGGCTCAGTGTCGTGATCTGGCACTGGTGCTGACACCAAGTCAGGGCCAGGCACAGGGTTCAATTCCGGTAATTGCTCAACATCCGTGGGTGATGGAGACTGGCACTGCTCAGAGTGCTCAAGTGGCACTGGCAGATATGTTTGGTTAGGTGTGCCTAATGAGGAACCTGGGGGTGCAAAACACCTAGGTGAGCCTGAGTTGGGCTGAGACAGAAATTCTTGTCCCAGGCGGGAGGTCAGAGCCTCCAGGAATGTTTCCAGTTTTGGTGACCATTGTGCATTGCTTGCTGGGGCATCCCAACCAATGCGTGGAGTGCCCTTTCATTTTGCAAGTCTTACAGCGGTACTGTGTCTCGCTAGCTTCCTTTCGCTGTGAGGGAGGAAGTTTTTGGTGGCCGTCCTTTCATGAGGAGGGAGGACTGAGCTCTGATTTGCACTGGGGGTGCTCCTTCCATTGACCAATTCAGCAGGTGGAAGGTGATTCTGTTGACGGTGGCACACCCTCCAACATGGCTGTGCTTTTATCAGGTGATGTTGCAGTCAATGCCTGCATTGCAATGGTAGCCAGGCAATGGAGGGGAGTTGGGAAAGGACATCCCCAGAGGAGATCTTGTCCCAACAGAAACTCAATTCCATGCCTAATTTTACTCACCACACCAATGCGGTGAGGTTGAGTACCCCATGGTGTTGTGACCTGGAGCTCTGTTGTGGGGATTGACTTAGTAAAACTCTCTGCCCAAGTCATAGTAAAACTCTCTACCCATGTCATCGTCCAACGAGTCTTTTCATTTACAATGGCACTGGCTGGCACTTGGGACCTGGCAATCAGACAGATGTATGATGCAGTGTCCTCCATAGCCAGCAGATCAACCGGCAAGCTAAGGCATCAAGGGGTGTCACTGAGATGGTCTGAGTCTCCACCCTTTCTGGGTGAGGAATGTCAGATGGTCATGCCATGGAGGATGTGGTACTGATCAAGTTGACGTACTTGGTAGTGGTACCATGCTTTGGGCAGGCAGACATCTGGCACTATAATGTCCAGGATCACCACTGTCTTTGCAGGGGCCTCTTGAATGGGTTGCTTGCCTATGGTGACTGTGAGTGGAGAGGATTGCTTATCAGTGGGTGGAGAGGGGCCATTAGGTTTCTTAAATGGTTTCTAAGGATGCTTCTTGATATCTTCCCCTTTAAAGTGGCACTCAAATTTAGAGTATCAAGCTTTATGGCAGTAATTGCACACTGGCTTAGAAGGTGGCCCATTCTTCAGGCGAATTGGCCCTGAGAGATGTCCGGGTGGTATATGCGCTGGTTAGTCATGCTGGAAGACGGGGTATAGGTTTCCCAATCATCAGCCATATGACAGCCTTCCATGAGTGTTTTCAGTTGCTTGTCATTGAGGTACACAGCAAGGGACCCAGGAACACACTGGAAGAAATCTTCCAGCATCACTTAGTTAAACAGATCCTCAAACTCAGTGCACATCATGGAGTCGAGCCAGTGCTGACCAGCTCAGGTCTTGTGATAGGTCCATTCAGCCCAGATCTGACCAGTTTCTTTTGGGAGGTCCCTAAATCTCTCTCTCCATTTCTCCAGTGTAATCGCATATGCCTTAGTTATGACCCTCCGATCTTCCACCATGTCTCCCCGTTTACCACTATCAGGCGAGCAGAGGGCGGCCTTGGTTTTACCTCCCATATGCTTAGAGAGAAGTAAGGCCCTCCCCATCTTATGGTACTGTAGTTTGCAAAGAGTGCTTCTACCTCCTCCAACCACACCTCTGGCTTGTCGTCATTCCACTTTGGCACCAGTGAATTGATACTAGATATAGGAGGGGTAGGTGTGGGGTTAGTGGCTTGTTGTTGGGCTAGAGCTGTGGCACTGTCTTGTCAAGCTTTCTTAAGCGTGATCTCCTTTTCTTTTAGAGCTAGCTCATGCTTCCTATGTTCCTCTCCATCTGCCCTTTCTCTTTCTTCCATGGCTTCTCCCTCCTTCCTTTGTCTTTCTTCTTTTGCTTCTTTGTACTTCCTTTGTTCTTCTCTCTCTTTCCTCTGTTCTTTTTTTTTCTGCCCTCTCTCTTTCTTCCTTTTCTTATCTCTCCTCCCTCTTTCTCCTTTGGCTTCTCTCTCCTTCCTTTGTTCTTCTCTCTCCTTCCTTGCTCTTTCTTTCTTTTCCAGTTCATATTGCCTTTGCTCCTCTCTTTCCTGTTTCTCCCTTTGGAGTGAGGCATCTAGCTGTGCCTGTGCCCACTTGGTGAGCTATCTCCCTGTGAAACCCACCTCCCCCAGATTCATGAAGGTTTGGTAATTTTCTGCTGATATGGTTCTCATAGGTTAGGGTGTGTGAAATGATCTGGGAATAAGAGTAATTTGGAGAAGTATCCCTTAACTTGGTGAAACTTGCTGGAATGGTACCTTTCAATAAGGTGGCACTATGGCTGAGTGTACTGTTCACAGGTCACACTAATGGAGCAGTCCTTGGTTAGCAAAATCCTTATGGGTGGACATGCTATTGTTGGCACTCTGTGTCTCAATGCACAGGTGCAGGTTGTGTATTAACACAGGACTCTTTCTTGGCTGGTCTAGAGTGCCAGAAGGTTCCGAAGAACAACACTAATTTCTCGTACAAACCAATTGCATGAAGGAAATGGCACTCTGTACGAGGCAGAGCACAAGCGATGAGTAAGAGGAACAGAAAACAAAACACTTCAGGCAGATTACTCGACTGCAAAGGGAAAACCCTTGGTTGACACTCGTGAATGGCTCGATCTGGAGACTAGTGAGGCTGCTTTCTCTCGCTGTGTGAGGGGAAGACTTTGACTTGCACTCAAATGAGCAGTTGCTGCTTGCATTTCATATGCAAGGCTTGAGGTTGTACTTCCTTTCATGCGGTGGGAAGAAGATTTAAATGTGCACTCAATGTGCAATTTATTGCTTACGGTATACGTAAGTCTTGAAAGTACCCAGTCATGCGAGACAGTTTAGTCAACTGCTGTTAACTGTAACTTACACCCAAAATTATTCTGTGATGCAGAGGTTCAATGTTTGTCCGTTCTTTTCTCTTTTAAGAAACAGCTCAAGTACCTGCTCAGTCACCTAAAGCCCTTAATGGAGAAGTTTGTGAAAATTATACTAGTGGGGTAAGCACATGTGCATACAATTAACAGCACTACACGTAACTCAAGTCAAAGGAAAAGCAAATATATGCTGATGACACAGGGCTATCCCAGGTATCGCATTTCATGTATAATCTTGGGTTTGATTTGTTTAACTTGGCTTTGTGAAGTAATAGGTTATCTTTCAATAATACTAACAAACCATGCCCCCTGTTAATTTGGTAAAAGAATACTGAATTTCTCTTTACTTTTAACTAAATTAAATGGACTCCACTCTCGGTGATTAAAATGAAAATGTGTGTTCTTGTTCCGTTACTCTAATTGATTTGTAGAACTAGAACAATTTTCAATGTACTGCACGATATTTACATTAAGTTTGCATGTGAAAAAATGGGAAGACACTTGTTGGCGTAGTCAATAATTGACAGTGATTGGAAATGACAGCTTCAAGGTCCCAAGGGGTAGTGGGTAGTAAAAACAACACGTTTTTATGTTTACCAACAATGTGGATTCATGATGGCCGCTTGTGACATTACGTGGACAACCAACCAAGATGGCTGACTCAGAGAATACTTTGCGGGTGACCAACATACAAGCACGTGTTCTTTCATTACTGTACTAAATACACAGAAAAACACTAATCTTCTCTGAAGCAATGATTCCTGCATATATGTGAACATGAATGGTTCTTTCAAAGTAGAAATAGTTATTCTACTTTACCGAGAATATTACAGCAAGACTCATTCTGAAACAACTGATCGCTATGAGTGAGTGTTGGTGGGTTAAGCAAAGTTGCCAATAGGGGTATTCTTACACGAAAGCGATTTTCAAATAATTTCAAAATTCACTTCACAAGCAGGAAAAGTGCTCTTCTTTTCCTGATGTAAACTGTTTTTGAATAACACACTCGCTAACTTCATACTGCTAACATATACAATAATTCACTACAACACAGCCCTTACTAGGTGACCAACTAGCAACTGACTCTGCCAATACCGAGAGCTGCTACACTTGCAAGATGAGCAACTGTTTTAACTTGTGGCTCGAAAAATAACATCAAAGATCGGAGCTCGTTCTGCTGATGCTGATATTATTACAAAATCACTGTTTAAGCATTTATTCCCTGTTCATTATCTAACACAATTTTAACAGTATAACACTAATATTTTCTCACCTGCTATCTCTTCCTCGCTTCTGTCCAACCTTTATTTATGCCTTTGTGAGTTATTACTTTGCAATTAATTTATTCTAGTTTCTAGGTTCGCCTCAACTCTGTAAGCTAGCTAGCAGAAGTTATTATGACTGGGTCACCGCTGTTACATATTTGTCTGGGTATGGCAAGATGTAATGAATGTTGAATATGAACTGGCCTTAAGGGCCACTTGCCCAGAACCAGATATGTAATAAAAAGTGCAATACACTAGTCAACTCACCAGCAAGAAAAATGCAACACTAAAATTAACACAGCTTCACAGTATTGGCTTCCAGAATACACATTCTACTATTGCAAACAGCTGCAGAACCAGGTAGCTTGCTTGTGGCAATGTTGAATTAATTTATCTTTTAAGGCAACTTCTCACAGGTAGGTCAGTGGCAGGAACAAGAGGGGGTGAGATAACACGTCTCTGGAAATAGATTTCATAGATAAGAATTCATGCATGAGATTCCCTCACTTGCAATAATCTGTCACAATGGAGGGGTGATTTATTATGTCACTGAGCAAAGGATTATTTCATCAATAAACTTAATTCATATGAGGAACACACACATTAGTATCCACTGGATATCGGCAAGGGATTTATTTTGGGAGATGAAATATGGGAGAAAGGAAATAAGAGATTTAGTGAGAAAAACAATATACTGGTACTCAGTTGCAAATTTCAGAATTACCACGCAATCCAGGTTGCAAGTGCACTTTTGCAAAGAGTAGCTAGATGATCCACTGTCTTCCATTAACAAATGAAGGGACTGCTTGTAGTCCGGGTCGCTTGTGACCCAAATACCAGTAGGTGGCAAGTCGCTAACAGATACGGCCCAAGATGCAGGACTTACGAGGTCAGAGGTCCATCCTCTAGTGAGTCTGAGCACTAACTGCTTTCTCTCAGCGAGTCGGCTCATTCGTGGATGTTTGTCAGTCTATACACCTTGAGGCCATGGAAATGGCGAGTCAAAGCAAGGAGTGCCCGTATTCCAGGAAAAGCAATGAAGAATCAGCAAAGAGGAAAGCACAGGTCTTCAGACAAGGATATGGAGCGACTACTAGTATGCCCGTTCCCCAATGAGTTACTAAATCCTACCACCTGGCTTGACATCTTCTGAAACTAAACCCAAAAACTCTCCACTTGTACATCGGCCTGTAGGCCTTCCTATCACCCCTGGTCTTAGCTATCCTATTCAAGGAGAATCCATCTTTATGGATTCTTGGAATAGAGGTGGTGGTGGCGTAATATTTATAATATATAATAATATATATATGTACAGTATATATATATATAATATATATATATATATATATATATATATATATATATATATATATATATATATATATATATATATATATATACATATATATACATATATATATATATATATATATATATATATTATACACACACACACACACACACACACACACATATATATATATATATATATATATATATATATATATATATATATATATATATATATATATATATATATATATATATATATATATATATATATATATATATATATATATATATATATATATATATATATATATATACATTGTCACGATGCATATCAACTACCTGGTTATTACACAAATAATCTCAAAATTCAAAAATTTACCTCACTTCAGCCAGATACCTACAATAGAAATTACGACTGAGTACCCTAAAGGTAACAGTGATCCCTTAAAAAACTTATTAATCACTTAAAAAATCAAACTGTTTATCAGAATATTTGTGAGGTATCAACAATTAAACAAGAAATATTCTAGAGTAAAAGGGGATCACTCAATCAAATAACTTTAACTGTTTCCCTGGTCTTAATTCACGTTAGCAAAACTAAAAGAACAAAACATGTTTATCACTTTGCCTTATACACACACAATTAATCCTATTCACTGGTGGTCAATAAATGAAACACCATTTTCTAGAAATATTAAATACAAAATTTTATTTTTAAATTCAAAATTTATAATTAGAATTCACAATCTGAAAAACTTACTATTATATACTTGAAAATAACACAAAACTTAATTAATTCTTGAATTAAATTATGAAACAAAACTAATTCAACCAGGAATTTAAATTAATCAAGAAAAATTTAAACTATCAAGAATTACTCAAGATTTGAAAAGAAAACCTTAATAAATGACAAATTAAATCAAGTATGCAATGTTAAATTATCAAGAAATATTTAAAATGCTACGTAGATAAATGTTACATCACATACATTAAAAATGTGAAAATATGAAGAGATTGCAGTCAGAGAAAACACAAAAATACATATAAGATTTATCAATAATAATTTCTCTAAGGCAAAATTTCCCTAACTTATTATACCATGCTATTAATAAGTAAAATTCACATTACCTTACACAAATTTGTGAAAACCTCTGTAAAATCACTTGCTGCAGCTGCTTTACCACAAAACACACTTTTTTACCAGGTGCCGTTCCAAATTAAATAATTTGACTAAATTCAGATCTCAAAAGCTAATGCTAATACGTGACCACAAATATACCACGTTAAAAGTAATCTCTTTTTAAGAACGAGAGAGAGAGGGAACCAAACTGATCGGTCTTGGAAATCAAAATGAATAGATTTCAGAACTCCAGTATCACATCAAACAATTACATGACGTCATTAAGGCATTTTGATTCCGAGATACCAAAAGAAAAGTTCTAGAAGCAGGGAGGTGACGTCATTAAAGCATTTTGGGTGTGAGATACGAAAGAAAGTTCTAGAAGGAAGATGACGTCACTCCAGCAAAATGTTTTGAACGCAGTTGGGACAAAACATGATGCAACTGATCAGGACATGTATCCACTCTGTCAAAGTGGCTTACGTGACTCGAAACAATGCACGTAATAACGCGAAATCACTTGTCTTATTCATGTATGGAGCAAACTTTTAACAGAAACCTCTACATAACCGAAACATACAGCAATCAGCTAATTATGATTGACGTGTTTTATAAACAAGACAAAAAAACTGAGTTGATTTCCTGAACGAATCAGCAGTTGTTATTCCAAACTGTCCTCACATTAATCCAAAACAAAGTGGTCTGTCTTATCTCAACTGATGACAATTGAAATGAAACAAGTTCTCACTAGGACACACATATGTGTTCCTTATACTACACTTATCAAGAAAGATATTATTCATTCTAAATTATGCACTTAAGTTATTTAAATCACTATTTCCTTTGAGATCTGATACCAAACTAAATACAACACTTAAATAACCACTATCATTACACATAACACATGATAAATAAAAGAGTAAATATATAAAAATATCATGATATAAAAGGCAACATCATGAATATATATATATATATATATATATATATATATATATATATATATATATATATGTATATATATATATATATATATATATATATCATGATATATATATATATATATATATATATATATATATATATATATATATATATATATATATATATATATATATATATATATATATATATATATATATATATATATATATATGTGTGTGTGTGTGTGTGTGTGTGTGAAAATGTATATATATAAACAAAGAAAGAGAGAGAGAGAGAGAGAGAGAGAGAGAGAGAGAGAGAGAGATGTAAACAAGGAAGAAAATATGGCAACATGTAAACTAAAATGTTCAAAATATGTTCAATCACAATGCTGTAATA
>NC_089796.1:37184163-37196663 GCF_040412425.1 Macrobrachium rosenbergii | reverse complement strand
GAAGAAATTTTCCCAGTCTATTCTGTGATCATTTTCCCAACAGTGTTTGGCAACTGCCGACATCTGATTATAATGCCTTATGTTCTGCAGATGTTGTTTGCTTCGCTCTTTACATGATTTGCCAGTTTCGCCATAGTACCCTTCTTCACAGTCTAGACACGCTGCCATATATACCCCTCCTCTAATCTCTTCCCCCTCTACCGACTTTTTGTTTCTAACTATTTTATACCTGATGGTATTTTTGTAGCTGCCTATCAATTTGAAATTATTTAGCTTTCTGTTGATTGGTGCAATAGAGTTGTTGTCCGGGACTGTAATTATTTTCTTTCCTACCAAATGTTCCTTTTCTAACCTTTCCCTCTCCCCAAAGGAATTGCCAGTTATGTAAAGGTATGTGCCAGACGTAGTTCTCAGCTACACGAGAATAGACTTGTTGCCATTTTCGATAGGTCGGGGTGGGTAAAAAAAGTGAACTTTGATTTAGTCAAGAACATTTCTAAGAGACTCTTAAGTAGGGATGAAGTGCTAATGTTAGGATATGGCCTTAATTTTTGCATGGAGAACGAAATTCACGATTTCATTGAAATGTGTAGAAGCTTAAGGGAACTAGATAAGAACAAAAATGGGGATGAAGCAGCTTTTTGCATGGGGACCATGTGGGCGGGGATTAGGTTGAACAGATTTGTGCTTCCGGAGAGGTTACGTAAGGCCCTTGATAGGTTAGGAAAATACAAGGACATAAAGATTTGTAAGGCAGACAAAGGGGGGGCGGTTGTAGTAAAGGATGCCATAGAATACGAGAATAAGTTAGAACAACAGTTAATCGATGAAAACACATAAGAGGCTTACACCAAAAAAACGGACTTTAGGGGGTACAGTGCAATTTTAACAAAAAAGTAAGGGAAGCGTTGACAAAAATCCACGACAAAACCAAGAGAAAAGAATTAGAAACAGAGTAAAATCAGTGGAAAGTCCAGAGATCCCATATATTTATGGTAGCCCTAAGATCCACAAGGAAGGGTGCCCGCTAAGACCGATCGTGGCATCGACGAGATCACCGCAGAGGAGGCTAGAGAAATTTCTTTCAAACATAATGGGAAAATGGGTAGGCTTAGTATCCGAAGGGCATTTAAAACATAACATGAACCTGATAGACGAATTATCCAAAATTAACGTAAAAGACTGCAAATTTGCAAGTTTGATGTAACTTCCTGTTCACTAACGTACCAGTAAAGACGACGATGGAAATAATAAAAAGAATATGGAGGAGGGGGTCTATACATGCGACATAGATCATGACGTTTTAATAAAACTGCTAACAGCGGCCCTCAGCGTTAATGTTTTTAAGTGGGGTGGAAACCATTATATACAAAAAAATGGCGTGGCCATGGGTTCAAGTCTTTCACCAATTCTAGCTAATATCTTTATAGAATGGTTTGAAAAGGAAGAGGTGGGCAAAGTAAATAAAGGGAACTTAAATATTGTAAAATGGGTAAGATACGTGGATGACATCTTGATTATTTACAAGGGAGAAAGGGAAGATCTAGACAAGTTTTTAGAAAACATAAATAAACTAAATGAACACATCAAGTTCACAATAGAAGAAGAGAAGGAGGGAGAAATTCCTTTCTTGGATGTCCTGGTCAAGAGGGAAGGGGAGAATTTAATATTCAAGGTATATAGGAAGAAGACACACACCAATTCATACATACATAGGTTCTCCAGTCATAGGAAAGAAATAAAAATAGGATTAATGACAGGGTTGGCCATCAGGGCTTATAGGATTTGCAGTCCCGAATTTTTAGACGAAGAGTTGGATTACCTGAGGGAGAGTTTTAGGAGATTAGGCTACCCTAAGTATTGGTGGGAGTGGGCATATATCAAAGCAAGGAAAAACTATTTTGGGGAGAGGGAAAGGATAGAAAAGGAACATTTGGTAGGAAAGAAAATAATTACAGTCCCGGACAACAACTCTATTGCACCCATCAACAGGAAGCTAAATAATTTCAAATTGATAGGCAGCTACAAAAACACCATCAGGAATAAAATAGTTAGAAGCAAAAAGTTGGTAGAGGGGGAAGAGATTAGAGGAGGGGTATATATGGCAGCGTGTCTAGACTGTGAAGAAGGGTACTATGGCGAAACTGGCAAATCATGTAAAGACCAAAGCAAACAACATCTGCAGAACATAAGGCATTATAATCAGACATCGGCAGTTGCCACTGTTGGGAAAGTGATCACAGAATAGACTGTGGAAAATATGCGTTTTCTGTACAGGAACACCAACAAAGCATCTAGACTGGTTGTAGAGAATGCCTTCATAACTTGCGCCAACAACACGATGGCAGGGAACACCGGAAACGGCTTTGAAGACAGCATATCTAGAAAAATCGTATACTCTACAGTAGCAAGGAAACAAAGAAAAAACGCAAGAGAACACACGGAAAACGGACACCTGAAAGGAGGGATCAGAGAAAGACCAAGGTCATGAAGGGGTGGAGGTCATACAGGAGGAGCAAGGCGATTATAGGATTAAAAGTATCCAGCACACAGATATAAATACTGCTGGACTGTCTGCTCTCTTGATAATGTGGACTGGATACTTGAACTTTTTCTGAATAAAAATGTGGACTGTTTGTCCAAGAAAGCTTGTAACTTTTTCTGAATAAAAACTCCGTTAGACACATATCCAGTTTGAATGAGGTCCTTTTAATATATATATATATATATATATATATATATATATATATATATATATATATATATATATATATATATATATATATATACTGATATATATATTATGTTCTGAGTCCAGTTGGAAGAGTTAAATTGGCTTACGCTTGTAACTTGCCATAGGGCATAGCACCTTGAAATTACATCTATTTAAAGAAAATGGGACGGTCACCTTTTTCAAACCAGTCGGTGAGATTAACTTACTTTATTTACAGATTTGCAACTAGAAATTAGTATGGATAGGCTGGCAGTCCAGCAATCACGTCACATGCAATGTTCATTAAATAAGAGGTTAACACAAATCTTATACACTGCTGAAGATTGACTGATAAAATTATTTAATTTTAGGGCAACGATAACGCTGAGAGGCCCTTCATGTGGCCCTTGGGGATGGCTGATGTCAGAAGGTGGATTTGAGTCTTTTAAGGCAATAGTTTCACAAGGGCTGGGGCAGGACTTGAAGAGACAGACAACAGGATTCTGGAAAAGAATTCCAGGGGCAGCATTCATTGACACAAAGACTTTCTCTCACATGAAATTAATTATTCATGATGGAGGGTATTATCAATTAGATTTAATTAGCACCTGGTAACACTATGGTGGGACTGCTCTAATTATTATCACAGAACAAACTTAATTTAGGCTTGGAATAAGTCATGAGGGGAACTGTGCATACTAGGCTATGGGAAACAAAGGGACTTTGTTTGGGAGAATGAAAAGTTTGAAATACTGAAAATGGAGAGAAATTCAGAGAAAGGAAAAGAACACTGTCATTATTTGCAACTTCAAGACATACCTTATTGCATCTGTGCATGGAACTCGCCTGCAAAAGATGGATTCGGGCTGCAGAAGTCCAAACATGTGGCCGGTGAGATGAGGATGGAACAGCACCAGCATAGAGCTGTTAAGATTCAGCGACCTTGTGCTGTAGAGGTCTGGCGTGGAGTGGACAAGAGATGTCACTGAGATGCCCCATTCAATTCCAGGGATGGGCACAGGACAGTGGTATCTGGAAGAAGCAATAACAACCAGTACAAAGGTTGAAGGGAAATAGGTTTTACAGTTAAGACTAACTAAGGGTCGGCCTAGCAGCCCAATCACCATCCTGACTGGTCTTTGTGCCCTAATGGCTTTCTGTCCCGATATTGGGGTTAGGATGCCTACATCTGAACCCCCTAGTGGGGGTCTCCTCCAGCCACCATGAAATTTGATTTCCTACCAAACAGACTGGAGGGACGAATTTTCTAAATAGTGAAAGCTCCCCCCTTTAAGAAGTCACTCGCTCCCTTTCAGGTGTGAAGGCCTTGGCTAAGTAAGTTATTTGTCTTGACTAGTCAGTTAGCTAACCTAAATGAGTTGTTACTTACTACAGCAGAACCTAGCACTAGACAACGGTATCTACAGACTTCTACTGGCTGTCTCTGTCGACAGGGGAACTTTATTCCTAGGCAAAGGGTACATGGAAAATTGTGTTGTGTTAACATGGTCTACTATCCTACTGCCCTGGCACTTAATTAAATGACACTGACTGATCTAAATGCAATTATTTACAGATTTGACAATTTTTTATGGAATATCACACACGATATTTTTAGACACGAGCAACCTCAGGGGTTAATTATGTTAAGTGGTAAGGTGTGTACCAGTTTGAGTATTGGACAGTTATATCATAAGTTTATTACAGGTTAGTACTACAAGATTGCCTAGGGTATTAGTTGTTAGTCTACTTAGGCAGAGATCACGCCAGCTACCTCCTCTGGGTAGGTGCCAGGATCACTCTGAGATGGAAATGGTACTGTGCCAATGGGACACAAGTGTCAGGAGAGCTTGTGGCTCTTATGGGTTAATTAGAGCTCTTCTGCCCCTTCTTCTTCTTCTTTGGGTTCCTCCAAGGTCTGGTTACATCATTCCTAGGTGGTGACAAGGGCACCGACTCTGGGAAAAGGCCAGAAGAGCCATCAGGAGCAAGATCAGGGGTAGTACTAGGAGCTACGGGGAGGCTCCCTACTCTGGCTGCTGAGACAACCGTTGTAAGGGTAGAAACAGCCTCTGCATCCCAGCCGGACAGTTCCTGGTTGACCAGAGAAGGTCTAGCATTAAGGTCTGCCAAAGGTTCATCCTTGGCAGACAAAGGTGACTGCAAAGAAGGATCGTTGGGGGCTGGAGGCTCACAATTTGCAATGATCAACTCCATGAGGTTTGGAGGATCTTCCGTAGGAGGATCCGTGACAGGATTTGGATCCAGCACAGGCACTAACTCGAGGCCAGGCACAGAGGCTAAGGTTAGTGAAGGCTCAACACCCAAGATAGACAGAGCTTGGCACTGCTCAGGGCTCTCAAGTGGCACTGGCAGAGGCTTGGAGTCAGTCGTGCCTGACAAGGAACCCAGGGGTGCAAAACCCCTTGGTGTACCTGAGGTAGTGTGAGAAAGAGATTCCTGTCTCAGGTGGAGGGTATAGCCTCTTGGGCTTGTTTTGTTTGTGGTGTCTGCTGCAGTTAGCTTGCTAGGGCACCCCGACCAATTCGTGGAGTGCCCTGTTACATTATAGGTCTTACAGCGGTAATTGGTTCTGGCAATTTCCCTTTGCTGTGAGGGAGGAAACTTTTGGTGGCCATCCTTTTGTGAGGAGCGAGGACTGGGCCTGGAGTTGCACGGAGAGTGCCCCTTCCATCGACCACTTTGGGGAGTGGAAGGTAGGGCTGATGGTGCCTGCAAGTGTCCCTGTCAGGTGATTCAGTGGTGGTGGAGATAGCTAGGCAACAGAGTGGTGTTGGAGGACATCCTCAGAGGAGGTCTCGTCCCAACAGAAACTCCACTCCATGCTTGATTTTGCTCACCATGCCAATGCGGTGAGGCTGAGTGCCCCAAGGGGTGGTCACCTGAAGCTCGACTGTGGGAATGGTCTTAGTCTGCTCCGCTATCCAAGTCATTGTCCACCTGGTTTTTTCGTCTACAATGGCACTGGCTGGCACTCGGTCCCGGTCAATCAGGCAAATATGTGAGCCAGTGTCTTCCATAACTGGCAGGTTCAGTGGTAGGCTAGAGCCATCCAGGGGTGGCAATGAGACAGACTGAGTCCACACCTGCTAGGGGTGAGACGTATCTGGCTGTGAAGGTCATGATACTGATTAAGTTGACTTGCTTGATAGAGGGGATATGTTTTGGGCAACCAGGATATCCGGCAGTATAGTGCCCTGCAGTTCCACAGTCTCGGCAAGGACCCCTTGAATGGGCTGATATCCCTATGGTGACCGTTGGTGGAGAAGATTGAGTGGTTGTGGATGGAGAGGAATCCTTGGAGTCCCTTTGAGGGTGCTGCTGATTAACTCCCCTCTTAATGTGGCACTCAGATTAGGGGTGACCAACTCTCTTGCAGAAGTTCCATGTTGGAGGTTTGCCATGGTGTTTGTTCTTTGGGCGAGTTGATCCTGAGAGATGTCCAGGTGGCCCTATGCGCCGGTGAGATGTGCTGTGAGACTGGTTAAAGGTCTCCCAGTCTTCGGCCATACGACAAGCTTCTGCAAGTGTTTTAGGTTGCTTGTCATTGAGGTGCACAGCGAGTGGTCCAGGAACACACATGAAGAGATCCTTCAGCATGATCCGATTGAACAGGTCCTGGAACTCTGTGCATACCATGATGTCGAGCCAGCGTTGTCCTGATTGGGTCTTATGATAGGCCAGTTCAGCCCAGGCCCAACCAACTTCCTTGGCGAGACCTCTAAAACACTGTCTCCATCTCTCTGGGGTAATCTCGTATGCCTCGGTGATCTTCTGTCGAATGTCTACCATGTTCCCCTCTTGTGTCCTTGTCCAGCGAGCAGAGGGCAGTTTTGGCTTTGCGATCCATGTGCTTGGCAAGCAGTGCGGCCTTCTCCATCTCGGTATTGGAGTAGTTCTCAAAAAGTGCTTCTATTTCCTCCAATCACACCTCAGGCTCATCCTCTGTCCATTTAAGAATTAGAGCATTAATACCAGATATTGGAGCATTAGGCAGCAGAGGCTTGTTGGGTAGCTAGAGCTTCGGCACTTTCCTTTTGAGCCTTCTCCAGCTCGAGCTCCTTTTTCTTGAGAGCTAGCTTCACTCTCCTTGAGAGCTAGGTCTCTTGCTGCCTTAGCTTCATTTGTACTTCCTCCGATCTTCTCTATCTGCTCTTTCCTGCTGGAGTATGTCATCCAGCTGTTCTTTAACCCACTGGGTGAGTTCCTGTCCCATGAAATCTGCATCCTTGCCCATGTTCATGAGTTCTTGGCGCTGTTTTAATGATGTTTCAAGTCTTTTACGATGTTTAGGGGAAATGGTCTGTGACAGTGGGGAAGTGTCCCATAACTTAAGGTGGCACTTTATTGGAGTGGCACCTTCTCAATAAGGTGGCACTGTGGCTGAGTGTGGCGTGCAGAGGTCACATTGATGGAGTCATCCTGAAGGAGTAATGATCCTTGTGGGTGGATACACTGTTGAAGTGGAGTGATCATGAAGGAGCAATGGTCCTTCTGGGCAGATACACTATCATTGGCACTCTGTATCTCAGGTACAAGTGCAGTGGCTTATGATGATAAGGCTATGTCTTGGTGGCATTAGGGTGCCAGTGTGTTCCGGGGAACAACACTAAGATGCAGTAAAACCAAACTGCACTGAAGGAAATGACACTCTGCCTGAGGCAGAGCATGAGTAATGAGTGCAGTTTAATACCTAGCTCCCGTCATGACAAGTCATATGGTGGAAGGGTTTTCAAATTACTATCAAAATATTTTGTTACTTTTTATGTTTGGTGAAAAGAAATAGAATTGCGCTTGGCGAGTGAATGATAAGAAGTGGAATGCAGTGTGTGGGAGAAAACAACTGCTACTGGTGACATCAATCACCTCATACAACACTTGATTGGTGATTTAAAATTTAGGGAAAAGAATACTAAAATTTTCTGACTGAATAATTATTGCCGATATGCAGGCTCGAATTATTTAACTTAAAACATTGATAATTCATTTACTTTACTTCAAACATTAAAATAAAATCTGAACTGGGTCTGGCAGTCTTGGAATTGTGGGAGTGAGATGATGGAACGTGCATGTGCCAAGCTGCTAGGAGTTGTCACACGTGTTTTAACAAACACAAATTTTCCACTACACTTCACTGACAAAGGAATTGTACACATCTTTGTCATAACTGTTTTTGAACAACACACTTAGCTAACTGTTCACGGCTCACAATTAATAAATCCCTGGCAAAGCACTTGCTAATTCCTAAATACCAGTGTTCTCTAGTATCACAACTCTGCTGTTACTCTGCTTCTCAGAACACAAAATTTTGCCGGCAGTTATTCTGCTAAGAACTTTTTTGGCTCTCCTGCCTCTATTATATGATAACTAGAAAATCAGCTACAAATCACTTCTTTTAAAACACTTCTTCCCTATCATGTTCCTAACATATCCTTAATATTACAAAAATTATAATAATAACCCTTACCTTGTTATCTTTAGCTTCGGTTCTGTCACCCTTTATCGTTTGTCTTGCAAATAATGAAATCGAATTATTTTACAAATTGCATTATTCCTTGGTTCGTCTACCTTAATAGTCCATGTTTATATGTTCGAGTGTTATATGTTATGGCCTTACACAAGGTCAATTAGGGTCATAATCTCTTACTGCGTCTGTTTTAAGAACAGCGTCATATCATCTTACACCCCAAAGTTTCTCTGGTAGCAATGACCAGCACTGGGTCAGCACACTCTCTCTCTCTCTCTCTCTCTCTCTCTCTCTCTCTCTCTCTCTCTCTCTCTCGTCAACTCCTCTCACTGAATCTATCCTCAAACAATGACCTACTGGAATGAAGTGCCGAGATACAAAACTAGACTTTATTTGTAAGTTTAATGAAAGTATTTCAGCAAAAGCTACGATCATGAAATGGAGTGACTCACACCCCCTAAAAATGGAAATCATACCTAGAGGAAATTCAGATTCACAGTCAATCGAATTAATGATTCTAGACCAACCAATACTAGTGACTAACACCCTGGTCACCACACAAAATAAAAGGGTCATAATTATTCTAGCCCAAAGTAAATGTCATATAGTATGTTGAAATAACGCCGCTTCCAAAATATTCGTCCTCACAGGATGAACCCAGAATTCCTGTTAAAAGAAACATATCCTATATTAAAACCTGAAATGGTGTTTAAAGAAATCGACATTCAAAATGAAAAAATGCACAATGGAGAACAGAATGGGAAAATGCATAATGGAGAAACAGAGGAGTTTAACTGCAGCACAAACTGGGTATTTCCACATAATGTCTATAAAAGATCTAAGTGTTAATGAGTTGTCTTACTCACTCCCTGTGGCCAGAAATCAACGCTTCTCACAGTGGCTGTTCTTATCCATTAACACTGCTCAAAGAGCGAATCACACCCAGCCGCAAATCCAAGTCCTTAGCCATTGTATGTGCCTCTCATAATATACCATTAGAGAGTGCACATGCACTCACTCACTTAATAACCCCTCCCTGGAAATGTCATGACACTGGTTCAATGTTCGAAAGATCACACCGCTTCCATCGATATGTCACATAATCAGAAGGCACAAATGAACGCATCAGATACCCGCTGTATCTAACTGTGGAAACCTCCAATGTGAACATAAATGCACCTGCACCAGATATGCCTTTGACAGGCCAGCACATAGTTCATCAAACGACTTAATATATACCTTTCATTCAGTACGGTGTTTGTTACCATCATTAGAGGGTCCTCATCCATCAAAGACCATTCACGGTCCATTTTAGTAAAGCCCTTTCTTTGGCTACTCCGAACTAGGTCCTACAGTGGTGGACACTACGATTTAATATAACATATCATTACAAGTAGTTTTTCCCAATGCCAAGAAGCAGTTTCAATGCCTAGTTTTACAGTTTTATTATTGGCCTCAGATCGATGCTCAGCCAGGGCTTACACCCATGCAGAATAGCAGATATTAAAGAAGCATCAGTCTCTCCTCTTGATGACAAATAAGATTTCATTATTCTTGCTTAGAAACAAAAAAAAAATATTGACATGTGCCACCCTGGACTGAGCATGAGCCATAACCAGTGATGACATGGAACCATCAGCAGCAAACATTGAACCCAAATATGCGTACTGAGTTAACAACTCAACTACAAGATCACCCACCTCAATTGTTTCCTGATCCTGCTCCGTCCCGTGAATAACAAAAAATTAGTTTTTGTTGCACTAATTTTAATACCATAATTATTACATTATTGTTTCATCAAAGATATTTTATTTACAGTGCTTGTAACAAGAAGGACCTTATCATTCATCAAAACTAGCAAGTGCAACCATGACAAAAAGCCATAAAGGTTACAATTTTCTTTAAGAATGAAATCCAAGTAGGATGTGGAACTACCCTGACGAACTCCAACTGTAGTTGTCAAAATAGGTGTGCCAGTAATGCTGTTAGTTACCCTATGCACTGCAACAAGTGCTGCCAACATCACAGCCCCACATCCCAAGTGTTTCAAGACCCTGAATAACATTTTTCTTGGTACTAAATCATAGGCGTGACTACAGTCAACAAATACTATCAAAGGCTTTTTCTTTTTCTTTTTTAGTCATGTCTGTCAATAATCTTAATCTATAGTAATAAGATATGAGTGGATCTTGTTTGTCCTCTCCCTAACGACAATATGGGAGACATGACACAGCTACCCACCCCCTGCAAACCAGTTTGTCCACCCTGGGTGGAGGCGGGGTAGGTAGGGGAACAGGAGGGTAGGAGAGACATCCACCCTTCTCCTGCAAACCTGTTTTGGCCCCCAGGTGGGGGCGGGGTAGGTAGGGGATCGGGAAGGTAGGGGAGACAGCAACACTGGGTTCCAGCGTGCATAGCACCCGCCAACAAGCTCATGTTACAATAATTTCCTTACAACCACGGACCCTCTGTGCACCTGCTTGTTGTCTGTATAGCTTAAACCATCTCTCAGGTCATATCATATAATTTTGCCAAACAACTGATCACTGTCACACTCCTAATTTTTTGGTTCTTGCCTGCTAACGTTCTAAGAAATTTTAAACATTTTGGCAATAGACCACTCACTAAGATATGAAGCAGACCTAAGTACAGCAGTACAATTATAATTTTCTTCTTCTATTTTGAATGTAATGGAAGGCACAAATAGAAGAAGAAAATAATAATTGTATTGCTTTTCTTGAAGTATTAATAACTAAATCTAATAACTTACTGAAATTAAAAGTTTACCGCAAACATACCCAAATTGATGGATATGTGCATTATTTCTCTAACCATCATTCATCTGTTAAATTATCTGTATTTAATAGCATGTTCCTTAGAGCCTGAAAATGTGTGACCCAGAATATTTGGACGAAGAAATTCTAACTATCTATGCTATTGGTAAAAAGTTATGTTACCCGGTGTATTTTTTGGACAATGCAGTAAGGAAGGCAAAGAAGTGTTTTATGGTTCAGCAGTTAGGAAGCCGTTTAAAACTGAGAATATCTTATGTTTACCTTATTACAATGAACTTTGTGATCTCCCTAAATTATTGAGAGAATTTAACATAAACGTTGTTTTTAAATATGATAATTGTATCAGAACTTTTTTGATAAAGAACAAACCTAAAGAAAGTGACGTAGGACGTATATATTGTGTTCCATGTACAGGTTGGTACTAAATCATAAGTGTACCTGGGGCAGACTGGGAAATCTTGTTGCACAAGGATGGCATTTTTATTCATGTGAGAGACGCAGGCCATGTAATAAACTGAAAAGCTACGACAACATTGTATAAATCTAGTGATATTTTAGAAAGACTAATAATAGAATCATATTTTATTGATGAAATTAATAATAGAACCTCAGTCCTGGATTCTATAAAGTTGAAAGTGTTATGAAGAATGAGATATTTAAAGAACCGACAGGTAAGATCCTTTTCCCTCGTAAGACAACATAGTAATTACTCTTCATGACAGTGGGTTGTTTGATGTATTACCTAATTTGTAAATACTAGCAATTGGACAGTTGATCTTTACTCTTGTTTATGTATGTATTTTTTTTTACCAAACGAATGTAATGTTACAGTATTGTAATGTTTCTCCTCTCTGTTACTGTGATCAGGTCTTGAAATAAAGACGAAAGCTCAGGGTCCACGATCTTTCCCTTCACCTTTTCCTGCGAGCGCTTCTTATATGCCACGGGACCATTGTGGTATTGAATGAATGAATGAATATATATATATATATATATATATATATATATATATATATATATATATATATATATATATATATATATATATATATATAATATATATATATATATATATATATATATATATATATATATATATATATATATATATATATATATATATATATATAGATATATATATATATATATATATATATATATATATATATATATATATATATATATATATATATTTATATATATAATATATAAATTTATGTACGTCTGGAAGGACTAAACAAAAGAAGAGGAAGACAGAGTGAGTCCGATGCATATACTGTAAGTATTAATAGCCTGTTAAAATAATAGGTATTGAGCTGCTATAACAAATAGACAAATAAGGGAATGATTAAATAAAGGTTGGAAAATAAGAGGGAAAGAAAAACGAGCTCAGCCGCAAGATTGTGGAAGGCATAGCTCAAGCTCCGAGAAGGCTGGTGACACTGGATTCACTCGGCACCTGAGAGATGATACAATCGCTGGAAATTCGGCGTCGCTATCTCAG
>NC_089796.1:37159163-37176663 GCF_040412425.1 Macrobrachium rosenbergii | reverse complement strand
TTGACTGGTACGCTGGCAAACAGGGAAGTTACATCCAGACTAACAAATCTGCAATCTTTTACATTAATTTGTCCTAGAAAGCTTTTAACATTTCTTAATAATTATCTCAGCTAGATGCCATCCAGTATGAATGAGGTCCTGTTAGTAATCATATATATATATATATATATATATATATATATATATATATATATATATATATATATATATATATATATATATATATATATATATAGATATAGAGAGATATATATATATATATATATATATATATATATATATATATATATATATATATATATATATATATATATATATATATATATATATATATATATATATATATATATATATATATATATATATATATATATATACAGGATGTTTCAAAATTAGACCCCCCGTCTGCAGCATAAACTAAAATTGATATGTACAAAAACAAACGTAATTCGGAACAGGTATTTATTTACTGTAAGTTTCTCTCTGAGTAGTTGATATTTTGTGTGGCCTCCATCTGCCTGTACCACAGCCTGCATTCTTCAGGGGTATGATTTCAGCAAATCAAAAAAGAGCTGAGGCTCAAACTTCATTTGATATTGAGCACTTTGCTACCTCTCTTCAGGGTATGAGGTTTTCTGAGGCTCAAACTCCAGCACTTTGCTTGGTATACCATCATAGTTCACTGTGCCCGCTTCAACACGATCCTTTAAGATACTACCAATGTTTTCACACACATTAAGGTCAGGGAGCTACCTGAAATTCACTTGAAGAGAAGAAATCGATACCACTCTTTCGAAGCAGCTCCTGTGTCTGAAGAGCCTTGAAACATGGTGCCTTATCATGCAAAAATTTGACTTCTTCAACACATTTTCAGGATCTTTGAGGAAAGGAAATACTCCACCAGTAAGCACAATTTCTCTGAAGCATCTGCCATTCCATGACTGTCCTTTTTCTTTGATGATCCACATTAACTGTTTGGCTGTGAAACAAAAAAATTCCCAAACATTCAGGAAATTTCACAACTTGGTGATAGCGTACGTCATCGCTGATATCATCCAACTTTGCAGCCCAAATGATGTCATTTTTATGATTTGGCTTCCTGGCTGTGTAAATGAAGAATTCATCTGATGCAGCAACATGGAGAAAGTCAGCTTCATCCCAATCTTTAAGAAATGAACCACAAAACCATGCACGGTCTTCTCTCTGTTGCTGAGTGGTGTTGGGCTTGCTGATAACATGAAATGGCTTGATACCAGATTTTTTCAACTCACGATATACAGCACTATAACTTCTCTTCTTTCCCCATTTTGTTTCCAGTTCAAGCACCAATTTATGTAAAGACTTTCTTGGTCTACCCACTGCCTCAGCTATGATGTCTTTTGACTCCTGAGAAAGGAATTCAGGCCTTATAAGATTCTCACTCTTTTCACGATGACAAAGTTATGGATTTTTTTTCCAGTCTCTTTTAACAAAGGATTCATCTCTTTTAATGTATTTAGCTATCCAGAACGTGAAATGAAGGATCATCCCTGGCCTTAGGTTATAGCCCGGATTCAGTCAATCCATCTGATTTCGTGGGAGTTTCAAGGCTGTATCCAACTCCGTCACCAGTTTGAAAATACAAGAAATGTAAGATGAAAAAATGCTTAATAGAAACTTAAAATAATGTACTTGGAGATAGGCTATATATATATATATATATATATATATATATATATATATATATATATATATATATATATATATATATATATATATATATATATATTACTAAAAGGACCTCATTCAAACTGGGTGGTATCTAATGAGTTTTTATTCAGGTTACAAGCTTTCTTGGACAAACAGTCCACATTAAAGTATCCGAAATGAAGGCTGTATTTATATCTGTGTGCTGGGTACTTTTAATCCTATAATCGCCTATCTTCCATGACCTCCACCCTCTCTTGACCTTGGGTTCTGATCCCTGGTTGAGTGCTACTGTGGAGTATACGATTTTTCTAGATATGCTGTCAAAGCCATCGTGTTGTTGGGCTGTTCTCTACAACCAGTCTAGATGTTTTGTTGGTGTTCCTGTACAGAAAACTCATATTTTCCCAGTCTATTCTGTGATCATTTTCCCAACAGTGTTTGGCAACTGCTCTGATTATAATGCCTTATGTTCTGCAGATGTTGTTTGCTTCGGTTTTACATGATTTGCCAGTTTCGCCATAGTACCCTTCTTCACAGTCCAGACATACAAAACCCCTCTCTAATCTCTCTTCCCCTCTACCGACTTTTTGTTTCTAACTATTTTATTCCTAATGGTGTTTTTGTAGCTGCCTATCAATTTGAAAATTTAGCTTCCTGTTGATGGGTGCAATAGTTGTTGTCCGGAAAATTATTTTCTTTCCTGCCAAATGTTCCTTTTCAATGTTCCTCTCCCCAAAAATAGTTTTTCCTTGCTTTGATATGTATACTCCCACCAATACTTATATAATCTCCTAAATATATGTCTAATATATATATATATATATATATATATATATATATATATATATATATATATATATATATATATATATATATATATATATATATATGCAATGGATGGAACCTCTTTTCCTTGCAATCTCACCCATATTACATCTGCAATGCAATTGATAAAGAACTAAAATTAATTTCAATTATTAATTACTAGAACTGTGGGTTTTCACTCGCCTCCTTCGTAAACTCTCTCCTTCATTCCCCAAAATGGTTAAGCCTAACCCCTCTCTCTGTTCACAATGACTGGCTAAGACCTTTTCTAGATACCTTCTCGGCGTCAAGCAAGGCAAGGGAGGAGCCAAATGGAGAAAATTGGCGCCCCACCTCATTCGAACCCTCCACGAGGGTTAACTGATGCCATGCAGTCATTATAGGAAATATGACAAAGATTGACCCTTGCGCCACCTATGCAACAGAAATCAAGAGAGAAAACGCACTGAACACCATCTGAGGACAGATGTCCTTACCTCTCCTGTCCTTTTGAACCTTCCATGTGTTCGACCCCTGCTCGAACCAGTATACTGTGTAGTGGTGTGTAAGCTCTTTGTTGGGTGAGTCGGTAGAGCTGCAGACTGTCACTCGATGAGCCAGAGTTCAATTCCCCGGCCGGCTGATGAAGAGTTAGAGGAATTTATTTCTGGTGATAGAAATTCATTTCTCACTATAATGTGGTTCAGATTCCACAATAAGCTGTAGGTCCCGTTGCTAAGTAACCAGTTGGTTCTTAGCCACATAAAATAAGTGTAATCCTTCGGGCCAGCCCTAGGAGAGCTGTTAATCAGCTCAGTGGTCTGGTAAAACTAAGGTATACTTAACTTGTTTGGTGGTGTTATAATTCCCTACTCCATCGCCAGTGCCCTATCGAACAAGGACACCGTCATCTTGACGAAGGTAACGTGCCAGAATAAGGTCCCTTCCTCTGCCATGATTCCTGTTATTTCTCTGCCTGATTTTTCATTTATTCTCCATTGTGCGATCACCTTCAGTAATTTGTGTTGAAGCATTCAGTGTTAAAGTAACTATGCATTAGTGTTGAACTGAGTTATTTGGCCTTACATTAGCTTTGGCTAAATTTTCGTTCATTAAGAACTACTAAATCTATTCAGACATATTTGTCTTTTTCCGACATATTAAATTTTAACAGTCATTTCAGACTCCCTGAGATTTGTCTTATTCAGACATATTAATTTTTAACTGAGTCTCTTCAGACATCCTGAATTAAGTCTTTTCAGACAACTGAGTCTTTTCAGACATATTTGATTTTCTAAGGTGTCAAGCCCACATAAGTGTATTTCAAGATGTCTATGACATCCAGAGCCCAGCAAAATGAGGACTTCAAATTCTACATGTCCGCTGGAAAGGGCATGGGACTATCAGGACAAGCCCTGAGGGAATGGGTCAAAGAGAGGGTAGATGGTGCCAAGGCGGAAAGAGAGGCAGAAAGACAGGAGAAAAAAAAAGAAAGGCTAGCCCAGGAGAAATGAGAAGAGGCAGAAAGACAGGAGAAGGAGAAAGAAAGGCTAGCCCTGGAGAAACGAGAAGAGGCAGAAAGACAGAAGGAGAAAGAAAGAATAGCCCAGGAGGAACAAGAAAAGGCAGAAAGACAGGAGAAGGAGAAAAAAAGGCTAGCTCAGGAGAAATGAGAAGAGGCAGAAAGACAGGAGAAGGAGAAAGAAAGAATAGCCCAGGAGAAACAAGAAGAGGCAGAAAGGCAGGAGGGGAGAAAGAAAGAGCTCATCAGCTTGCAATGGCAGCTCACGGCAGATGCAACACATCAACACCCTCTCCTCACTCAGCCCTCAGCAGTGTAGGCACCCTCTTAAGAAAATGGAACGAAACCAAGCCTGAAGCCTGGCTCAACCATATTGAAAAAGTCCTAACGACCTATCAGCCCTCTACCGAAGAAGTGTCTCTGATCCTGGGACGGCACCTTGAAGGGAAAGGTGCCATTGCATTCAATGCTCTCCCCCCTGAGGATTAAGGAAATCTTGATCTTGTCCACCAAGCCATTATAAAGGCTTTTGAAATAACTCCCAACCACTGGAGGAAAAGGTGGAGAAATATGCCCAAGGAATCAAAATCAGCCCAAACCTGATCTGAGTGGATCTTCAAAAAGGCCCAGGACCTAAAATGATGGCTAGAATCTCTGAAAGCCACTAGTGTTGAGGAAGTCCTCAAACTTTTCCGGCTCAAGAACTCCTTATTTTATGGCCCGCCAGCTCTCGCCACTCATTTGTGCGATAAGGCGCCTAAGACAGTGGTCAAGTTCTGCCGTTGGGCCAACATATGGGATACGCATCAACCCCATCTTAGTTCCCATGGATGGAAATTATATCCCTCCTTACCTGCCTCGACCAACTCCCAGCAACCTCACAAGAACAGGCACCTCCATAAGAAACCTGTTATGGGTATTGTAAGAGAATAGGGCACCACACTGAACAGTGCCACTTGAATGCTTAGAATCAGCCAGAAAACCCCTCTACATCCTCAAATGGGACAACACCCCAAGCCACACCTGGGTCGTGGACAAAGGGTAAAGGGCCTGCTCCCTCCTATGGGACACTGCCAGGTAAAGATCATAGCCGGTCTTATTGCCCCGCTTACAAGGTCTATGGGCACTCCACCCAATGGACAAAATGCCCTAATAATAATAAATCAAGTATGCCCGCCCTGCCTTGGCAGTCACTGATCCAGCATCTTTAGGTCCTCCAGCCCAGGGTCCCTTTTATGTGGCACTTCCCCGAGGTATGTGCCCCACCAGCCAAGTCAAGGCATTTGATGATTCTGGTGCACAAATGTCCCTCATAAGAGAAGACAAGGTTCCCCATGGAGATATCATCAACAGACATAAACTCGTCACAATTGAGGGTATCAATCACTTCAAAATGATACTTCCTACTGTCAAGTTGAGGATCATGAGACCTCACAGATCTGAAATTTTTGACCTCACAGTTGCCAGATACATTCCAGGTTATAACCTCCTCCTGGGACAGGACTTCCAGTCCCCATCTAAGTTAGAACAATCCAGGGGTCCAAATCCCCCACGTCATTCATTAGGCACAAAAAAACCTCAAACTCCTGATTTTGTTCCACTGCCAGTGCCATCTGAGTGCAATGTGCAGTGGCCCCTACACCAAGATCGATTCCCGATCCCATTCCAGTGCCCGGCCCTGCACCAGTGCCAGTGCCAGGGCCCCAAGTAGATCCCCCTCCAGGACATCCTACTCTTGTTTCACCATCTCTGCCAGTGTCACTTGGGTGCACTGAGCAGTGCCAAGCTCCGTCCGTCCCGAACAACAAGCAAATTCCAAATCAATTATTAGTGCCTGGCCCTGCCTTAGTGCCAGTGCCAGAGCACACCCCTGATCTCCATTCCAGAGATCCCAGTCTGGGCCCCCTCTCTTCGCCCAGCTTGGCTTCGCTACCAATGCTGGTAAGAGAGACAGATCCTTTTGACCACAGCTGAAGCTCACCCAAAGGTGCAGCCTCGCAACCCATGCCTAAGCTGGTCATTCTTACATGCGAGCCTCTCACAACCCCCATGACTGCTTCTGCTCTGTCTCAGTCTGCTGCAGACACAACAGTGAGTAAGGATTCTGCCATGTCTCAAATGGACGATGAACTCAAGGAACTGCAACGGATAAAGGTAGAGCTTGTAAACAGGGCCCCTGCATCAGCCGTCAAAGAAGCCAACACAGGTGGCACTCAGATACCCTCCCCGGGCTCGGTTCCACCAATTCCCCGACCGAGATAAACCATCACAGTAAGAGAGGTCCATGGAGGTAATACCAGGTAGCTTGAAGAGAGTCCCGAGCCCTCCTGGCACCCATGCCAAAATGGCACAGTGCCATCCCTTTTTCCTATGAAGACTTTGGCACCTCTATCCATAAGAGGATGTCAGGGTCGTTCACCTATTTATTTCCTTATTAACTCTATCCCTTATTCTTTTCATTTAACATTCCTCTTCCTTACTTTTGATTATTACTCACATTTATTTTATGCCTCACCAAGACTCCCATTTTACGTTAATCCCTTCTGCCCATGCAGAGTGCCATTGACAGATATGCCAATTGTATAAGTCCTACAACTTCCCTTTCATGCCTACCACAGCCTGATGCATTTAAAACATGATGTGCCATCGCCATTAGTTGTTATTATATGAGTGCCAACTTGACACAGTGCCATTATTGAAGATGCTGGCAAATGATCCTGCCAGAGGAGTCGCACCCTCTGGCCACCTTTGTGGCCTCCTTGGGCTAAGAAATGAACCTAGCTGTTTTCCCATAGGCTAAGGAATGTAATTTCGGCATATTTTATCATCTTTTCTTAACAATCATTGATTACTCTGGATCTGTCATCTATTCCTTTTGTGAATCTCTGTAATAAATGGCGAGTCTCAGACTCGCGACCTTGTGTTTAATAGTGCCCGAATGGCACTGAACCATTGCTTAAGTATAGTGGAACCACCTAACTAAGCCCACATTTATCTTATTGTAATGCCCCTTCAAGGCAGACTAACTGCATGTGTGCAAAATTCGTAATTGACTGTAATTAAGAATGCATGAAGTATCTAGAATAAACCTAGTATTAATTCATTGTTTTAACTATACCATTACATTGTGAAAATATTCTGATTAACGCTGCCATAACATAATAGGAATTTAATGATAAAAATATATCATTTCTAGCAGCAAATATTTATTCTGCATTAACGTAAATGTCACAGTGTTGTTTGCCTCTTGAAATTAATTGCTACGCAGAAGTTTAAGTTAAAGTATAAGGCATCAAAGGGAAATGAGAGAGAAGTAAAGTAAAGTATTTAAGTGAGTTTGATTGCTGGTAATCATTCTCATCCGATCTAGGGTGTGAATGCTAACTTGGTTGGGGAGGTGCAATGGATGGGACCTCTTTTCCTAGCAACCTCAACCATTTTTACATCTGTAACGTAATTGAGAAAGAACTAAAAATTAATTTCAATTATTAAAAGAACTAAAAATTAATTTCAATTATTAATTACTAGAACTGTGGGTTTCCACTTGCCCCTTCGTAAACTCTCTTCTTCATTCCCCCAAATGGTTAAGCCTAACACCTCTCTCTGTTCACAATGACTGGGAGAGGCCTTTTCCAGATACCTTCTAGGTATCAAGCAAGGCAAGGGAGGAGCCAAAAGGAAAAAATTGGTGCCCCACCTCATTCGAACCCTCCACGAAGGTTAACTGATGTCATGCGGTCATTATAGAAAAGATGACAAAGTTTGACCTTTGCGCCACCTATGTGGGACACGATGCATAATCCCCGAAGGTTATTTATACGATGCAACAGAAATCAAGAGAGAGAATGCACTGAACACCACCCAAGGACAGATGTCCTTACCTCGCCTGTCCTTTTGAACCTTCCATGTATTCGACCCCAGGGCTCGAACCAGTATAATGTGCAGTGGCATTATGATTCCCTCCTCCATCACCAGTGCCCTATCGAACGAGGACACCGTCATCTTGACGAAGGTAATGTGCCGGAATAAGGTCTGTTAGTCAGTCACGATTCCTGTTATTTCTCTGCCTGATTTTTCGTTTATTTTCTGTTGTGCAATCACCTTCAGTAATTTGTGTTGGAGCATTCGGTGTTAACATAGTTATGCATTATTGTTGAACTGAGTTATTTGTCACCATGTGTGCTTTCCTCAGTTTCCCTTTAAGCATCTTATTATTATTGCAAGTAACTGTCTTGCATATTCTGCAGATAGGCCTCAACTGTGGAATCTCTCGGCTCGATCCATGTGCAGTCCCCTTCTATCCCCCACTGCGATGTTTCCTGTTATGAAGAGATTGTTGGAGTAGAACATTTATTCTGTGTAGGATTCATTATTTAAGTAGGCCTTGTTATTACCTGCCGAGTAATTCGTCATGATTCTGATCTGTGTTTGTTATATAAATATAATTAGTTAAGAGAACCCTTGAGTTTTACGTAATTTTCCTTCACATGAAGAAGGCCCTAAGCCATAGATTTTCCCTGTTTGGCTACGAATTGTCCTAATATTGAGTCAGATGTGTAATAAATAAAAGGAACTCCCTGTGCTCACCCGTTGCTGCGCAGAATCAAATAAGTATCCCTGGACATTCATAGAATATATATATATATATATATATATATATATATATATATATATATATATATATATATATATATATATATATATATATATATATATATATATATATATATATATATATATATATATATTGTAACAAACAGCACTCAGTTCTACAGGTTCTTAAATACTTAAAAGAAAGAGACTGGATGATCTGGTAGAAACTGAGGCAAAGGAGGAAGGAGCTAAACTAAAACCAAACTGGTGACCTTAAAACTAATTTATTATAAACAGAATTTACATGTTTATACATATGTACAATTGAGTCAGTAAATAAATTTCAATAAATCTTACAAAAATGGGTCAACAGCCAAATTACCATTTAAATATAACAATTATAATAAAAAAAAAAAATCAAAGTCAAAACATAAATGGACATAACATAACTGACTAAATAATAAATAGACATGGATAACATGAGTAAATCCAAAAACATTACATGAGTAGCAATAATAACAATTACATCTAATAAGAGTCAGTAAAAACAATAGTGCAAATCATATGTAAGGAAAATGACCTCAAAAATAAGAAAAATAATCACAACAGGGTTAAAGAAATGCAATAACTAGAATGAGGTAAAACAAATACAGTAAGCACCTGGATGAGGTCACATGTAGAGCCGAACTCGATCGAGCTGCCGAAAAAGCCATAAGCTGCAAACAGGGACGAAGCCACGCAGACAGACGAACTCGGTCGAGCTGTCGAAACAGCCACAAGCACACAGACAGAGGAACTGAGTCAAGGTGCCGAAACAGCCACAAGCTGTCAACAGGGACGAAACCACACAGGCAGACTAACTTGGTCGAGCTGTCGAAAAAGCCACAAGCTGCATACAGAGACGATGCCCCCCACACAAGGACAGGCTCGTCCTCCAACATTCCTGTTGAAGTCAGATACCATGATGAGGTTGCAGACAAAAAAAATGTCATCTCAAACTCTTAGGTAATCATATCTGATGCTCCTCCAAACTGACTCTAATGCTGGCGACATACTGACTCTACGCTGGCCTGTTACTGACTGAAGATGTCAGGCCCAGCACACTGGACATCAACTCACCTGTCAACGTGGCAAAACACAACCACCAACCAAACAGGTGAACAATCGCAAAACAATTGTTTCAACAAATCAACTGCCAGAACCTGACAATATATATATATATATATATATATATATATATATATATATATATATATATATATATATATATATATATATATATATATATATATATATATATATATATATATATATATATATATATATATATATATATATATATATATATATATATATATATATATATATATATATATATATATATATATATATATATATATATATATATATATATATGACATTTTTATCACACCGTGATTTATATACAATCTTGAAGCTACAAATGTCGCTTAATATCAATTCCACGCTGCCTCGGGAATATTCCTGATGGGGAATTATTACCGGATGCGTATCTGTGTCGCGGGATCGAGACTCGGCAGTGCCCGTCCATTTATCACTTATAAATTCCCCTTCGGTGATAATTCCCATCGGGGATATTCCTGAGGCAGCGTGGATTTTATATTAAGCGACATTTGTAGCTTCATGATTATATATATATATATATATATATATATATATATATATATATATATATATATATATATATATATATATATATATATATGTTCATTTAATTATTTATTTATTTATAATGTACTACTCATGTTAAGATTCAGTGAGATGGGATGGATTACATTCCAGATTCTTCAAATTACAAAGTACAATTTACCAAGTACCACCTTTCGAAGACATACAGTCTTCTTCACCAGGTTCATGATGAGCAAGACTCTATGTCTTCGAAAGCTAGTACTTGGTAAATTATACTTCGTAAATTAAGGAATCTGGAATCTAAACCATCCTGTCTTATTGAAGCTCAACACGACTAGTAGGAATATATACAGAATATAACGAGTATATATATATATATATATATATATATATATATATATATATATATATATATATATATATATATATATATATATATATATATATATATATATATATATATATACACACATATATACACACACACACACACACACACACACACACACACACACACACACACACACACATATATATATATATATATATATATATATATATATATATATATATATATATATATAATGGGTGTTTAGTGTTACAGTATTATTAACCATTGTGTAAGTGACACTGTTATTCTCTATTCAGAGTAGGAATTTTACTAAAAGACTAACGGTCTTTATAATCTTATTTCCCTTAATTTGTCAGCATTCTGTTATCCCCGTATGTGAACGGTATTTCCTATGTTGATCGGCGTCTGTTAGGGTTCTATTTGCGGTCTTCCAACATCCCAATATTAGGTTCAACCACGCACTTCCTAATGTAATGGTGCGCTGGATAGGCTATGTGGGTGACCGGGGAGAAGTAGGGAATGCTCTTGGGCCATATCACAGGCAAAATGTGAATAGTATATTAGATCCACTGAGTCTGAATTTGCAATAATTTTGCAAATCTTGCCGGATCCTAATCCGATCCGGCTACCGTTTATGGGACGGGGTCAAACCAATAAAGGGAAGGGGTCCCCGGGATGATAAATATATATGGTTGCCAACACTCTCAGAGGATGTGGTTTATGAGGCTTTCTGCAGAGAGAGAGAGAGAGAGAGAGAGAGAGAGAGAGAGAGAGAATATATATATATATATATATATATATATATATATATATATATATATATATATATATATATATATATATATATATATATATATATATATATCGATGTGTGTGTGTGTGTGTGTGTGTGTGTGTGTAAAGGTCAATTCTGAGCCTATACTTGATTCAAGTCTCTGTTTTATGAACAGAGGTTTGTATCTCGCTTATCCCGATTTTATTTGAGTGATAACGTGAGCCGACATCATAAGTTATACCTTTCCCTAACTAAATTCTAAGGACTACTGGAATGAGATACTAAGTACAAAACTAAACCTTTATTGACAAAATAACAACGAAAATAACTTCTTAAAAAATTACGAAGAATGAAATCCAATGATTCATCATAACTATCAAAAGTTCTTCTCAGGAAATAAGGTCCAAAATCATAAACACCCAATTACATAAGGAATTTCAGGAAATAACTCATCTGTCCTTTAGATAATAAACAGGTCAATTAATAAATCAGGTCATCTCAAAATGTCATACCACTCCCTTCTTTGAAGGAGGGAGAAATGGAAACGGAATGGGAATGGAATGGAATGGAATGGAATACCTGTGAAAGAACAAACGTTATATTAAAAACCAGAAAATGTAAAAATGGCAGAAACACAAAATTTCACTGCCACAGGGGTAACGTCTGTGTTCATAGTTCTGAAAGTAAAGTCTAAAATGTTCATGAGTTCTACTCACTTCACAAAATCCTCTGGGACAGTCTCCATGTGAACTACACAAATCACATGTTTCAGTTATACAATTAACGGACCGCAAATCCCCAATCATTCAACGATCCCTCCCATTATATTCATTATGCAATGCAAAAACGAACGTACTCTCATGACATCATCAAGTTCAATGTTCGACAAAGACACGCCCTCTGTACTTCACGGCGTCATGAGATACACGTACACACACGTACATTACCGAAATGCTTTCTTCAAAACCGTTTTTTGTAACCGGTTCAGCTGATGGAACGCTTTAGGCTGAAACCGCATTTGCACTGCCTATGTTCTGTCACCAAGGAGTTTTTGCGACTTACTGTGGTATGCGAATGGTTCAGCATTTTCCTATCTGCTGTGTATAATCAAAATGGACCCTGCGAATAGCTGACCCAACTTTTCAAAGGTCACCTTTATGAGCAATTATATATATATATATATATATATATATATATATATATATATATATATATATATATATATATATATATATACATATATATATATATATATATATATATATATATATATATATATATATATATATATATATATGCATATATATACTATTATGTATATATATATATATATATATATATATATATATATATATATATATATATATATATATATATATATATATATATATATATATATATATATATATACATATATATATATATATATATATATATATATATATATATATATATATATATATATATATATATACATATACACATATGCATATATAAATATATATACATATATATATATATATATATATATATATATATATATATATATGTATATGTATATATATATATATATATATATATATATATATATATATATATATATATATATATATATATATATATATATATATATATATATATATATATATATTATGTGAGTCATTCGGCTGATGAGTTTAATTATTAATTACTGTGATTTATATAGCCTTGCTTTACCTAAGACCCACGTAAACCTTTTAATTAAGGCTAAACGTTACCAAAAAAGACAGATAATTGATCTAATTAGATCAGTCACCAGTTGAAACTAGGTTACTGATTAGATTGATTTATTCTGAACAGATGAATTAAATAAACAGCATTACTCAATAATCTGGTTCAACAAAAGAATAAAAGAACGGAAAAATCTTATGGGAGCTAATAACAGCTCCAACTTTGTCTCATTTCAGACACAAGATGTTTCAACATATTAACATGGATGACGCAACAGCTGGTGAACTCTTGTGACGCGCATATAAGCAATTTCATGCGCAGGACAAGGTTGTGCTAATCCTTTTCCAAACAAGAATCTGGCCAGGTTCCAAGGCATGGCCGATTCTGGAAGAGAAGTATCCAGATAACACTTCGATATCGAGTACCTCTCACTTATCATTAATTGACTGTAAGGGATGTATCTTAGATCAAGGATATTACGTTAACACCATGGAGGATAATTTATGCAATCTCACTAGGCAACAATAATTGTACTTCATATATTTGACTTCATAAATGGGATATGGTTTTACTAGGATTTTCCTTAGTCAGTGACTGTTTAAGAGAGAAAATTAAAACAGGAAATAAGGGGAGGTCTAAAGGAAGTAACTAGGAGTAATTGTCATCTTCAGACTTACCATTGGAGTAGATAATGCAGCAATCAATTGCATCAGAAACCCTGGGTCCGTTGAAATAGCAATTTCTCCGGCTGTTCCACAAGAGGGGAAAGGACAAAGGGAGGAGGCTGCGAGAGACACACGGTGCTTCTGCCCTCACTCTGAAGGATACCTCTCGACTGGTAGAGCTGGGTCAAAAATGTGCGGTGCTCGCTTGAAAGACTCCTCCCGCCATGTCTTGTTGGCTGGCCGGCGGGTAGCCTGAAAAATGACAAAAACTCGCGAGTACAAAGGTCATAGAAAAGTGAGCTTAAGGTACACTCTAACTAAAGGTGGCCCTAGTAAAACCTACCGTGTTGAATAGGCCCCTAAACTAAATTTAAAACCCTTCGATGTCGTTGGTGTTTTTGTTTTATATTTCTACTAAATAAAGGAAGATAGGTCGAACATTATAAATATTTATATATATATATATATATATATATATATATATATATATATATATATATATATATATATATATATATATATATATATATATATATATATACACACTTGATTTGTTTACAAACATTAATATGAAAACTATTCTGTTAATTTTACTGTTTTTATATTATCATATGTCAGGTTTATCTTTAGAATTATAAGTTAAGACTAGAGATTCATCATTATTATTTCTGGGATACTGTGTCCAGTATTATTCCCCAGTACAGCTAACTCATTGTGGGTTTTGTGTTTGTCTTTGAAGGAGGCTTCATAATTTACCAGACCTTTCTTTCTTGAGTTAGAAGATAATTTTTTCCACTTACAATTTTTCAGATTTTAGAACAGGACCGTTTTAATGCATATGACAAAATTAGGTGCTATGGGTCATAATATTTTTGTATACAGTACCGTCCACTCCTAGTTAAGTCGCCAGTAATCTTATTTTTTTAAATTCTAGTATCCTTTTGATAATATTAGCTATTATTTCAAAATTTAATATCAATTAAAGGCATGGACCTACACGTTCGTCCATTTTACCTGGTCGGCCGAAATCATACCCTGCGGCATCCACTCCTCACAGAGAACATCCCCGGACATGCACACAAGGCACGCGTGCATAAGAAACACAGCCGACAACATACACTCTTTTTATGTATAATATCATCCATGATCATGTCACGTTAAATGTATCATTCCTACTGGAAGCAATACAACGTTAGCTTTCCAGCTATATTTATCAGAACTCTGTCCATCACTTGTATATATAGAATTATGTACCATTTTCCATTTTCGAACAAATACAGTTGAATGTATGTTAATCTCTATTTTGTTCGCCTCGTGTCAGGCGCTACGTTTCCGCTCGCAATACCTCTTGACCTGTCTGTTTGTTGTCTTGAATAAATTAGTAAGTTTGTAGATTCCGCCGCTTACTCATGTCTTCGCTACAGGCAAGGAATTACGAATGTTCTGAAACTTACATCTACATCCCTAACTTACCTCTAAGATGTAATTCAAGTAGTAAAGAACTTTTTGGTTGAATACAAAATATGTGGTTAGCTTTCATGACAGCGTAGTCCTCGGTAATAAGTAGGAGGCAATTAATGTCGTATTAAAGGTGTGGCTATGTATAGAAAAATTTGGCAACCATTTTTGGCGGCTGTGTTAGTCTAAACAGAAAACAGGTTAATCTAAATAGAAAACTGTTAAGATGACACCCAACCAAATTCCAGGGAATTCACAATTTTACATTTCCAGAAACGCAATATAATTAGGAAAATTCTTCTGTTTTTAAAGAGAGTAGATTATCCATGATTATGAAAGCTTCAAAAGGAATTACTATTTTTATGTAAAGATTAATTAGAAAAAAAAAAAAAAAAAACATTAAAATCTATGGAAACTAACAGAATATCCGCAACGGTGTTAGAAACGAGCGATTATCGAGTTTCGGAAACTAACTACTTCAACGCCATTAAGTAGGCATCGTCGAAATACGTTGTGTGTTTTTTTTAAAGCTTCTTAAAGAAATGTATTCAGAAATCATTTAGGTAAAATTTATAATACGAGAAAGAAAGATTTATTAGCGGTTTAAAATGTGTCACAGAATCCATTAACGTTTCCTTTAACAGAAAACTCGATGGAATTCTGTAAGGGGGATTAAATCTGTCACACACTATTGAAGACCACGTAATCCACAAACATTCTTGACTTAGAAGATCTACCTAGTCTTTATAAAGTTGAAGGTTCCTGGAAAATAAAATGCAACTAAAATTCCAACGACCAGAAACTGGAAAATCCACAACGTACGTAAACTGGATAATCTATAACGTTCATAATCAGGGAAAAATTATAATGCTTTTGGTGAAAAAGCTTTCGCATCCACAAACTGGAAACCTCAATACCCGTGGTCTATTAAATCTTCCAAGGGTTGTATAAACATGAATACGTACAAATTTCCTTAAACTGGAAGGAAGGTCCATGAATCCTTGCATAAAGCGGAAGAAGAACATCAACATCCTTAAAGCAGATAATGCCCTATATGCACTAATTCTGTGTAAACTGAAAAATCAATATTCTTTAATAATTAAGAAAGTTCACTGAGACTGACGTATTAAGTGTGACATAGACTATGAAATTGTCAACTCTTATAAATTGGAAATTGCGGCTTTCATATTGACTCTTATAAGCTGAAAAGTGCATGATGATCCATGAGCTAGAAGATCCTCTAAGTCTGTTGTAAACTGGAATGTCCATGACAATAGCGAACTGGAATATATGTGAAATGTTTAACAAGCTGTAAGGTACTCAAAATCAGTAATCTGGAAAATCAAGTAAGGAAAGGACAACGCTTTTTGAACATGAAAATATTTCAGCGTATTTTTAACTATAAAATCTACTCAGTTTCATATAACATTTATTACATCAACACGTTTAAAAATCGGAAATGATTTCTACCAATATGATTGTTTGTTATACATTTTATAAACTTTTTCATTATACAAGATAACTTTAATCCTTCCATATCAAAATGCATAAGCAATCATTCATGTAGTATTTTTTAGCAGTGTACTAGAATTCTTTACGATTTCCAAAACCCATAACAGAAATAGAACCTTCATTCTTACTACAATAAATGTTAATCTCTGCAAATAAGGAGATGTTGATGGTCTAAATATTGGTAGAGTGAACTGGTGAACAACAGCGATAAAGATTTAAAAGAAACGCCCAAAACAACACAGAACACCATCACCCTCTTAAGTAATAACAGAGTTCTGCAAAAATCTTAATATGTTTTATTATTAAATTGTATTAAGAGAGAGCAGATTCTGATGATTACTAAATCTTCACTTTGGTATATCCTCAAAAGTTACTTGTAGCGCCCTTGACGAAGAATTTAGGACATCATTCGAAGTCACCTACGAGTAATAAAACAGGTATATATATATATATATATATATATATATATATATATATATATATATATATATATATATATGTACATATAAATTATATATATATATATATATATATATATATATATATATATATATATATATATATATATATATATATATATATATATAAAATGCCTGCCTATAAATCCAGTGAAAATGCGAGAGAAATATGTGTAAGTACAAGTATGACAAACATTGGTCAGGAACTCTCGCTCCACCAGCTTGATTTCCCAGGTTTGATTCTCAGCATAGCTGGAACACCTAGTGCATATTCTGTTAAATGCTATTGAGATT
>NC_089796.1:37124163-37154163 GCF_040412425.1 Macrobrachium rosenbergii | reverse complement strand
CTTGAAAGTTAGCTTAATTGAGGCTTAAGGGAAAATCAACATTTCACTTAATCATAAAAACATGAATCAAAAGAAGAATACAAGGGAGCTTTAACTACTAGCTCCGTGCCACTGTGATTTAGATTAGTTGACAAAGCAAAGGTGCCACAAACAATCCAGCTGATATTCTGAGAAAACCTCTTAAGATTAAACTGAACGTAATAAGGATAATGCAACAAAGGCTGCTTAAATGAATCAGTCTTCATAAATTAAATTCCTGCAGGACTTCTCAAAGTTGGCTGATGAGGGGAAGAGGCACTGTGGGGGCAGGCAAGTACACAGCACTACGATCAGCTATTTGCAATACAGAACCTCACTATCACTTCGATTGTTACAGCAAATGAAAACATTCAATTGGGAATGCAGAAGGCTGAGAGGGAGATCATTCAAAATCAAATATAAGGCAAGCTGGAATGACACTGATGATATACGTTACACAAGTAAAGATTACACTCCATCGTTTAGGCTTTTAAGAGGGTTGCAAGGGAACGAATATAAAATAGCATTTGAAATACGGTAAAAAAATATGTTGCCGAATAAACTTCCAAATCCACACATTACCTTCGTCCTTTGGACGAGATGTCTTTAAAGCAAAGCTGGAACTGAGTTTTCTTTCAAGGGGGCTTTGACGATCGCACTCTAATATTGATAGGGTCCGGACAACACAATGAAGAGTGACTTAGTTGGGCGGGGTTGGCAGAGTGCCAAATGTCAAGAGGTCTGACTGTGAAGCTGGCTGGTCATGAAATGACCTGGGACCTCTGGCCTGACTTCTTTTCTCCAGCTGGCTGGCTTGGGGCAATCATGGTCGAATCCTGTTACTTGTCCGGTGATGCCCCAATGTCCACGTTTTCGGTTTGTACCTGGAGAAGGAAGCGTACAGCAGCACCAGGGTTTGGCAGTGAAGGATACAATGGAGTGGATCTTTACAGATGGAGAGAGGTGGAGCCATAGTGAATTGCTAAATGGCTAGGAGTGTCGCTTCACGTACGACTTGTGTGGCCCGATTCAGTTATGTTCACAATTTTATGTGAATTTTATATGCGAAGAGCTACATACGAACATTCAAATTCATGAACGCTTGTATCAATATACATATATATATATATATATATATATATATATATATATATATATATATATATATATATATATATATATATATATATATATATATATATATATATATATATATATATATATATATATATTTTTACGTTTTTCTCATGATTTAGTTTGAAATATTCTCTGTGAGACAGGTAGCAACAATTTAAGGTAATTTAGCCTTGTGATTCTGACTTCGTGGGTCCAGGAAAACGTAAAAAGAGGAAAACAAAGGGGAATTTCATATGAGCTTAAGGCTCTTGTTACTGAGGAGGATATTACGTAAAACACGGGGCAAACTTGCAGGAGTGTATTTACATAAATAACGTTAGTACGGGAAAGAGGAATGCTAGTAGATTATTGATCCTGGAGGGGATTCCTACGGGATGAATGAAACAGGGGAATTCCAGACACAGTCCAAGAAGCTTCCACGATATAGGGTCCCTCTGAAATGAGATATATGCACATTATATGTCAGTAATGAAAATAGACAAAAGATTAATGAATTCGAAACTGCACTGAGGGTGCCAAAGGGCTTCGATGAATTAATGATAGCTTAGCACTGCCGACACTCGCGGAGCACGGACATTTGACAAGAGATTCGGTGATTACTGGCTCACAATTTAAGTAAATATTACGAGACAAAAGCGTGACTGAATGGAGGTCTTCCAGGGCACTTTACCGTAATGCAGAGATGACTTGCGGCTTCCGAGGGCGAGTTTCTCCACGTGTTAGGATGCACGGGGTTCAGTACAAGGGCAATGCGTGGGAATTTCACGAAGGGCCGGGCAGTGGCATGTGGGCATCCGGCAGGTCAACGGTGGAGCGAACACGTGGCTCGAGGTCAAAGGGCACGAGGAGAAAGTATACTTTGAAAAGGGCCACATGGTTAGCTAAGGGCACTGCCAGAGGCAGGTGTTTTGAGACTTCTTCACTCCCTCTCTTCCCGCGAGTGTGTGAGGCCGGACCTTGGTTTGGTTTCTGCTTTTATCTCCTCCTATGGGCAGGGGGCACGTCCAACACATAGGGGGAGTTGAGTCATGTTCAGCTGATGCCCGCAGGGGAAGTGTTGCCTGTAAGAAAACGACCAGACAAATCACTTTTGCCTCGAAGAAAGATCTGCTTAAAGGGGAGTGGCCTTAATCCGTTTTTTAAACCCTTGTATTCTGACTGCATGAAGTCTCGATAGACAGATGTGTCTATCGATTGAGCAGCTTGCAGTAAATGAAAACAACAGAACAAACAACAACAACAAAAGAGGGAGAGGCAATTTGCTAGCGAGTTCTTGCTAATCATAATAATATATATATATATATATATATATATATATATATATATATATATATATATATATATATATATATATATATATATATATATATATATATATATATATATATATATATATATATATATATATATATATATATATATATATATATATATATAAATGGTTATAGTGACACTCCCAATGCCCTTTCAGTCCAAGTTCGGCCCCAATAGGAAGGGGGTGGGAAGGGGGTGACGTGTAAAAATAACTGAAAACTACAGATATTAGTGTCTAATCCATAGTTTTCAAGGTTGCTGAGATGAATAGTGACACTCCTGATGCCCTTTCAGTCCAAGTTTTGCTACGATAGGAAGGAGGGTGAGAAGGGGTGGGAAGAGGGGATATGTAAAAATAACCGAAAACAACAGGTATTAGTGTCTAATCCATAGTTTTTGAGGTCGCTGAAATGAACAGTGACACTCCTAATGCCCTTTCATCCCAAGTTCAGCCCTGATAGGAAGGGGGGTGAGAAGGGGTGGGAAGGGGTTGACATGTAAAAATAACCAAATATTAGTGTCTACTCCATAGTTTTCAAGGTCGCCGAGATGAATAGTGACACTCCCAATGCTCTTTCAGTCCAAATTCAGCCCTGATAGGAATGGGGAGGGCGGGGGGGGGGGGTGAGAATGGATGAAGAATAAAATGTCAAAAATGACAGATGTTAGTATCTAATCCATAGTATTCGAGGTCACTGAGATAAATAGTGACATTCCTGATGCCCTTTAAGTCCAAATTCAGCCCCAATAAGAGTGCAGGGTGAGAAGGGGTGAAATACAAAATGTCAAAAATGCTGGGTAAGTAACTGAAGCACCTATCTTAACAGAGAAGGGAGAGAGAGATGAAGAGAAAGAGAATAGTGGGGGTGTTAAGGAGAGAGAGAGAGAGAGAGAGAGAGAGAGAGAGAGAGAGAGAGAGAGAAGGGGGAGTTAACGGTTGTCATTCAAAATTTTCCTGGGCAGCGCTGGGTTGGTCAGCTAGTATATGTGTAAAGTTCATCGTGAAACAACAGTTTCCAAAGGCAGCAATCAAGTCTTGAAACGATGTACAGGTAACCTATTGCAGGCAGCACCTCTATTTATATCTTAGATGAAAGTATATTTCAGAGTTGAGAGCACTTCAGTGCTGGTATATGCCAGTGAGTGTTATCTTGATGTGGAACGCTAATGAGTTACGCATTGACTTTTGACGCTTCGGGATCACAGGGATGCGATATGATACTGTTTTTCAGTTTGCATATGATGATGACGGTCTGTTGTGGAGCTGCGTACAGTCTTTCCATATAAATGCGTGTCAGCTCCTATGTAGTCGTAAGCATGTACTTAGTGCTTGATGTTATTATCATATTACTTAATAACTAAGCGCCCATCTATTTTCAAAACTAAAATGCCTTTGTCTCGTTACCAAAATGATACTAACCTTTTCCTTACAAGATTTTGTTGTTTGATTTCTCACCAGTATCCAGTGAATGGGTGGAAATTTATGTTAGCGGGTGATACAAAATTATAGTCCTCTTCAAAAGGAAGATCACTCTCTTTGCGTGTTTTAGACGGGAGAACACTGGACTGTGCCCCAGTCCCTTCCACCCAGAATCTAACATATTTATATATTACAGTAAGACTGTGGATCAGGAAATTCGTGAAATCACCAATTCACTTAGGGACACTAGATTCCCGAGGGCTAGTAAGCTACTAAACACGGCGAAACTCATTTGATCCCCGAGGGGCTAGTACTGAACGGCGAAACAGTGTAGGTGAATCACTTTCGCCGTGTTTAGTACTAACCCCTCGGGGATCAAATGTCCCTAAGTGAATTGGTGTTCACTAATTCCCTGAAAATTTCAGGGATATCGTGAAATCCCTGGCTTCACAGTCTTACTGTAACATATATACCTCATGTCACTCTGTGCAATGTTCTTCAGCTGACCCTCTTTGCGAACTTCATCAATGTCTCACGGCGTTTTTGCACTATATTGAAACGGAGAGACGCGCTTTAGGAGGAATTCCTTGACAAAAAAATGTCGCTTACTATCGTCTTTTTATGCAAAGAAGTTTTCTTCCAGATACAAGAAAATCGAGTTTCCGCAGTCCCATTTCTTGGGAATGACGGGAGCTACGGCTGTGTTTCAACTTTCTCAAACTGTCGGAGAAATCCTTCATATTTATGTACTTACAGTGTATTTGAAATGTAATCTTAACGTGATTCTTATACATCATCTTTATGTATGTTGATGGTTGTTGAAATGTTCTTGTTGAAATATTTGCTCATCTACACACACACACACACACAAACACACACACACACACGCGCGCAGTCCTGTACTTTTAAAGCTATACGTTAATATACATTTAATCATATATATATATATATATATATATATATATATATATATATATATATATATATATATATATATATATATATATATATATATATATATGTGTGTGTGTGTGTGTGTGTGTGTGTGTGTGTATTATATATATATATATATATATATATATATATATATATATATATATATATATATATATATATATATATATGTAAAGCTTACGCCTGTGAGCATAATATTTATTTTCACTTTTGCCGGAATCTTGCTGGAGGGGCTTCCATTGACTGAAGATACACAGTGCAGTATAAAAAGACGAATACCGCTATCCTTAGTACATGTGAAAAGGTATATTTTGCTAGATGTGTATTTGTGTGTGTGTGCGTGTGTGGCCCATGTGCGGCCATTTGCGTGGGTGTATGTTTGGGCAATAAAACCTCTTATGCTCGTATATCTATGGGAATAATCGCTATTGTTTATGGCCAGACATAAATATTACGACCAAGAAAATGCCACTCTTATCAGAGCTCGCTAGTGGATATATAACAAAGATAAACTCTCCTGAATATGCCACATATCTTCCCGTTTCGACTTATCCCAACCCTTGGCTCTCACACAACACTCGTATATTTACAGGAATGAGTGTTTCGTTCTCGCTCATTTTTGGGTGTGCATGCCCCCTCCCCACTCGAGCACGCACACATGATATGTATATATATATATATATATATATATATATATATATATATATATATATATATATATATATATATATATATATATATATATATATATATATATATATATATACATATATGTGTGTGTGTGTATATGTGTATATATATATATATATATATATATATATATATATATATATATATATATATATATATATATATATATATGCATATATGTATATACATTTATGTATCTATATAAGCAATGTAGGTGAATGGATGGATCACTGTTTCAAGATGGTTCGGTCATATGACAAGAATGGAGGATGACAGGTTGCTGAAGAGTGTATACAGTTCTGAAGATTTAGGTAACGGAGGAAGCCTAGAAAGAGCTAGATACATGACATAAGAGGTTTAAACATCTAGGAAGACAAGATTACGCACAAGACAGAGGTGACTGAGCAATGATGAAAAGTCTGTGTAGGAGTATGATGCGGTGAATGTAGTGGGCGTTTTCTGAACACCTTGGTTCATCCAAGATTCGCCCGTTTAAGCGTTATTGTGGCAGTGACCCTGTCTTTCCTTATCCAGGATCCCAGCTCATGCTAGGAGAAGCGGCTGTTATACTTATACTATATATATATATATATATATATATATATATATATATATATATATATATATATATATATATATATATACATATATAAATGAAATTTTTATCACACTGTGATTTATATACAATCATGAAGCTACAAGTGTCGTTGAATATCAAGTTCACGCTTCCTCGGGAATATCCCCGATGGGGAAATTATCATCGAAGGGGAATTATAAGTGATAAATGGATCGATGCTGCCGGTAATTCACCTTCGGTGATACTTTCCCATCGGGGATATTCCCGAAGTAGTGTGAACTGGATATTAAACGACATTTGTAGCTTCATGGTGATATCATATATATATATATATATATATATATATATATATATATATATATATATATATATATATATGTGTGTATGTATTATTCCTCGTGTACTTAGACCTGTTGTTATAATATTCGAATCGCAACCGAGAGGTCCCGAGTGAACGAGAAGGTTTTAAGCACATTCTGTTAGATGATGCTTTTCTTTTGTTGACCTAAGATGCAAATGAAGTCTTGTTCTTAATCGAATGTGGGGGATCCCAACAAAAGATCAGACCTTCTATAGAAAAAAGGTACATGTGTTTATGTGTGTGTGTGTGTGTGTGTTTGTACGTATTTGTGCGCGCGCGCGTGTGTGAGTGTGTGTTTTCATGTGCATAGGTTAAAGAAGCGGCTGATATGTAAATATTCTGCAATTTATGTCCATTCGTGACTCACCAGTTCAAGAGTGAGTGTTGCAGTGAACAGAACTTTTGTGTTGATTGATTTATTAATTTTGGCAGCTAATTCTTGGTAGTGGGAAATTTATGCATAAATGATAAGTTGGCCAATCAGTAGAAATTGGAGCTAAAGGATAAGACAAAACTTCACTGGAAACTCCAAATGCCATGTCTTAATTTATAAAGGAACAGAAAGCGTCCATAACATTGCCTGCCTTATATATCTAAAGAGAAGACTCACAACCAGGAAGTCGTTCCCGTAAACAAAATATCCCCCTCACCTCTCTCTCCCAAGCACTCTTTGCTTCCTGAGTAGTGGGACCTTTCGACCCTGGACCCCTTCAGTCCCATCTAGTCTGCACGCCCTTGTCCTCTGCTCCTCCCTCATCCCTAAACTTATCACTCACAGAGTTTTCTTCACTTCGTCAACACCCATTCTCTTCGCGTGCGGATACCACACTTCACATGTACTAGCAAGAAGTTCGTCTTGAGGCTTCAGTTTCTTTTCTCACTCAATTGCATTTGCTGTCCCCTATTTAACCGCATGGATGTGAACATGTTACCTTCATATCTTCGCCTATTTTTTTTTTTTTTTTTACTCCTGTCTTCCTGCTATCATGTGTTTAACTGCAGAGTACTTAAGGAGGTTCTTGTATTGCACATACAAATTTTTAGTATACCATCTTTTTCAGCTTCCATTTACCTTAGCCTTGCTTTCGGCCTCCATTTACCTTAGCCTTCTTACTCTGCTAAAATTAACTTGACACTTTGTCATAATTCAAATTTTTTACCAGCCTTTTCACCAGTCTCTGCCCTGTTACTTCACTGTCAGCAATTCAGCAATTGCCAATATCTTCCGCAAGCTTCACATACTCCACACTCTTATCTCAGAACTTGTAACGACGTCTGTTCTTTCATCCATGAAAATATATACTGTTCTTGCAGACAACACACTATGTCCTTCATCTAGTCCAAAGCAACCACTCTTATGTCAGCATATTAAAGTACAACCTTCGCTCTTATTCTATAAACTTATAAACTAGGTGATCAAAAGACCACATACACTACACATTCTCAATGAATATTTGTTAATTCTCTCTTAATTTTTATGGTCCGTTTACCGCCAGCTCACGCGTGAGTGCACTCGAAACACACACACACACACACACACACACACACACACACACACACACACACACACACACACACACACACATATATATATATATTTATTAAAAAAATTTTTTATTTATTAAAAAAAATTTTAATAAATAACTCCGCTAGATACCATCCAGTTTCAATGAGGCCCTGTTAGTAATATATATATATATATATATATATATATATATATATATATATATATATATATATATATATATATATATATTATATATATAAATAACTCCTGTTAGATATATCCAGTTTGAATATAGTATATATATATATATATATATATATATATATATATATATATATATATATATATTATATATAAAAAAATTTTTATAAATAACTCAAACACTAGATACATAAAAAAATTTTGTTTAATAAATAACTCTGCTAGATGTCATCCAGTTTCAGTGAGGTCCTGTTAGCAATTGGATTAATGCACAGAACAATTGTGTAAGTGATAAAATTTATATATATATATATATATATATATATATATATATATATATATATATATATATATATATATATACATACATATATATATATATATATATATATATATATATATATATATATATATATATATATATATATATATATATATATATATATATATATATATATATATATATATATATATATATACATACATACACACACATGTATATATATATATATATATATATATATATATATATATATATATATATATATATATATATATATATATATATATATATACTTTATATGTATATATATACCTTTAATAACAGGAGCCCATAGAAATAGCCAAAAGGTAGAAATTAAATGCTATATATCAGAGACCAACTGTCTCCCTCTACAGGCAAGTATATTAATGAAATAAGAATTACAGACAGGCAGTATTTATACCAAGAGTTCCAGAGGTCACCTGTTATGTCACTTCAGTTGATAGCTTCTTCATCTTCTTAATCACTGGGTGGAGGATGATTTTATCTATAATATCTGAGTCCCAAGCTCCTTTTGATAGGTTCATCATATTTCTTTGTTTAATCTGGGCTGATTCTACCATCTGGTTTTTGAACTGACAATTGCTGCTATAAATTATATGTGATGAATTCCAGTTTATCCTGTGGTTATGGTTATTTATGTGGTTAAAAATAGCTGATCTGCATAGCCAACAGGATAAACTGGGTTTCATTGTGTTTAATTTATAGCAGCAATTGTCGGTTCAAAAACCAGATGGTAGAATCAGCCCTCATTAAACAAAGAAATATGATGAACTTATCAAAAGGAGCTTGGAACACAGATATTTTTTATTAGATGGAATTCTGTTTTAACAAAATATTTTATAGTCATATAAATCTTCATATACATATACATACACATATATATAGAAAATGCCCTTTTCCTCATAAATCAATTTATTGCAGATGATATCCTTCTATTCCAGATATTATTTAATATGAGGTTGCTAGTCCTATGCCCACGTACGGCAACGTTTTTCATTTATTGGTTGTCACTGCTCCAAGCACTGATCTGTTGTTGCTTGATATCGTAATTGCATATATTTCATCTAAATATTATTTTATTTATTCCTACCGGAATTTTACTTGTCTGTAGCTTCTACTGTATTTCTATAGCAATGATTATTGTTAAAATATTTAATTTATTTACATAATTTTGATAACTATAAAGGTAAAATGTTTACTAAAGCGACTAGGAATTTTAATGAGAGTGAAACTCTAGTAATGAAGGTAGAGAGACATGCGGTAAAGATGCGCATGAAATAGGAGAGTTAAGGAAGACCCTTAGATAGTGTTGGTTGGTAATCTCGAGGAAGTCTGAAGAGCTTGGTGTTAGAGTTTGAGCTCATCGGTAATGCACGATAGAAGATAATAAATGTTATAATGGGTAAGCTTACCAAGCTTAGACGAACTCAGCAAGTTGAATGAAGTAATGCGACGAAAGTTACTGCAACTAGAGGAACTATTTTACTCTTAGTTTGATGAGTGAATGTTACTAATAATTGTAGAATAAAAGAAGAGATGAATCAGATTTAGTCAAAGAGGGTATCTGAAGGTCTTTGAAGGTTAAGGAAAAGAAAAATGAATGGATAAGGAAATTAAATATGGCACATGTTAATGGTAGTAAAAGCCACAATATCTTTTTAGACGTGAATTGTGGTTGAAACATGTGGATTTAGTGGTTGAAATGATTGGTGTGCAAATGATATGTGGTGTAAGAATCATTAAAAATGATAAAACTTGAAGTACGACCAGCATGTGATGTGAATTTTTGTGTGGGTGGGAAATTGGATCAGTAAGCTTTTGGGTGGTTCGGTCATATGAAAAGAACCGGAATCTTAGGGTTGTGAAATGAGAATATAAATTAACAGTCTTGGGATGAAGGAGCTGAGGGAGCCGTAGAATAAGATAGGTTGATGGACTAGCAGAAATTTAAGAACAAGAGGGCCTCTGGATTGATGAAATAAGAGAGAAGAATCAAAATATAAGGTCAAAGGATCGCTGAATATGCGGTTCCCAGATGGATGGATGTAAAGGTCTTGACTTCTGTTTCTTTTTCTTTTTTTTTCCCCACGTGAAACCTCTCCCCTTGGCAAAATGTTTTATTATCAGCAAGGAAAAAAATCATGGTTATTACTTTGCAAAAAAAAAAGAAAACAAACAAACAAAGGCCAATTTCATTTAACTCAGTTCATGACTTTCCACTTGTAATTGCCTTTATTGCTCCTGCCTCTTCCTTTTCTTTTTCTTCTTATCATTATTATTATTGTTCTTGACTTTGTATAGAGTAATGATAAACATAATAGAGCACATGATAGTACTACTAATAAAACTACTGGACCATTGTTACATTTACACGACTTGTATACCTCAGCTATATTTGGTAGTACACTGTTATGTTGCTGAACATGGGTGGTCGAGCTCCCTTCTTATTGTGTCTGGCAACTGCTTTGCCTTATGATGCCAGGTCTTATTTTTTTTACAACGCCCATAAACGTTATAAGCCATATGATAAGGAAGTAGGTTGTAAAAACAATGCTATTAGTAACAATTGGACGAGAATGGTTCCATATATCAGTCTACCTTTTTTCATTTAGAAAACCTCCTCTGTTTTGAAGAGAGGCTTTTTGTTCTTCGCTGTTTGTAGGTATCGGGATATTAAATATTGTTTTTGTTCGCCTCTTGTCTCCGCCAGGAATGGACCCAGACGAAAGTCTATGGTGTATCTGTAATTATCCTTGTCAGAGTATTTCATTCCATAATGTGTAGGTATTAGTCATGCCTATTCCATGCGCTAACAAATTCTGTAATATAATTAATTTGTGGATACCGTTATCTTCAATCAATCATTCAATCAATATATGTGTATGTATATATATATATATATATATATATATATATATATATATATATATATATATATATATATATATATATATATATATATATATATATATATACATATATATATTTATATATGTATATATATATATATATATATATATATATATATATATATATATATATATATATATATATATATCTGTCTATCTATCTATCTATATATATATATATATATATATATATATATATATATATATATATATATATATATATATATATATATATATATACATGTTTGTAAGTATGTATCTATGTACGTACAGTGCTTAAATACCACAAACGATAGAAAGTGATGAGTATATAATGTATGAGATACCTCAAAGGATAACTAAACACTTCAATGGAGACAGCGCTGTTGTCTTTCTGAAGTGAGAAGGTAGAATAAAACTTATCATATTGTTAGCTGATAGTCAATATGCATACAGGAAGCAGTTAGGTACCTGCGATGCTCTTTTAGACTTGACATACTATTTGCAAGGGAACCTTGATAGGGGTTTTGAGTGCAGAGTAATTCAAATAGATTTTAGTGCTGCTTTCGATTTAGTAAATCACAAGGCATTTATTTATTACTTCAGAAACTTGGAGTAGGTGGATATGTTTTAGGATTACTTCAAGATTTCCTTACAGGTAGGCAGCAGCGAGTTGATGTGGACGAGATCTTTATTGAGCCAAGACCTATTGTGTCTGGAGTTCCACAGGGCAGTTTTCATGGTCCACTGTTATTTTTAGGATATACAAGTGATATGGTTGTTGGGCTGGAAAACAAGATTGTTCAGTATGCCAATGAGGCAACAATTGTGGGTGTAGTAAAGTCTCCACTTTTGAAAAATGAAGCTGCCCTCAGCCTCAATCAAGGAATGGTGTAGTCGATGGGGTATGAGGCTGAACTCCAGTAAAACGAAAACTATTGGTTAGCAGATCTCGTACAGATTTCCTACCTCATCCTCGCCTTCAGGTGGATGGAACTTTGCTGAATGGGTCTGAAGCTTTAACTATTCTAGATGTAACTTTTGACTCACATCTAACTTTTGAGAAACGTCTAATGAAAGTTTCAGCAAATGCCGCACGAAAGTTAGGTGTTGTTCGTAAGGCCTCATATATTTATAACAGTTATAAAATCAATGCAACCTGTTTCAGGTCATTTGTACTCCTTTAATGGAATATTGTTCTCCGGTGTGGATGACTTCTTCAGCCAGAGATTTATCTCTTTTCGATAGAGTGGTTCGTGGTGGTAGATTTCTGTTTCCTAATAGCAGCAGTAATGACTTGGACTATCGACGGATGGTCTCTTGTTTGTCACTTTTTCATAAGCTGTATTTCAACAGAGATCTTTCACATTCACAATTGATCCCCGATCCCTTTTAACTGCTGAGAGCTGCCAGATTAGCTGAACAGCAGCACCAATATGGAGTAAATGTGCCTCGCTGTCGAAGTCCTCAGTTCCAGAGGTCCTTTATTCCTTACACCATTGGACTGTGGAACAGCCTTCTAGAGGATCGTTCAATTGGAACTTCAGAAGTTCAAGCGAAAATGCAATACATTATTACCCTAATACTATTCTTCTTACATTTTGGTACATTTTTATCTATTTGTCTTTTTGTAATTTTTTTTTTAATAAGTGATATCTCTTCTTTCTGCATTTCCCTTTACTTCCTCTTACTTCTTCCTAATGAACACCTATTCTTTGGAAGCTTGAATTTCAAGTCAATGGCCTCTGTGGGCTTGTTCCATATGAATAGGTTTCATCTACTGAATAGTAATAATAATGATTAGGCTAAATATCTATAGAAACAGGATCTCGGTGGAGAGTTGTGGGCCCCTTGTTGATATGAAAAGCCTGTCACTTCCCTTAGAATGCCCAGAAATAAAGTTGTAGGATGCTTTATGTTCCATGTAGTGTGAGAACATACACTAAATGGCCAGGATCATGGACTTTATGGTTTCATACGCTATACTAATTTGTTACAAAAGGTCAGAGAAAAATACAAGGCATAGGTTTCCTGATTGATGGTATATTTTTAAGTAGATAAGGCTTAACGTTATGGTACCTAGAAAAACCAAAATCAAAGCACTGGAGAGGAAAAGAAAGATGTCTGTGGCTGTGAAATATAGGGCCAGGGAGACGGGTAGTTCTTTGTCTTCCCGAACGACTATGGAAGTGTAAGTGAAAGTTCTAATGCATGGAGGTGAAACTGAAATTAGCAGGCGAAAGTCTTATGATATTAAGATATGTGATTCAGGGATAAGAAAGGTGAAAATGGAAGAGAAAGTATTTGAAAGTGCTTGAATGTGTTTTGGGGTTCGTTTGAAGGTGTTACTGGGGCAGGGGATTTGATGCAAAGGTACATTAGGTGATGGAGAAAGAGATGGCACGATTGGTGTGCACTGATAATCATAGAAAATTTTTTATAAAAGGAGCTTGGTTATTGGGGATACAACGTTTCAAAGGTATTCAGAGGATAGAAAATAATAAAAAGAAATTTGCCTGATTATGTTGTAGGGGAGCTGACAACAGGCAAGTCGTTGGAGGTATACATGCTTGTCATGGAAATGAAGGTCACATGAGAAGGGAATTTTGATTGAAAAGTATAATTTATAGTAACTATAGATTTAGTCAAAGCAGGAAAGTTAATAAGAGTAAAGTGACAAAAGTGTGTTAGAGGATATTGGATAAGGAATGGGTAGAGTTAAATGTGCATAATTGGAAAGATTCTAGGAAGCGTGTGCCAAATTTATGGATAGAGATATTGAGTCAGCAGTGTGTGTTTTTACACTTAAGCATGGAAGATGAAGTAATAGAATTGTAAATGGTCGGGTAATGGACTGAGAGGTTTTGTATGGTGCAAAAAAAAAATAATAATAAATAAATGAATAAATAAATAAATTAAGGAAACTGAAGTGCAGATGAAACACGGGAATAGTGGTGTACACAAAAAAATAATAATATAGTTTAAAAACCAATTTGCAAAAATATGTAAGAGATTATTAAGAGTGAGTTATTTAGCCAAATAAATGTTTAAGATTGCAAGTAGTTATATGCAAAGAAAACGGCAATAGAGAAAATATCTTAACATAAATATACACATGGATGGATGCCGTCCATGTTAATCGGATATATTTCCGAAGATATGAATGATAACATTTTAATTTGGGGATGGTATTGGAAGGCTGAAGAGCGGAAAGGAGACAAAACTGATAGAATTACAAGTGAGATGCCATGACAGCGGTGATAGAGTGGTGGAGTGGCTTATCAAGGTGTGCCAAGTGTGTCAGGATGAATGAAAGGTTCCAGTGGAATTTGTGAGAGGAATGATCTTCTTGTATTATGAGAATGCTGATAGGATTGATTGAAATAATTATAGCTGCTTAAAATTACTCGATGTGTAAAGGTGTGTGGAGTCTGATGAGAGTTGACAGAACATTCTATTATGAAAGTGTAGTTTGTTCTAGAAAATGCAACCAAGAAAGTGACAGGATTGGTGTAATGGTGAGTTTTAACTGGATGGGCGAGAGAACTGGGCATAAAGGTAGATGTATAAGCGTAGCAGTTGGATAAGAAAATGGGTCGAAACGGAATTTAGAGTGGCTGGTGCTTACCGATGTGTCGATTGTAAAAAGAAGCTGAAGACAATAGAGAAAGATTGCTTTTGTAAGTTTAGAAAGCTGAGAATGATTCTTATCAAGAGCAAGTTTATGAAGTTAATGACAGCTAGGAAGAGAGAGCAATGGGTGTTGGCTTGAGGAAGGGGAATGCATTTCATCCAAGGAATCACAAAGAATCAGGAATGAAAGAAAATGACTGTGTTCACTTCAGCATGCAGAGCAGAACGATGCGGAGCTTTTCTTGAACCAAGAGATCGTCTTATGATTCAACAACTCTTTCTTTATCAAACCGTCTCTTTATTCCGGAATAAAGCTATTCGAATTTAGCTTTTTATCATTTTTCTTCAGAGAAAAATGTTGTCTCTTATTCTAGCAAAACTGGGTTTCTTATGTTAATGACATCGAAAAACGTTTCTCTGACGTTTTTAAAGATTGCTGAGACGTTTATTATTATTTTTTTTTATAAACTTCTGCGTAAGTACAAACATGCATTATTATAGTTTCATGTCTATGGGTCTTAGGCTTGAATCATCTGGCCAATAACTTGGTTACCATTCAGTAACAATCTATCAGTTTTCCTTATCACCTGTTTAGAGAGACAGATATATGTTACATTATATGAGAAAGATACAGGGAAACTTTAGTGGAAGCTAATTAATTTAAAAAAAGGTAAAAATTTTTGCCCTGGCATCATTCCCTAGTTATTTATTCGTGCTACCAGCGGACAGACCACCTTCCTTCAGTCCAGAACTCAGTGTAAAAAAAAAAAAGATTAATATTAGAAAGATGATGAGACCGGCTTTCCTTTCCACGTTTGCAGATACAAACCAATCCATTATATCGAACGAATACGAGATTTTGTTCCTTGTCATCATGGAATATTCATTGCTTGGTCTTGTGAGGCCTGATGAACAACCCCCATTAAATATTATGGCTCTCTTATCACTGACTGGATCAAAGAGACGACGGCTAATCGTAGATTTGTTTTATTCATTTACAGATTTAGAATTACGTCTTTGCATTTGCTGCATTACTGATTATTCAGTACCGACGTTATTTCCATTGCAGTATTATCTCCCTTTAGTTGCTGTTACTGCTGTTGTTGTTGTTTATGATATGCGATATTTTGGGGAATAAAAGGCAGTTACAAAGTTAAGCAACGTTTTACTTGAATACTAAGGGTTATTATATTTTTGTTCAGTATTTCATTCCTTAACTGTAAATGTCTGCCTAGTGTAACTTTTGTGCCAATGATCAAGACTAGATAGTACACACATACATACATACATGCATCTATATATATATATATATATATATATATATATATATATATATATATATATATATATATATATATATATATATATATATATATATATATATATATATATATATATATATATATATATATATATATATATATATATATATATATATATATATAAACAACAATTTATTTTGAATGTATGGGGATATGAAAATAATTTTCATCCAGGAAAAGAATCTTAAAGATAAGAGATGAAAGAGAGAGAATTAGTCCCAAAAGAGGTGAATGATTCGTCTCTCGATGTCGGAATATTTTAGGATTCAGGGGAAAAGAAAGCCTGGCGTTCCTCAGTTGTGTAACCGAAAGCATAATTTCTTTTTCATTATTAGTGTTTTTGTTGTTATTTTCTAAATTGCCTGTCCACGCATTCTGTCGGAACCATCAGGCCAGGTTTATTGACAAAGGACTTATTATATATTTCGTAAAATATCAAAATAAACCCTTTTTTGACCGTTGACGATTTTACAATTGGGAAGTACTATAAGTTAAATTTTTCTCAACATAAATATTCTACTGAAAACAAAGAATATGGTTTACTATGCCTACGAAAGATCTTGAATTTTATATATATATATATATATATATATATATATATATATATATATATATATATATATATATATATATATATATATATATATTATTATATATATATATATATATTGTTACAAACATCCTTTTGATCGTTTGCATTTTTGCTTATTCCATCTTGATATTTTCATATATTTTGATATAATGTAACATAGAAATAAAAGCAGAACTAAATGTTTGACAAAAGTCCCCTTGACATTTCTCCCTCACCTTGCCCTCCAATAATGACATCCAGGTGTCAAATGAGGAGATAACTTTAATGACCATACCCTGACCTGACCATGTTAATCTTTGCTTGAGGGGAAAATCGGTAGCCCGTTGCATATTTACACAGACCCTTTAAAATCAAACCTATTGTTAACAGTCCCAGTCAATCGCATCACAAGATCTCCCTGAGAACCTGCCCCTCCTTGCTTTTACCTGTCCTGCCATTAGGGGTCACTGTCTTGACCTGACCCACCTGCAACTCCTCCCACTCATCCTCACTCCTCCTCGCTAATTATCTCCACGTTGTACTCTTCCTTCCTCGAACATTTTTTTGGCCGACCTTCGACGACCTTTCCTGGTACCTGGATTAGCAATATACCCAAGATGAGGACAACAGATGAACCCATGAAGAGGAAACTGTCAAAAGACGACCACCTTTGGCGCTGTTTGCCATATAAATACAAGCTCTGATGGACCCTCTTTGCTAGTGTATCTTACTACACCTATCTGCTAAGAAGTCTGCCTGCCAAAGGGTTCTGATCAAGACGCCCTAGACTTCCCTCTGATGCTGTCACTCTGAAGGTGGTCCTACCTCACTACCTTACCCTCTACACACTGATGCCTCTGTAGACCACCAGCGCCCTTTGCTTCATCTACTCCCTCTATGGTGGGGGAACAGTACTCGGTGCAGCTTCCACTGATGCCCTACTGCAGGAACCCAACTCTGATCGCCTGTACATCTTGTCTACGGACTAAGGTAATGTGATTGAAAGTTGATTGTTTGGCCTCACCATTTTTTATCCTTACTTTATTTTTCCACTTGTTCTCCTGTTTCCATAGCCTACCTCTTTGCGGTTCTTCCTCAAAGACTCATGTGATTTTGACTGTGGTGTTTTGATTTTTGATACTGGAATACTAGTGTTAATTTTAACTTTGCTTTGATTACAAGTGCCAATATACGGTAAATGAGTAATACTAGTGCCTTGCTACTTGCTTACATCTTCCAAGATAAGTCATTCAATTTCCTTCGTGTATTTCAACATCCCTGCTCTTGCAGATCCGTGCTTCGAGTACCTGTTGTGTGGAATTACCTTAGGTCAATGGTGCCATCGTCCTGCAAACTACAGGTGTCATATCACCTCGCTTACTGCAACCCATCCTGTACATTCTAGGATCCTCCCATCTTTGCAACATATAGTCTAAGAAGGCATAGTGACAACATTTGCACATGCTGTGGCACTTTGCTTAACATTTTGTGAATCTAGTAAAGTAATTGGAACAGTGTTATGCAGCTCCATTGATAGCTACTGTAAATATTTTTTCTTCTGCTTAATTAGTGAAGTATACTTTTAAGTGGGCATTCTTAATTTGCCTTAAACCCTTAACCTTATGGTAATTTGACTATAATCACTATTACATATCCTGTTCATCGGAGTGCAGCCCCCTTGTAAGTCAATTGCTGTTAACTAGGTCATAATTAGGGCCGTCCCTTCTCTTGCACAGCTGCATGAACGTGACAGTGGTGACCTTGCCAGGAGTTTAAGAACTTGGGTGCAAGCGGCAACATTAATTTTCAATTGAAACTCACAACCCCCTCACAATTCGGTCAACTAGCAGATCAGTTACGACTGGCTAAGCTGAGTTCCCCTTACTGAGCCACACACTTCCTTGACAAAACCTACGTTTGGCATCCATTGACTACAACACACAACAAGCAAGTCCATTTTTTTGAGTATTCCATATTTTAAAAGTTTTCAGTTTCACTCCACAGACCTTGAGACTGAGTTGCCATCAACTGCTTAACTGTAGCTTTACTGAGTGTGAGGGCAGTGTTCCTTGCAAGACTGCAAATCTCATTTATTTTACTAAGAGTGTTAGTAAGTGCAGTGATGATTTAGCAACCTGAGAAAGCTTGCATTCCCGGTGAAAGATTACGCTAACCACCTAGCCCAGAAAATCCTTTCTGGCAACCCGGTGTGTCAGCCATTCAAGATACTATGAGAGTTTACTCATTCATTCACTCACCCAGTGTAGTCAAATCTTCTTCTTTAGATTATTTATCTCTTTATGATATCCTTCTGTGTTTGTATGGCAGCAAGTGAGAGTAATCACAGTAGAAGTCTGAAGTCTTGTTTGACAAATGGCCAAACTGTCTGAGAGTTCATTGACCCCTATTGTTTACTTACCCTTCGCCAATTGATTGACTCGATAGACAGTAACTTTGACAGCACGCTCACATTCCAAGTGAAAGTCTTCTACTTTCTCTTTCATTTTCTACTTGCTAAAGTCTAACTATGGGGGCACTCTTTTGTTTGGAATAACCAAGTATTTTGAAATCTCTTTAATATGTTACGAGAGCAGTGTGAATTTACATACATTTTTGTTTTGTGCATACACCACTGAAAACCTACACGAACCATTACTTTACGCTAGCCAACCCAGGTGCTTTTGCACTTTCTTTTGTGACAGCTGAGATTTTCCTGTTGGAATCTACTGTACATACGTTGTGTGAGTTTTGACAAGTCTTGTAAGACTCCCCCTTGAAGTGATAATTTGTGCTTTTGCAGTGAGTTGTCTATAAGAAGAAACCAATTGCTTGTTGATTTGTTGTTGTGTTCTTCTGAACAATTGCTACCATCCTGTGGGACCTACCTGCTGCCACACTTGCAAGTACCAAGCCCCAGTTTGGGAACCACTTACGCACCTTTTGAGGTGCCCCTTGTTGAGTGTTTGCAAACACTGTTCTGACATTGAGTGTGCCACCCTCTCTATGCACTTTGGAGAAGTGCCACCACCGCCCTTAGGGACAAACCTCTGTTCTTTCGGGAACTTACTCATGCACCTTTTGGTATCACATGAAATTTTGTTAGACTGACTGTTTGAGTCCTGCAGGACTTTGCTTCAGCACTGGAAGTGCTACCTTGTTTGGATAACACACCTACGTCTTGAGGAGACAACCTTACGCACCTTTTGGTGCCACCACACTGGACCGAGCAACCCAAACTAACTCAAAGTAGGCTGTTGCTTGACTTCCCTGATTGCCACTTGTAAGTGCTGGAGAGTGCCTCAGTTTGAACTTTGTGCTCTGGGAGTACAGCACTTAGGTGCCATTCTGCTTGTCACTAGATTACTTAAGAAACAAAGCTTACCACTATGAGTGCCACCTCATTGGGCACTCTACTGCTACACTCCTCTGCTGTTGTCTACTAACTGTTATAGTACCACTCCATCATGTCCACTCATGTTGAGGACTTCAAGCTTTTCCAAGAAGTCAGGCTGGAGAGGAACCTCTGCAGGGACTCCCTCGCCGCCTGGGTTGATGCCCAGGTAGCTAGGGCCCAGCAAGAGAGAAAAGCCAAAGAGGACCAAGAAGGGTCAGATAGAGAAGCCCAGTTGGCAGAAAGAGAAGCCCAACGAGCTTGTGAGTTAGTAGTCACCAAGTTCAGGGCTAAGAATCAGGCTGCCATTATTCCCACATCTGTGTTGCAAGGGGTGAACAGCCTTGTCCAAGTCTGGTCAGATGAAGAACCAGAAACCTGGGTCGATCACATAGAATGAGTTTTCTGAAATTATAAGCCCTCCTCTGATGAAATCATGCTTATTTTAAATAGGCATATACAAGGGAAAGGGTTTATTGTTCATCGGTCCTTACCTCCTGAAGAGCTAGGGGACCTAATGCTTGTAAGGCGAGCTATAACTAAAGTGTACAAAATAACTCAGGGAAATGGAGACAAAGCTGGCGGAGCCTCCCAAAGGATGCGGAACAGACCTGGACGGACTGGGTCTACTACAAGGACAAGAACTTCAACCGATGGATGGAGTCCTTTTCCAGTAAGACCTATGAAGCTGTAGTTGAGCGCGTGAAGATGGAGGACTTCTTTTATTATGCCCCCAGTGTCCTCGCGACATATTTGCATAAGCAACGCCCTGCTACCCTTGCCGAGTGCTGCCGGTTAGCCAACGAGTGGGAAACTCATCACTCCCATCTAAGCTCCTTGCACAAGAAGCTCAGCTCTCCAGGATACACCTCGACCTCATCACTGCCAAAAAACAGCCTCCCGCCGAAGCCTTCCCTCTGTCATCTTTGCAAAAAGGTATCTTCAAACTCGACAAGCAAACCTAGGAACACGCTTGCTGTTTGCGGGACCCAGCCATGCCCTACTGTTACCCCAACTGGGTTGGGTTTCAAGTGGGATTACATTAAAGAAACTTGCAGGAATTGCAAGAAGCTTGCACACCTATTTGCATGGTACATGGGATGCCTCCTATACTCACAAACTAAAACAGTCCAAACAGCAGTCAGGACACATGGGTCCACCAAGTGGGTAGGGTTGGAAAATGTGACTGTAGCCCCCTTAAAAAGCCAGGTGCCTCCCGAAGCCTCTATTTGGGAGGATGAACACATTTCTATCCATTGGTTCAAAGGTCTCTCATTGGACCTGCCTACTGTCTGCTTCAATGTTGCTCATTGCGACCCCTCATGGACTTGAGACCATTGGTTTGGAGTAACCAAGAAGCTCATTATCGGACACCCTTTGCTGTTAGGGCAGGATTTCCTACAGTGGAGAGACTCGCAGGTCCCTCTACAATGCATGACAGAAGTGCCCACAGATCAAAAGGAGAAACCCTTCCTCTATGCATGCCTAACAGGAGGCTCTCTACCAGTGCCAAATGGCCCTGTATTCATTGCAGAACGTATGGATATGATCCATGTACCCTACAGCAGTTCTGCCCCAGAACCTGTCCCCCTTCCTATCTCTCCTGTCCCACACCCTGGCAGGCCCCAGCCTCACAACCTGAGGAGCCGACTGAGCCCTCCTTTCTTACTTCCGGCCTTGGTGGTCCCTTAGACTCGCAACCTGCGGATCCATCTTGGCCTCATTTGCCAACACCTCACATAACCAAGGAGGAACCCTCTCCTCTTTAAATCAGTGACATGATAGTGCCATCCATTGCCACACTCTCCCAGATGCCTGCCACTGCAGTTGCATCCTCTACTAGTTTAGGTGTCACCAACTCCATCCATGAAAACCATGTCTCTGAAACGCTGCCCATACCACTTGAGCAGCCTGAGCAGTGCCAGGCTTCATCTGTCGCAATAGGTGAGCCTGAGCAGTGCCATGCTCCATCCCATTTTGACATGGAGCACCTCACAAAGCTAACCACCATGTCTGGCCCTGCCCTATTGCCAGCACGCAATGCCCATCTTCCTCCCGGAGATCCCAATTTTGATGCAAACTCACTGACAGTGTCACTTGTGTGCCTTGGGCAGTGCCCCTCTCCATCTGTCTCAGATGTTGAGCCACATTTCACTTTGAAATCTAAGCATGGCCCTGCCAAAATGACAGTGCCAGTGCCAAATCAAGCTTTGATTCTTGAGCTGGATACTGTTTTCATATCAGAACCAGAGTACCACATGGATTTCCTAACAGGAGATCACCATCCAGGCCCCCCACTCTTCACCCAGCTTGGCTTCTCTACCAGTGCCAGACAGACAGCCAACCTGAAGTTCATTATGGTCCTTTCCAGATTCCCCTGACCTCAGTGGACGCTCATACCCTGATGCGACCTCGCAACCCATGTCTGAGTTGGTCATCATGACCTGTGAGTCTCCCCCGCCACCAGTGCTTCCTTCCTCGCAGTCGACGGTCTACCCACTGAACCATCTCAGTACCGATCCATTCACCACTTATAATTCCCCTTCGGCGATGATCCCTATCGGAGATATTCCGGAAGTAGCATGAATTGGATACTGAACTACATCTAGTATTCATGATTGAATATAAATCATGGTGTGGTAATAAATGTCATATATATATATATATATATATATATATATATATATATATATATATATATATATATATATATATATATATATATATATATATATATATATATATATATATATATATATATATATATATATATATGAATAATTTTTATCACATCACAGGGATTCATATACGAGCATTAGGATATAAAAAGGATCTTAGTAGCTATAATGCATTATATATATATATATATATATATATATATATATATATATATATATATATATATATATATATATATATATATATATATATATATGAATAATTTTATCACATCACAGGGATTCATATATATGAGCATTAGGATATTAAAGGATCTTAGTAGCTTAAATATATATATATATATATATATATATTTATATATATATATATATATATATATATATATATATATATATATATATATATATACCCACATTAAAGTCAATGACATTATTTTCCAGAGACTATCTTTCTATCTGGAATAAGGTATAAGAAAAAATTATTACGTTTTCTTCCAGTTACTTATTATAGTTGATGGACCTTTTCCACCTCTCGCCTGAGTCTTCAGGACTGGATTACAAATTGACATAAACAGTTTTTATTACAGCATGTTGACTTTTAAGCTAATCCTTAAAATGTAAATATGACGTCACTAAAAACTGAAAATTTCTATTGGTCAGCTGGTCCCATCCTCTTGTTCGTAATCTATGCAACAGCAAGGGGCATTACTGGTCTTCATGGACAATTCCTATGTCAGTTGAGCACCAGAGAGGTGTTCAAGCTAAGGTTTGATTTCCGTCTCTGGCGACTAGCTGGATTAAAGTTTCCAGTCTGTTTGAACATATATATATATATATATAGGTCAGTGATAGGATGGTCCTATATATATATATATATATCTAATGGCAGAATAGAGGTGAGTTTGGAAAGAGAGAAACCTAGTTCTAATAGAAAGAGAGAGTCTGTGTTCCAAATTCTGTATATTTTGTCACGTGAACTGTTTGGTAACCACACTGCTGATATGGAAGTGAACAAGTAAACGACACAGGAATTAAGGTCCACAGGCATACGATCCTTCTTTGGTGGCAAAAGTGATCTTTCTGTAAAAAGGATTACAGAAAACAAACCGGAAACTAATTTGCAGATTCTGAGTATTTCTTGGAACATGTTTGCCAAAACTTCATTCCAGGAAGGCAATTTAATGTAGCTTTTACATCTTTACTAGCTGTGACTATCACACCGGTCTGGGACAAACTTTTCATTTAAAAATTTTTCAGAACTTTGTAAAATTCAAAAAGGATTTTATGAGTTTGAATGAAAAATAATTCTGGGAAAACCATATCTTGATGAAATAAATTAAAATCACAACAAACATTATGAACTCTATTAATCAAAGTGCGTACATGGCGTTCATAAATACAACTTTGGAAAAAAACTGAAGGGTTTCAATCGAAAGCCAGTAAACTGTACTTTTTCCTATAAACAGAGGTCTCAAATTTGCCACTATTTGCGGAAAATATCTGTACATCTAAAATGACAACTTATTATCCTGTTCCGTCTTTCAAAAAAGAAATGTTGATTGACGAGAATTAAAATATTCAAAAACAAATCAATGGTATGTGATAATTCCTTGAAACACAAGGAAAGGTATTGTCTACATACCATGTCAGATAATACAAAGGGTTTGTGCACTAGGGACATTCAGACATCCAAATCCTTTAAATAACCCATGAATGCAATCTGCATATATACAGGTCCAAGGGAATTTCCCATAGCTACTCCATCTATTTGATTATATAATTTATATGTCAAAAGTAAAATGCCATCATCTTTTGCTAAAATGTAATAATTTTGCAAGTCTATTTTATTAAGTCCAAACATTGATAAGTGGTTTTCACATATATTTTAATAAGAAATAATGTCGGTTGTTTCTTTTAACTTATTGATGAAAAGATATGGTTTTCCTAGCCATTGCAACATCTTTTACCGTTGAAAGAGCATTTTTCATTAAAACAACGTTTGAATAATTAGAAATGTTAAATAACCAGTCCTGTTTAGAGGTTTAAAACTGTCTCAAAAATTAAAGGTTCGGGTAAAAGTACCAATTGAGGAAATAATAGGTCTTAACTCCATTTTTCTAAATTTTTGTATTTTGTTGAAAAAATGACCAATGCTCGTTCTCAATTACGACTTTAAAATGGTCAGTTTTGATGAAATCTTTGTTTTACCAAGTCTGGTTGCCTACTACATCCTTGCAAGGTTAACAAAACATAGGACCCTTTGAGGAATGACAGGGTTCTAGAATTGATAAGATTACCATTAAACAAACAGCATTTGAATAAATGAATATTAAATAAATAGTTTATCTATAAATACCTATATATAGCAGGCATATATAGGAATGTTATGTATAAAATATTGTTCGCTGTTCATAAGGAGGTTCTTTGGTTTCGATACGTTATACATATTCTGTGTTTGCATATAGGTGCTGGCAAGAGGTAATGTTGAACAGTATAGCACAGGGGTTAAATCATTTGGTATCTTGTTATAAATTAACCGTTTTAAAAAAATTTATAATGTTGTATGTTTGGATGTTTAGACACAAGAAGGATTGATGCTTTGTTTGATGGAACAAGAAATACCAACGTCTGTTCTTATATCCACCTTATTCCATTGAAATGTTTCCCCTAGGGGTGATGTTTTTGAGTGTTTTAATCCATAAATGCATAGCAGTCCTTTCTTAGACACAGAGTTTGTAAAACTATGACGTAGGAAGTAGGTTAAAATTACCCACAGTTTTTAATAATGAAATCGATATGAAGACTTTTTTTAAATAATTTTTTTATTAAACAACAAGCCCTTTGAAATGATTTTGACATATAATGAAAATCTTTCTTTTATTCAAAATTTAAGATTTTCAAGATAAATGTTGTTTATCCAATTCTGGCCAGCATAAAACCGGAACAAAAGTATTTTATTGAAAAAATTTGCCCCAAAACAAGCAGTGGCTAATCAAAAACAAATTCGCATCTGCCCTATAAACTGTGTCCAGTGTTAAGGCTTAAACAAAAACTCTGAAATTTAGTTATGTTCATTTTATACACATTCATTTCTAGAATTGACATGAAGTGCTTTATTATGTATATATATAATAGTTTAATATATTATTATATAAAATTAATCTATAATATATAATTATTATAACCATATTGTTATTGAAATATTAATTGAAAATGCCTTTACCTTAAAGTATTGGTCTGGTAATCAGCTTATGATCTACAAGAAATTTATGCATTGATTTCCTTGTTAGTATATATATTTGTTTGTAGGGAAGTACAATGTCATCACTTTTAGGAGCAACTTTTTCTACTAATTGCATATTCCTATGTTTTTTTAAGCATTTTAAAGTATTCTTACTGTGGTCTGCGATATATAACAATCCAGTTACTGTATCAGACATACTTTTATGCAAAGTGGAATCATCAATGCTTTTCTTTTCCATTTTGTCACCTTTTCTGTCATTTGGGAACACAGTTTTAGATCTCATTTCACTTTATGTAAATGTAACTGGACTTAGATATACTGTCTTTTGTTGGTCTTTGATTTTGGATATGATTTTCAGAGTCGCTGGTTATAAACGAATGAATATATATATCAATACTATAAAATTATATCTATATATTTAATATATATATATATGTATTTATATCCATGTAGGTACACAATGGGTCGTTAAATATTTTACACATTTAGTAGTTTGTTTACATTTACCTTATTTTTACTCCCAGATTTTTATGTTTGTGTTGCAGTTTTTAATTTTTTTTTATTTTACAGGCTCACCCTTTTAGTTTCCCATTACCAGGATTAGTTTTAATATTTACATTAAATTTTTAGGATGATGGAAATAAATGACAGTTATTACCAATAGGGAACATAAAGATAAACGAATAAATAAATGAAAATTATTTTTTAATCCTGCAATGACTAAATACCACGAAAGCTCGTATAATAATCTAATAAGATAATTTTGCGCAAAAAATTTAAGATCATTAAATTACTAGGGATTTTCAATGTTTACCCGTTGCAATCACCAAGTTTACAATTTTATATTTATATGTATTTGAGGGCTTCTTATAATAATTGTTTTTATATTTCATTTATTTAATATTTATATATAATATAATAGTTTTTCTTGACTCTACACTTTTCTGAGCAAACAAAAACAATGTTAGGGGTCAAAGTTGTTCGATGTGAGTCAGAAATTTATATCTTTGAAATAGTACTCATATGTTCATTTGTATTCATATTTCACAGTTTTGAAGAGGGTAAGTCGTGATGAAAGATTAGCATTTCGTTCGCTGCTGGTTTTCAGACTTTTGAAATGATTTGAAGGTATGTAAGGGCATTTTACAGAAGTTCTCAGGTTTTGACTATGCTTACGTTCCAACTTCTTTACGACTTTGCTATGTAATAGAATTGTTAATTTGAAACTCTCCTTGACTGGGTAGTCAGGGATTTCTGCTCCCAATTAGAGTCAGAAATTTTATCTCTGTGAAACATTGTTAAATTAAAATCAGTTTCCGGTTGGTTTTCCATAATCCTACCATATAATAAGATCACTTTTAAAATGGAGCATAGCCTATACCTCAATGTGGATATTATTATATCCTGTGCAATTTCTATTTTCAAAAAATATACAAATAATATGTGGTCTGCGAACGTATAATCTATAACCTACTGGCTAATGATACGATGCATTTTAATTTCTTAATATCTTTTATATTGCAATTCCCCTTTAAAAGAATTTTCAGTTTAGTATAATATTTAAAAATATTGGACAGCTTTCACGACCTGCCACCAGCGAATGACTTTTTATGTTCAAAAATAATAATTTTTTTAAAAGAGTCGCTGACTATCACAGCATGAAGAATTGAAGGACATTTGGTTTGTTTTATTAATAGCTTACGTGTAGATTTTTAGTAGGTACCCAATTAGGTCGTTAAAATTTTACTTTGGTGGGTAGTTCATATAAAATAAAGAGTTTATTAAAATGTTTTTTTGTGTCTATGTTTCCAAAATCCAGTTAAATGGGCCCCAACGGAGTTCTGAATTAAACTATAAAACTGCTGGACAAAAATGAAACCAAATAGTATAAGATCGATTCCCTATTAAATGGCTCCACATGTTTCCAAAACAATATTAGTACTGAATATATATATATATATATATATCATATCCCGTTATATATATTATAATATATATATATATATATATATATATATAAATATATATATATATATATATATATATATACTATTTCGAGGACACATACCTTTTCAAATGATTCAATAGACGCCTCAATTTGTTGCGATTGATTTTGTATTTCCCCCAGGGTGGTTTAGTGTGTTAACTAAAGATAATCGCTGGTTTAAAGGAACACTAGTTGTCGATTATTATAAGTATATTTCGTTTCTATTGAAGTCAATGACATTATTTTCAGAGACTATCTTTCTATCTGGAATAAGGTATAAGAAAAAATTATTCACGTTTTCTTCCAATTACTTATTATAGTTGATGGACCTTTTTCCACATCTCGCCTGAGTCTTCAGGACTGGATTACAAATTGACATAAACAGTTTTTATTACAGCATGTTGACTTTTAAGCTAATCCTTAAATGTAGAATATGACGTCACTGGAGTGCTGAATTTCTATTGGTCAGCTGGTCCCATCCTCTTGTTCGTAATCTATGCAACAGCAAGGGCATTACTGGTCTTCCATGGGACACTTCCTATGTCACGGCGAGCAGCAGAGGGTGTGAGCTAAGGCTTGATTTCCGTCTCTTTTCGATAGCTAGGATCTGTTCCATTGAATTGTTATTTATGTATATATATATATATATATATATAAGTATATATATGTATATATATATATATATATATATATATATATATATAGATATATATATATATATAGAGAGATAGAGAGAGAGAGAGAGAGAGAGGTCATTATATACGTATATTTTTGTCACGTGCTGTTTGGTAACTTATTGCTGATATGGAAGCCACGCGTAAATTCTACAGCTTTGCTGTATACGATCCTGCTTTGGTGGCTATCGTGACGTCTTTCTGTTCTACAATGATTAAGGCCCACATGCTGAAGCTTCGTTGCAGATTCCTGAGGAATTTATTACTGGAAATGTATTGCCAAAAACGTTATTCCACGAAGACTGCTTAAATTAGCTGACCGACCTTCTGATGACTATCAACGCTTAATCTTGCAGAAATACAGCATACTGAAATTTCGAAAATAGGTGTTCAAGAAGCATTTTATAGTTTGAATGAAAAATGGTACAGTTTTCATGTGCTCCTGTAGATTGGAGGCATCCGCTTATGAACTACTGTTAAATGAAGCTGAGAACTACATGGCGCAGAGTAAATAACAGACTAGAAAGAAAGCTGAAGGGTTTGATCGAAAACAGTGACTGGAATAATCATGCTGAACCCGATTTTGTGATAAATTTGTCAAGCAGACTATTGCGGGAAAATATCTGAAGTGCTCTAGGTTACGGTTTAAGCTTTTCGCTTTCAAAACAAAATATTGATTACGTAGATGTTGCCAACTCCTTTAATGATCTGGAAAGAAATGGTAGGTTGTCCAGTGACAAGCTTAATGCTTGTAAAGGTATTGTTTACGGTGCCATGTCGAAACCAATACCTAGTAGTGTTCCTAGACGTTTACTCAAGATATACAGTGACGTAAAAAATGATAATGATCTGCATATTATGAAAGCTGATAAATCCCATGTTCTAGTATTAATGGATAAAGATGAATATGTAAGAGAAATGTGTAATCTTTTGTCAGATAATGTAACTTATTCAGAACTACCAAAAAATCCCCTAGAGATTGTTAATAGTAATTTTAATAAGAAATTAAAAAGTGTCTTAAAAGGACATGATGCTCTCATCAGTTTTCCCCGCAATGTGTAACTTTACCGTTTATGCATGGTCTTATTAAAACAACGTGAATAATCCT
>NC_089796.1:37116663-37119163 GCF_040412425.1 Macrobrachium rosenbergii | reverse complement strand
CACTTCAGGAGTGCTGAAGGCTGAGAGGGAAGCAATTTAGAATAGCAAATTCCATGAGATGCTTTTGTTACTTGAGTTGAAAATTAACCACTTCTCTTATTGTCAGAACTCCAAGGGGCATGAATATTAGAAAGATTGAAAATTATAGTGGAAGAATGGGCACTGTAACAAACTCCCAATCCAACTGCACTTTTTCCTGCAGGATGTGTTGTCTTGATGTGTAGGCCAGATTTTATTTAATTAAGGCAAGGGACTTTGGTGGGACTGTGCTAGCATGAGAAAGATTGACTAGGTCGAGGCGGGGGAGTGTGGGCAGAGACCAACCTTGCAAGGACTCTGCTCTGTGTCCGGTTGGTAACGAACTCTTGCTTGACCCATAGCCTGGCCCTTATATCGCTTTTCATTCCCGCCTTTCACCCTCAGTCCCATGTGTGGGTGATCGTCCATTAACTTGCCAGCTCCTGTCCCGTATGTTGTTGACATCCACAGAAGTGACACTGGAATAAGGAGATGAAACACAGTACCCGTGGGAAATTGAAGGCTGACAAAGGCGGGATAATAGCCTTGGAGAGAGAGGGTGGAGATTCTCATCAAGACTGCAAGGACTTAGCTGACACTAATGTTCAGGGGTGTTTTGACCACTTCCCTGTCCCTCAATCTAAGTGGTAGTGAGTCGACTCACTGTCTTTTTTCTACACTTTTTAATTTTATGTTAATTCTAATACGAGGAGCTTTCATGTGCTGTCGCAAATAACAATGGCACGTTACAATATATATATATATATATATATATATATATATATATATATATATATATATATATATATATATATATATATATGCTGCCTATGTGTGTGTGCATAATCCAAATAGTGGAATAACTTTCATATTCATATTGCCAAGATTTTTAATTTTGCTATGAATGATAATTTCTTCAAAAGTCAGTATTTAAAGAGGAGCGTTTAACATATGAGTGTGATCTTTAACATTTAACTTTGACGATTGCAGCTTTGCTGTAAACTTATAATCTTCGTAGGAAAATCTGAGTAATTTTGGAAAAGTTATCCTAGTTTATTTATGCAATAAAGCGCCTGAAAGAAGTTTCATCTTTACTGAGAAACGAAACGAAATATTAAACGTCTCTCACAATTCAAACACGGGAGTAAAGCTAACCAAAATACAAATTAAAACTTTAAGAAAATGTTCCAGTAATTATGTCAGTAATGACTAACACAACAGTGATAATGATAAAGACGTCAGTAGTTCTAGCAGCAGAAGCAGTTTCAGAATTTGATACTAGGCTTTGAGTCATAATAATAATCCATTTTCATAGAATATATGTTCTAAATATACCTGTAATACTGTCAGACGTAACATTTCATTGACTGAACACTGGTTTTCTTCAGTGGAGGGGGCAATTAAAAGGAATCCAGTACATATTGCAGTCGCGTTCACAGTACAGGAAGGTTTACACGGAATTCTGTTCTGTCACGCTTTCATAAGGTGTGTTGTTGCGTCTGGATTTCGTGTTGTCTGTGTCTGTCTGTCTGTCTGTCTGTCTGTCTGTCTGTCTGTCTGTCTGTCTGTCTGAGATGGAAGATAGTGGCCTAGTGACCGACAGTTTCTGGAGAGACCAAGACTATTACCAAGGAACTGAGAAGGGTACTGAGAGAATACGAAACGTGCACGCCACGTGGCGGAAAAGCCGTTTCTTCAACGTCTCGGAGAACCTAAGTTTGTTTGACTACGCATGAATCACACACGGCGAGGCATGGCTTTTTTTTTTTTTTTTTTTTTTTTGCTGTTGAGCCTATCTCGAAATTTTCTCAGGAACTGGAAAAATTGTGACTGCAACAGGGAGTGTTTGAAAAGTGCAAATGCTTGATGGAGCAAGTGCAGAATGACCTCATAAACAGTCCGTTGCTGGGCCTAGATATCAGTACCGGATGACCTGTGATTTAAGCTCCATTACGAAGAACAAAATTCGGTACTCGCTTTGAGTTTCGTGATTGTAGTGCACCGTAGAGTGTTGATGGAACATCCTATTCACTTCACCATAATAGAGATGGTTTCAGCATGTTCTAGAACATGATAGGTGTCAGAAGCCCTTTATTAAACAGTAGATCAATTTCTATGCAAAAAGCCAATGCCGGCCATCTTGGTAAATTGCCATATGTTGGAAATTAAAGTCACTTGGACTAGTTTTGTTCTTTTGATGCATGTGAAGTATTCATCATGGTTATATGACCATCCGAAAAATTATAGCAATTATTCGCCTCAATAGAAAGCCCAAAAACTTCGCTAAGTGTTATTTGCGTTTGGTAAAATGTATATCAGTATCCGCAACACTGGCCCTTCTGAAAGGAGGCAGTGTCTAGTAAATAGTATGCGTTTGCTACAGTCATGATGGTATCCATTTAGACATCACTTAGTATTCCATACACACAACGCAGATACAGACAGACTCGAGTAATTAAGAATTTAATTCTATGGCCATTGA
>NC_089796.1:37106663-37114163 GCF_040412425.1 Macrobrachium rosenbergii | reverse complement strand
ATATATGACACACACACACACACACACACACACACATATATATATATATATATATATATATATATATATATATATATATATATATATATATATATATATATATATATATATATATATATATATATGTGTGTGTGTGTGTGTGTGTGTGTGTGTTCATATTATATATATGCATATATATATTGTCATAAACTGGGTCCTCGGTGTGGGTGGAAACTGGAATAATTTATTATTATCGACTGCCTTCGCACCAAGGGGGTCCAAGATTATGAACAAAAAGGAAAACTACTGGAAACTCACCTTAGAATCTTCCTTCATTTACATAATTAATGAAGGTCGCCATTTGGAATTAGGATTCTTTTACAACCAAAAAGGGTTTATTTACAGAGAATGGGCAGATATGTGATAGCAAAAATGTAACAACTTACAGACACACAAGGTAAATATGAGGGGCCACAGATACAACAATCCCCATTAAAACAAATGACTCTGTTATGCTAAAATGCAGCATTTCACAGACAGTAATACATTGGAAGGGGTGAATTGCAGGATAATGGCAATTTGTTAATCAAGATGACTTCTGTGTGGGCAACGGATTCTTGAGATCAGGCTGCGACCAGGAATGGTTGTGAACTTTGGATGGCAGTCATTAATGGGTCCCGGCATAGATTTGCAACTGGGCAGGGTATGGTGCCTCCTGGAAGAGAATTCCGGAGTTAGTACAAACACTGGGGTGTGTCAGGAGGGGGGCAAGGAAACAAGGAAACCTCCCTTGCTACTAAAGAAAGCCCCATGAACAATCTTATCTTCTAAATTTTAGTTAGCCCAATTTAACACTTTAATGGGAGGACTTAATTGCAGGTTATGAGAATACTGAACAAATGCGCTTTAAAGAATGAATGGGGACGACACGACTTACGCAAAGGGAACGCCTGAGTAGAAAGGAAAATGTGAACATCTTGGAGATGCACTAAGAAGGAATTAAATAGACGAGAAAGGGGAACAGGGTTACTGGCGCAGACTAACTCTCAAACTTTACCTTAGACTTATATGAGCTCGGATATAACGTCAACCGCCGTCTGGTGTCGTCCGCCCAGTTCCTAGGGAACAGGGGAGAAAAACGTGTGCTTCTCAGCCAGGCAGGTGCGTCTCTGCCTTCCTGTTTCAAAACAGCACGTCTGTGGTGTTTGGGCATCTAGGTGTCTCTGAAAGAATAGTCTGCCGCCAGTCAGGAATTCGAGCGAAAATGGTCTTATGGATTAGAAGGGTAAAGCTTAAGATTCTAGCCTCCCTTTGGCGGCTTGCGCCCCTAACACCTATAACCTCTCTGAGCTGAACTTTGAAAAACACTACCCCAGAAGGGGGGGGAATCTAGGTGTGTGCTGGTAGCACGGGAGTTGAAGGAAGGGGATATGTTGTGTAGCAGACCCAGGCATTTCCTGAAGGCTACGATGGAATGCGTCCTGGGTTCAATATAAGTGGAAAACATCTTGGTTCTGCCATATTGGCTTGATTATAGGTTAACTGAGAGGATGGATTTTCATTAGAAATTAACCAGATGGTGATTAACTAGGAGGGAGGAAGGTAAATCTTTGACAATATATATATATATATATATATATATATATATATATATATATATATATATATATATATATATATGTGTATGTGTGTGTGTGTGTGTACATGTGTACACACACACACACACACACACACACACACACACACACACACACACACACACACACACACACACACACACATATATATATATATATATATATATATATATATATATATATATATATATATATATATATATATATATATATATACATACATACATTCATACATACATACATAAATATGAAGTATCTTATGTAATATACATTGACATGAGCTTTCACTAGGCACTACTAGCTTTCAGACTAAATTAACAGTGTTAAAGCCCAGCAGTGGCTAGAGGAAGTTGCCTTTTATTGTATATTTTTAGATATATTTTATATTACTATGGAATTTCTCCTACGCTTACCAGAATGAGACATTAGATGTATATACATTTTTGTGGTAATCGTACGTGTGAGATTTTTGTTACTCTGTTTTTCTTCTGTAGTTCTAACCATCTGGTTAAGATATTTAAAAACCGTGTACAATGCAATTGATAATGTATTCCAAAGAAAGTGTGTTTAGTGTTGCCATTCACACTGCATTAAAAGCTAACTGGGAACCTCCCCACGGCGACTGTTTTAAATCGAATAGCATTGCAATATGGGATGGGCAAAACTCCTTTCCTCTGATAAATGATTAATGTCACAGCACGGGGTTCTGTAACATGGCAGTTGTAGGACGAAGCACGCCTTCATTATAAAGTTGTTCATGAGGCACTTTCTCCTCAATGGTCAAAGTTTGATAAGAGAATTTCCGTGAAATCCATTTCCTTCGATCGCCTCTTCCCTGAAAAGTCTCTCTCGTAAACAACATGAAGTTTCCACTTTGTTATAATAAGATTGGCAGTGTTCATGAAATACTTTCTACACCTAAAGTATGAGACACACCGGTTGTCTACATATTTACTTATGAAGAATTATAGGTACTTTGAAATACACAAAATCTCATTTGTAGAGGTCAAAGATGAATCACTGCGCCAGGAACTGAGTCTAGGGCTGACCCCCGTCTTTCCTCCAGGCTGAGCCCGAAGACCCCGGAGCAGGAGGAGGTTTTCTTCATCTACTTCTTGTCGGTCTTCAAGGCCTCATGTTGAACGCCTATCCAAAAACATTGTGAAACCGCGAACTTAAAAGCACAAATACATAATGCACACACTAATATATACTGTATACACACACACAATATATATATATATATATATATATATATATATATATATATATATATATATATATATATATATGTATATATATATATATATATATATATATATATATATATATATATATATATATATATATATATAAGAAATATATAAAGCCAATAGGTACTGTATATATATAATTACATATATATATATATATATATATATATATATATATATATATATATATATATATATATATATATATATATATATATATATATATATATATATATATATATATATATATATATATATATATATATATATATATATATATATATAAAAGAAATCAATCAAAGAGGGTACTGTAGTTATTGCAGTACATGTTCTCTAGTAAAATAGGTGACCATTAGATTATATGATTAATTCTCTGTAAATATAGGTACCATTATATATTATATGATTAATATATATATATATATATATATATATATATATATATATATATATATATATATATATATATATATATATATAAATTTCTGACTCACGTCGGGATCAACCCAGGTCTCTCAGGTGGAAAGCAAGGGCGTTATCCACAAGGCCATACAAGTCTAAAAAAGTTGGAACCTGAGCAACTGCACCCAAAAGGAATTACCTGGGCAAGCTAACTGCTTGCATACCAGCGAAGTTTTCCAACTTCCCGACTCAGCAATGACCCAATAGACAACATTTCATTCGAATTATCCCTTTGAGTGAATAAGATAGAAATCATCAACACACAATCACGTGTGGAACAGAAATAAATTTCTGACTCACGTCGGATCGAACCCAGGTCTCTCAGGTGGAAAGCAAGAGCGTTATCCATGGGCCAGTGGACAACGCTCTTGCTTTCCACCTGAGAGACCTAGGTTCGATCCCCGACGTGAGTCAGAAATTTATTTCTGTTCCACACGTGATTGTGTGTTGATGATTTCTATCTTATTCACTCAGAAGGGATAATTCAAATGAAATGTTGTCTATTGGGTCATTGCTGAGTCGGGAAGTTGGGGAAAACTTCGCTGGTATGCAAGCAGTTAGCTTGCCCAGGTAATTCCTTGGGTGCAGTTGCTCTCAGGTTCCAACTTTTAGACTTGTATGGCCTAGTGGATAACGCCCTTGCTTTCCACCTGAGAGACCTGGTTCGATCCCGACGTGAGTCAGAAATTTATTTCTGTTGCACACGTGATTGTGTGTTGATGATTTCTATCTTATTCACTCAGAAGGGATAATTCGAATGAAATGTTGTCTATTGGGTCATTGCTGAGTAGGGAAGTTGGGGAAAACTCGCTGGTATGCAAGCAGTTAGCTTGCCCAGGTAATTCCTTGGGTGCAGTTGCTCTCAGGTTCCAACTTCTTTTAGACTTGTATGGCCTCCAGTGGGTAACGCCCTTGCTTTCCACCTGAGAGACCTGGGTTCGATCCCGACGTGAGTCAGAAATTTATTTCTGTTCCACACGTGATTGTGTGTTGATGATTTATATCTTATTATAGAAGGGATAATATATATGAAATGTTGTCTATATGGGTCATTGCTGAGTAGGGAAGTTATAAAATATATATATAGTTATATATATATAATATATATAGTTGCTATCAGGTTCCAATATATTAGAAGATATGGCCTAGTGGATAAGCCAAGAGGGTACTTGCTTTCCACCTGAGATGACTCTAGTAAAGAGCTGAGTCAGTAGATTTATTCTGTTCCACACGTGATTGTGTGTTGATGATTTATATATATATATATATATATATATATATATATATATATATATATATATATATATATATATATATATATATATATATATATATGAAGATATCATAATATATAGAGGGTACTATATATACAATTACATGTTCTCTAGTAAAGAGCTGACCAGTAGATTATATATATGTATGTATATATGTATATATATATATATATATATATATATATATATATATATATATATATATATATATATATATATATATATATATATATATATATATATATACATATACATATATATATATATATATATATATATATATATATATATATATATATATATATATATATATATATATATATATATATATATATATATATATATATATATATATATATATATATATATATATATATATATATATATATATATATATATATATATATATATATATATATATATATATATATATATATATATATATATATATATATATATATATATATATATATATATATATATATATATATATATATATATATATATATATATATATATATATATATATATATATATATATATATATATATATATATATATATATATATATATATATATATATATATATATATATATATATATATATATATATATATATATATATATATATATATATATATATATATATATATATATATATATATATATATATATATATATATATATATATATACATATATATATATATAATATATATATATATATATATTATATTTATATTTATATAGAAAATGAAATATATAAATGGTTATAAATATATATATATGTCTCCAATACCCATTCTTGGAATATATAAACGCTCCAAGAAGATATTGAGGACGAAACTTCTTACACTCTAAGATATTTGTCATTGCATTTCCACATAGAAAATGAAATATATAAATGGTTAGAAAATGCACACACACACACACTCCAATGGACCCATTCTTGGAACGTTCACAATAAACGCTCCAAGAAGAGGTCCATATATATATATATATACTATATATATATATATCTAACTATTTATATATATATATTATATATATAATATATATATATATATCTAAACATATATACACATATACACACACATATACATACACACATATACATATATATACATATATATATATATATATATATATATATATATATATATATATATATATATATATATATATATATATATATATATATATATATATATATATATATATATATATATATATATATATATATATAATATATATATATTGTTATGTGTGTGTCTTGGCTGATCAGTTATCGGTTAACCTCAAAGACAGACATTAATTAATCAAAGGTCGCCAGTTAAGGGTAATTAACCTTAACAAAGAATATTCAAGGAATAAAGACTTTATTATGAACGTCACCAGCTGCGGACGCAGAAAAATCTCTACTTGTGAAGATGGTATTAAATACAGAAAACACAACTGTTCTCCCCCCAAACAATGAGCGCTAGGCATAACGAATACCAGAGTATTAAAAAATGACTTGCTTGCCTAAATCCCCGAGACTTACTGGGACAATTCGGCTAACGCTAACAATATAATAATTTGACTTAATCTAGACTTCGTAATAGCATATCCCGTAAGTAGTGGCTGGAGAATGAAACAAAGAAAACAGAAATACAGAAAAGTTATTTGTCAATCGACGAAGCTTCAACAAGAATCGGACTTACCTTGAACATCGAGTCGTTTGCGCATACGATGGACCTCAGGAGTCGGGATTCTGGCAGTCTTCCCAATTCACTAATTAATATAGACGTAGGAGCAAAAGTGGAGTAAGGGAACAAAGGGACACCGTTCCGGCACGCTATGCGGCATACTTCCTCGTTCGTTGTCTGTCTCTCTCTCCGACCTCGCTCGCGTTCCCGCAAGGTGAGGCGGTCTCTTGACATGCAGCCCCAGGCACTCTGACCTTGACAAAGACATCGCCGAATGCATAGAGTAAAGGGAAAGATAGTTTAAGGCCACCATTACTAGAGACTATTGAGTGAAAACCCTCTCTGAGGTTTAGGTGTCTTATGCCATAGCATATTTTGTTTTTGAACTACCCAGCCTGTGCTCGTGAGGCGCCATCTGTCTCTGCTGTGATCGTTATTTTGAATTGCCTGGCCTACCGGGTGGACAGAGATGTTCTCTGTCGAGGTCAATCTGACTAATATACCTACACCTAAACACATCGAGGGCGAACAGCAGTATATATATTATATATATATATATATATATATATATATATATATATATATATATATATATATATATATATATATATATATATATATATAAGGTGCCTGTGTTTGTTTTTGAATAGAAGTTTATTTGTAATCACATATTCATTATTTTGAGAAACGTTCCTGGCTTTCCCCCCGAGTGAAAGAAAATAAACGGTCCCCAAGGGACTCATAATTAACTTTTCTTCACGAAGTTGTCATGTTAGTTATAAATAATTAAAACTTTTACACAGCTGAGACTTTGACCTTTAGAATCCGTCGGCGCATTTAATTGTAAAGAAAGACTGGATCCACTGCAGATATTTATAGGATTATTTTAGATACTTTAGGGTACTCTTTCTTTGAGAAAAATGCTGTTTATCTCCTCTTTCTCGTCTCTGATGATTTGTAGGTTGACTTTGACTGAAATAGAAGCGAACCAGTTGCCGAGGTAACTAAGGGTTTTGCAGTTTCCCATTCCTAACTGGGGGAAAATAGAAAGTGAAATTCTTCAGGTGAACGATATAAGGAGAGCAAACCCACCGGTTATATTTGTGGATCTGTAAGGGGTGTTTATTTTATCTGAATTTATCATGTATAAGTATTTATTGCATTCTATATTTTGCAGTACATAAAATATGGAATAGTAGCCTGGCCAC
>NC_089796.1:37071663-37101663 GCF_040412425.1 Macrobrachium rosenbergii | reverse complement strand
GTATAGAAACAACAAAACGGACACAGAGGCACACAGATAAAATAATGAAGGGGGAATAGTGTGCTATACCAAGCACTGTGGATTTATTATGGGATTGCTCACGCATTAAGGAAGTTAAGGTTAGAACACTTCCGTTATGTTACATTCATTTAGCAGGACTAAGCAGGTACACGTGAACCGGAACTTTTGTGGAGACAATATGAAGCAACAGAAACTTCAGGGTAACGATGGTTATTTTCACAGAGAGTGTTAGAGTAAGACTTGGTGCATATTTAAGCTGAAGGAAACGTGAATTGCGCCGTGGAGCTGAATTACACAATTAATATTCTCATTTGATGCACATTCCCTTATTGAACTCTACTTAGCGACATGACTCATCAAAAAGATGTGAGATACAGAAAGACAGACAGACAGAGAGTATAGAGGGCAGGTGTTTGAGTGTGTGAAACAATATAAGAATTCCATATACTATACTATTACTACCACTACCAACGTCTGAGTGTTCATTCATAAAGTATATGGGCGAGGTGTCTAGTAAGTACGTCGTACCACGGTATCAATGAGTGGGAGGGCCTTCAGTAATGACGTTTTACTAGCCTCTATCTACGAGCCCGCTAGATTTAGCTAAGCTTCCCTTTAAATTTCTTTGATTTACTTTGATAAGTGCCTTAATTATCAACATTAGACATCACTGCACATTTTTGCCAATTAGGCTGTGGCTTCAAATAGCTATTTCCAAGATACGATCCATATCCGATGCTTTGGTAAGATTTTATCGCCGAAAATCAATTAGACACAGCCCTGAAATGCACAGTAATTTATTCAAGACAACAAACAAACAGGTCAAGAGCTCTTACGAGCGGAAACGTAGTGCCTGACACGAGGCGAACAAAATAGAGATTAACATACATTCAACTGTGTTTGTTTAAGACTGAAAAATGGCACATAATTCTATATACAAGTTACGGACAGAGTTCTGATAAATATAACTGGAAAGCTGACATTGTATTGCTTCCAGTAGGAACGATAAATTTGACGTGACATGATTATGGACAATAGTATACACTGAAAAGAGTCTATGCTGTCGGCTGTGTTTCTTATACATATGTGCCCGGCATGCATGTCAGATGTTCTCTGTGAGGAGTGGATGCCGCAGGGTATGAGTTCGGGCGGCCAGGTAAGATGGACGACTGTGTAGGTCCATGTTGGACCCTACAAGGTAACTTGCTACCGCTTCTACGAGTTACGCTCCTGTGGGAATCTATTCGTACTTTCAGCTGTTTCTTTGTGCACCCCACCTATATCCCGTGATCGCATCTCTGGCAAGTATATTTATACACAACGTTGGATGAAGGTAGAGGACTGAGGTTGTCTTTGAATTTGAACAGGGGTCCCTGGTGTATATTTTGTATATTTTACCGTAATTTTAATTCTTCCCAACCCAGTTTTCTATGGCCCCTTTCTCTTAATTTGACTGAAACTTCTACTCTGGTTTATTGATATTATGTATGGATATATATATATATATATATATATATATATATATATATATATATATATATATATATATATATATATATATATATATATATATGATAATTATTATCACTTTTGTACGTGATTATTTTATCATTATTACAGATAACACACAAGATAAAAATAAAATGGGGAAAGGTCTGAAAGTTTTGACTTTATTGCCAGTTATTGATTGAAAGAAGGACTGATACAGAGCATGAGAAGTCACAAATATGTATACTGCAGAACAGTACTAACAAACATACACATCTGTTACAGATCCCCTCAAGCTGGTGTATAAAGGAGATAATGGGCCTTCAAAACTCATTTGGCTAAAAATCACTTTTGTCCCCTGAGAGTATATTGTGATTTTTGAAAAATGAGTTTTGAAGGCCACTCCTACCTGGCGACACAGGCTTGAGGGGGATATGTAGTCTCTAACGGTTGTGTATGTTTATCAGTATTGTTCTGTGGTATATATATTTGTGACTTTCATACTCTGTATCAGTCCTTTCGTCAATGGCTTGGAAATAAAGTCAAAACCGGTCAGAACTAAATAGAGTTTCTTATTTTTCACCTGTGTAATGTATATGATATATATATATATATATATATATATATATATATATATATATATATATATATATATATATATATATATATATATATATATATATATATATATATATATATATATATATATATATATATATATATATATATATATATATATATATATATATATATATATATATATATATATATATATATATATATATATATATATATATATATATATATATATATATATATATATTTATCATTTATATATATATATATATATATATATATATATATATATATATATATATATATATATATATATATATGTGTGTGTGTGTGTGTGTGTAATTTTAAAGCTGGGTCTTGCTAGAAAAATGGCGTATACTCAGATGATATGCAACTTACCTTAATTACCATAAAAATCTGGAGTCTGGCCTTGAGACAGCTAAAATTACAAACATCACAATATGGCTGAAGGCCTACTTCAAGAGAGAGTGATTAGATAAACTCTGGGGTTCAACTTAATTCATTGCCCACTTCAAAGGGCACTGAAAACGAGGTAGCGGTGGCCACCACGCGCACAAGATGAATAACGCAGACCCACAGCTGAATACTCCTACTCTGCAATCGAAACACTTTTGGTTGCTCAACCGTACTAGCACTGTAATGAAGGAATCGAGAAATTGCATGGAAGATGCCTAGACTGAACTTGATTCTAGTGACTCGAATATCATACGATTACGTTACACTTCTCGTAAATGCTTTGCAAATTAAACAGCACAATATATAAAAAGCAATACAGGTCTCACTATAGGTATGTCGCAGTATGAAAAGAAAGGAAAACCGTTGAAGGAGAATAGGGAATGTGACTGACAAAAAACCTTAAATTCTGGTACTTTACATTTCTTTAGGAGCTGAAGTTATTTTCTCATGAGGGCCAGCGAGAGGGAAGGCAATAAAAATTATTTTTGATACTGCCAGCCACGTGTTGGAAATAGGCAGTTTAATGGAGCTAGAGACGGACATCTGTCCTCTGTGGCCGCTGGTACAATTCTAAGGCCGAGCATCTCTCTCCATAGCCCTTTATAGCTTCACGTTTTCTCTTCCTAGGTGACATTGTGATCACTCTGCAGCATGGCTACAATTTCAAAATTGCAGAATGCACGTCTTCAGCCCACCAGATGACCTGCCTCGGGCAACAATTAGCTCTGATTGGATCAGCACCTGGAATTAAGGAATTTCCTACAGCACTTTGGACAAGAAAGACCTTAAAGTGGTTTTTTTCCAAAGGAAGTGGAAGTGGTGAGAGGTTTTAGAGGTGAATTTGCCTACAGTGAATCATACTAAATTGAATTAATTGATTGCTTAGTCCATTTTTCCTTTGACATATTGCATGTAAGATGGCATATGAGAGAATATCTTAAATATATATATATATATATATATATATATATATATATATATATATATATATATATATATATATATACTCATTACATATTTGGTCGGGAATGGCAAATGAATTGAATATTTGTTTTTCAGTTTAGCTTAACCTGTTAAGCGTCCCCCCCGGATGAGCTCGCCGCTAACGTACCGTCACGCTTTTTCTTGCAATTAGCGGTCATATCACTGATGATAGTTTTTCAAAGTTAATATTGATTTTTATGCTTATAATTCGTACTGTAGTTAAGAGTAGGAATTTTATCAAATGATAGGATAAAAAACTATTACTACTACTATTATTTTATTTCATAAGACTACAAAATACTGAATGAAAAGTTTTGTACATACATGCACTATTATTCTTTCGTATGCCAATCTCTAAAAGCAGGGGCTACACACAATCCATCTATGTACTCGTGATTGTGGAGACAAATGTTCTACATTCATCTAGAAACTGATTTGCAAATCTGTTTGTTTCTTTCACGAGGTAATCAATGATTTCATCATCAAATTATTTCTCAAAAATTCTAATGGATTCTCTTTATCCTCAACTGAAAATTTCACGCCGGGATCAGCAACAAAAGTAAAGGGATCTCTCTCTCTCTCTCTCTCTCTCTCTCTCGGAGTCCAGTCACTCGGCAATGAGAAGTCATCTTCACTTCCGCTATTGGAAGAAAAGTTTGTTTCTTCAATATCCTCATCATGGAGGATTCAGAACTAGAGCTCTCATCATCAAATATGTCTTCAGTATCAGACACCTCGTCTAGGATTTGATTTATCTCACCTGAAGACATACGCCTCCTCTTTGTGACATTCATTGAGAACGACGTCAAAACCATGTTGTCTCTGAAAACGCCCGAAGCGTACTGAAAAAAAATAGTCATCTAGGCATCAAGCGACCAACTGAAAAGAGTTGCCAGGGAGGAAATAAGTCATCAATTACAGCATACGTGTTCTGAGAGTGTTACCAAATGATGTTCCAAAATTTTCCATACAAGTAAACATATTATTACGGGGCTGACAGCTTGAAAAGCAGAGTTAAAGTCTTGAACGTAATATCCCGTTGAAGGCGCTACCGAGTAGATCGCAGTAAACGATTATTACGTGGGTGACGCTTAACAGGTTAAGGGAAATTGTGTGTTCGATGTGGTACAAAAATGCACAAAAGATTTATCAACACAAGAACACACAAAAATGCACAAAAGATTTATCAACAATAATTTCAGTGGAGTTAAAAATCACCGAGGTGCAAATTACCTTATTATACAATGGTAATAATAAGTAAAAATCCACTTTACGAAACATTACACAAGATTGATGAGAACTTTTCTAAAATTCACAAAAACACACTTTCTATGAGGCACCTGTTACACTTCTAACACACTTTTCTTATGATCAGATCTCAAAAAGGGAATATTATTATTATTAGTGACCACAATTATATATTATGATAAAATTCCTTCATCATTTTGAATACATCAGAGAGAGACCAAATACAAAAGAGAGAGAGAGAAAAACAAAGTTACCAACTTAGTTCTAAGGGTCTAATAACGATGAAAGCCTCCCAGATTCTACTTTAAAAGAAATCTATTTATTTCACTAAGGTAATTTTGGGAACATGACAGTAAATATGATGCAACCAGCAAGGAAAATGCTGGGGATTAAAGATCAAACAAAATGTTTTAACAATTAACTGGTTATCAGATTTTCCCCTGGTCAAAAATTACCTCAGTACATATCTCTTTTTAATGACAGGGGACTTCTGACTGGCACTTGTTCAAACAACAACCAGTGTTATCTAAACCTGTCATCCCATAGGAATCTTTGATGACAGTTTAAGTAGATATGGAAACAAACCTTTGCAAAGGGGGTTACCTTGGCTGAACTCCTGACACCTGTGTAAACATCACCCTAACAGCAAAAATGTATCTTTTAAATTCCAAATTATTCAAGTTAAGACTCTTGAGACCTGATACTTGTAATTCAGCAATCATTATTGTTAACACAAACATGACCAACATAAGAGAAAATATATTAAAATTACAGAAAGCAAAGGATTAATACTAGATATATACTTTCATAAAATGGATTACACACACTATAGATAACAAAAATGGAACAAGATAATTTTCTGGGAGATGAAAATGGAAAGGATATATATAGATATTTAGTATAGATAAAAAATATATATACTATAAATGACTTCAGAGAGAGAGGGAATCCAGCCTGAGAGAGTTGTAATATAGCCAGATGATCACAATGGGCTTAGTGTTCATCACCACTAGCCAGTAGGACAATATATATATATATATAGGTATATATATATATATATACCAGTTGTGTTGAGAGAGAGAGAGAGAGAGAGAGAGAGAGAAAGATGAGTCACAGACAGACAGACAGACAGTCAGAGGCTTCTCTGAGCAAGGACAGCACTTCATCCATAGATCTAGTGTCCCTCACAACCAGCCAGTATATATACATTGGGATATAATGACATAATTACACTGAAATGTTAATGGACTGGCAAGCAGAATGACCATTCATTAGGGATATAATTAGGATACATTAGGGATTATAATGACACTTGCTATTTCACCTAAGGAACTCTGAACTGTCTACTGAGCTTATTATTATTTTAGAAAATAGCCCAGACCCTAAGCTGACTATATGTCTCACAGAGCTGGCCAGAAGGATTTTAACAATGTATTCCACAGGAATCTCACAGACCTAGGATTAGAATGAGTCCACTACCAGAGACCAAAATAGGTCGTTCGGTGCAATATGATGAATGAATGAAAATGAAATTAAAAACTGAACAAATGCATATGATTTTACACTGGAACAGACTACCGAATTTACAGTATACTAAGTCTATATATATGTCTAACGAATTTCTAATCCACACCTTCTCTGTCTGTCTATGCTTGCAGTCTGTCAGCTGCGACGTTCAGTAACCACGTCGGCAGGATATTGACGTACTTGGTGGTTCTTCTTCAGCTGAATCAGGGTTAATTTCTTGACGGAGGAAGGGAAGGGGCCTCTATGGAAGATTTCTGCAGTGTTTGGTGGTCTCAGGGTCATTACATTATTATTATTATAATTATTATTGGTAGAAAATTCACACTGCCGTTACTGAACTGTTGTATATTCTACAATTGAATAATAATAATAATAATAATAATAATAATAATAATATATATAATATTATTATTATTATTATTATTCACACTATATATATGATTAAACTATTGCCTATATTCTACAATAAACCGTAGCTAACAGAATTATTATTATTGTTATTATTATTATTCACGATGACGCGCATAAATTGTTGCACATTCCACGGTTAACTGTAGAATATACAACAATTATTATTATTATTATTTGCAACCTGTACTTTGGCTACACACGAGTCTTAGAATTTTAAACTGTTATTATTACCCTTACCAAATAATTTTTACTTCCCACATTTTCGGAGGCTAATCAGATATCTAAAGATATGATAAAACAAATTTCAAAAAGCAGAAAAAACTCTTAGGAAAAAACAGTCGCAAGAAAAAGGCGTTCTAAAGCCTAGTATCAGAAGGTATAAGGAACATTTACCGAAATTATCTTTGCGTTTCCCAAATTTCCTGGTCCTATAAAAAAAAGTTAGTCAATCTGACCAGTGTGAGATTTATTGCTGTAACTAAACCGATTAATGGATATTTTCCCATCGCCCTAAGAAACGGCAACACTGCAGACAACCAGAGTTGACCGTTACTTTTAAAAATCTCAATTGTCGAATCGAGCAAGGCGCTAACCAATATCTTCAGTGATCAGTGTTAACCGTTATTTTTAAAAGTCTCAATTGTCGAATGGAGTAAGCCACCAACTGTATAATTACTAAAGCTTTGCTTTGTAATGAAAGGTAAAACACACAGCCAAGAGACGTTGTTGGCGGTCAGTAGGCCACGGAGTACTAAATGGTAAATGCTTTTAAAAAGGTTGGTTGTTGACCTAAATCTGTTCTTTCAGACAGCTAGCTGACATCAAGCAATTACTGAACGGTGTTTGGCTTTTAAAAACACTTTTTTTATTCTTTTTAATGATAATTATTGTTTAATTGTTTGTGTTCTTTGTGGTTTTGCTTTCTTTGTAGAATTCCTTGTGTATTTTTGAGAATCTTGTAAAATTGCTTGTAAATCCTTGCTTAAAATCTTAGAGCGTTTAATATACATATTATAAATATACAGTATACATATTATATATATATATATATATATATATATATATATATATATATATATATATATATATATATAAATATATATATGTACCTAAGGTGGGGTCACTTGGAAATTAAAAAAAAAGAAATTTCAAAACTGGCATAACATATGGCCCAAGAGCATCATGTTAAAAAAACACAGAGAGAGATTAGAGAAGAGAATTATGGGCAAAGGAAACTGGGCACTTGGGCACCCTACAGATATGGGTCAGATGAGAAGATCACAGATGACCAAACGGTAATCTAATCCACAGGGATTATATGACCTCATTCTTTACTTTAACATTCCTTATTTCCATCTTTATTAAAGTCTTGTCATTAGTTATATATTATCTTCATTTTCATTTTTTAAAGCCTTATTTATTATTTATTTGAATTACCTCTTTCTTTGTTACTATTCCAACTTGTTTATGTTTAACTTTTCAGTTTTTGCCTGTTGGTTAACCTAAACTAATATGTCTATTTTAACAATTAATCTTAAATGAAATAATATATCTTTTTGGTAAAGTCATGATTAGATTATTCTCAGAGTACGAAAGGTGAAAGATCCCAAAATAGTTCATGGCCTTGATAAGAGTTTCAACACAGTGCACTTCCACTTCATAACCTTTTTCTCTGCATCACTAGGGCTGTCACAAAGACCAACACTACTGTTGACCAGCAGTGCATGTTGAAAAATCAACCAATACATTAATTTCAAGCTAAAATATCCTTTATAGAGGGAGTTATCTCGGTGACTCATAACGTCAGCCTAAACTAGGGAACAACAAAAGAGGAAAAATTATGCGGAATTTACGTTTTTTTTAAATTACCAATAGTCACTAAAACTATGATAAATCTAAATCTTGATCCGTTGTCCAAAATAACTGAATGTCTTGCAATGCACAAGATGAGTAAAACAAGGCTGAGATGAGTAAAAGAAGGCCGATTGGCTGGAGCCTTTTCACAAATGAGTGAAATATGTAGAACTCTGGAAAAACAGAAGCATGTTGCTATTTAGTCTTCCAAATTTATGGTGGGAACGCTTGAGATGGCTTCCAAAAAATATCGGTGTTCTCCCAGAACCGGTGATTAAGTCACGGTATGTGTTCAGGCAATCTACAGTAAAATTAGACTAGAATTCAATTTTAAATGAAAATCATTAATAAAAATGCAAGATCATTCTGGAACCATATGTCGTTAAAGAAGAAGAGATCACGCCTACATTAACAGTAATTTTTCTGATATTTATGAGCCCATTAGCCCCAATGGAGTTATTTTGGTAATCGTTCCGAGATGTGTTCTATTAATGTCATATAGACATACAAGGTGTACAGTTATGGAATAATAACAAAGAGCGCAATCGTAAAATTAAGCATGCGAGATGGATGCCTTTCAAACATTTTCAATTCAAGTTAAAAATTTTATGGTTTAAGTTTTCATCATCTTAAAATCGAAGTCTGTAAGTTACGTGGATCGAAATTTCCTGAGTTATGTGGATGTGAATTTACTTTGTTTACTTTAGAGAGCCGGTGGGATGGTCTATCGTTTATTAGACGAGTGACCATAAGCCTAACATTCCGAAACACTTCTTGGTGATCGCGAAGCCGTTGAAAGGATCAGCGCCAACCAGCCAGCGAACGCCGCGGCTTGGCGATTGGACTTACGTACGTACAACTCCTCAGGAAGGAGGAACACGCACGCACGGACGTACTTATCCTTTTGAGAGCAGCAACAGAGTTGTATTTTGACAACGGTGGCAGAACGTTGGTTCAGTCTGGGCTGATTTTGATGACGGTTTTGTCAGGTCGGCTTCAAAGAAGAAGAGTTTTGACACCGCCCAGACTCAACTGCATCTGGTCTGCTTTGCATCACATTGGCCTAATCGAAGGTAGTAAGTGGCACAGATGGAGGGAGAATTTTTCTTCTCCAAATTTTTGGAAAAAAAATGTCCTGTATTTTTGAAAGATATTTCAATATCTTTTCACAAACTCATGACAAAGCAGCTCAATAATAAAAAATAAAAAAATAGACTAGAAGTTTTTACAAATAATTAGAACAACAAAATATTTTTGATATTCCATGAGGCAATCATTTTCCAAGTCATTGTCATCAATAAAATTACATAAAATAAACATTGTATTTCCAAAATATATATATCACATATACGTATATACATATATATGTATATATAAGTATACATACAATGTATTTTTTATGTATTTTTACTTATAATAACGATGATTTATCAATATATTTACTCAGAAATGTCATAATTATATATATATATATATATATATATATATATATATATATATATATATATATATATTTTATATCTTGTAAATATCTAATTACACTTTCGTTTCTTAGGCATTTTTTATACATTATTGAATGTAAACTAACAAAATTATTAACTGAAGAAAATCCCAAGGGAGTCATAATAATTACTATCCCGAGAACACACATGTGATTAACAAGTGGTCATCAGATGCGAAGAAAATCGTTTGCAAATGACACATTCCTGCATCATGAAGTCCAAAGTCTTTGATGTCAATTTTAGAACGTGTTTTAAAGTACTACCACAGGATTTCTATCTTGTTTCTTGTACAGAGATAGAAACAATAGATTTCTAGGAATTCCAAAGATAGATTTCAATAAAATAAGAGGTACAGATTTTCGTTAAAGGGCAAAATCAATACAGATTTCAAGAAAATCTCAGAGACAGATTTTCTGCATGTCTGGTAGGCAGAGATACAGATTTCAAGAAAGTCTCAGAATACAGAATTTCTGAAGAGTAAAGAGATACATAGGGTCAAGAAAATCCCAGAGGTACAGATTTTCTGAAGGGTACAGAGATACAGATTTCAAGAAAATCCCAGAGACAGATTTTCTGAAGGGTACAGTGATACAGATTTCAAGAAAGTCTCAGAGATACAGAATTTCTGAAGAGTACAGAGATACAGATTTCAAGAAAATCCCAGAGGTACAGATTTTCTGAAGGGTCAAATAAATAATTTCAAGAAAATCCCAGAGATAGATTTTCTGAAGGGTACAGTGAAACAGATTTCAAGAAAAATCTCAGAGATACAAAATTTCTGAAGAGTACAGAGGTACAGGTTTCAAAAATCATTTAGAAACAGATTTTGTGATGGGTACAGAGTTACAGATTTCAAGAAAACTCAGAAACAGATTTTGTCGATGGTACAGAGAACAGATTTCAAGAAAGTCACAGAGATACAGATTTCAATAAAGTCCAAGAGATACAGATTTTTGATGAAGGGTACAGAGATACAGATTTCAAGAAAATCCCAGAGATTCTTTTTTCTTTTGAGCACAGAGATACAGATTTCAATGAAATCATAAAACAGATTTTCTGAAGGGTACAGAGACAGATTTCAAGAAAATCCCAGATACAAATTTTCTGAAAGTTACGTAGGAATAATGAGATACCAGATGCTGTTACTTCTGTGGGGCCATTAGGACTTGGGATGATTAATATAATCTGGGGGGGGTGGTCTTGTGAGGATTAATACAATTTAATCATGTCATTAAGACCTCTAGCGAATTATGTTAATAAGTGATTAATAGATATTACTGAAAGATATATGAGTGCAGTAGAAATTATGAGAACAACCTCAAAATTCTCATAACCTAAATTATTTGGAGAATGTAACGGATTTCTCTTTGTTATTATTATTATTATTATTATTATTATTATTATTATTATTATTATTAATATTATTATTATTATTATTATTGTGTACTTTTGCTTCTTAACGAAATGAAAACAAAATGTTAAGAATTACTAAATATTATAATCACATATATACGGAAGCTGTTCAGTTAATATATTCATTTATCTTTTTTTATCAGTCACTGATCTTTTATTCTGTATTTCAAGTTATATTCAGTAATTTTTTCAAATGAACACCGTAAAATTTTTGGAAGTTTTAATTTCTAGGCAATGGCTGCCAATCATAGAGTCGCTTGTTCTATGTGATTAGAGTGAATCTTCTGAATAATTAATAATGCGTAATAATAATACAGAACAGTAATAATAATAATAACATTGAACGGACATTCTTAAAATTCTATAGTTAATAAAATTGCAGTGGATCTTTTTGTTTGTCTGCCTAGGTGTGAACAGGAAAAAATTAGGGATCAGGATGAAAAACATGACACATCCACCCCCATTACAAGACATGTTTGTCCGTCCCATTTTTGTTTGGGGTATTCAGCAGATATTTGTTTAATCCACTCTCCTTCTTCAATCTGTTTGTATACTTTAGGGACAATGTTATTACATGAGACATCCACTTTCCACCTATAAACCTGTTTGTCCTCCCTGAGTGGAGGTGATCAGGTAGGGAGACATGACATATCCACCATATAAAAACAAATAATAATCCGTGAAGCGCATGAGGGCGGGGTCCATTTAGGGCTCTCATTTTGTAAATTAAGATTGGCTCTAGCAAAATGCTTTTGAATTTCTGCTGATTTATAAACGTCTTTTAAAAATACTAATAAAACTTTAATTCCAGTCCAGCAAAATGCGTCTGTATCTGATTGTGGGTGTCATGGCCATCGCATGATTAGGCTGGTGTGACTGAGGAGGAGGGCACTTTTCAATACTGGTAGCAGCCGTTCCGTGTGATCTCTGATATGAATCCTCTGATTGGAAAGTACTTTGATGAATATCAATCTTCAAGCTGAACAAAGTTACATTTTCTGTTATTCCGATAGAGGGAGAGGTTTTCCATACCTTCGACGAAATTGTAAAGTAACTTGGTTTTGTTTTCACTGAATGCCATTTTGTTTCTGCATGTTCAGGATTTATACAAAATTGTTGAACAGTCTTTAAGACTTGTGATTTTATGGTGACACGTTTATTTTAAACTATGGTGTGCATTTTATTTTATAATATGTTTATATTATATGATGATGTTATGATGTTTATATATTTATATATATATATGAGGTTTATATATATATCATTATAGCTAATATATGATTGTGCTGTTTATCATTATATTTAATGGTATTGTATATTTATATATATTTATATTTAAAATATTTTTAAAGGTGTTGGTGTGATGTTAGACAAATCTGTGAAACCATGTTTGATAGGCTATTGAGCTGTATCTGACAGGATTTTGTTGGTGCGTATAAAAGCCACACCATTCAATATATGCGTAATACAAGTATATGCACCTACATCTGAACATGATGAAGAGGATGTTGATAAATTTTATCTAGAGTTAAATCAGGCAAGAGAGCAGTGCAAAGAGCATGAAGTAATTATGGTTATTGGTGACCTCAATGCGAAGGTGGGACAAGGAAGAACAGCGGATATTGTTGGGCCTTTTGGATTAGGTAGAAGAAATGAGAGAGGAAACAGATTTGTAGACTGGTGCTTAGGGAGAGAACAGATTATATCAAACACCTGGTTTAAGCACCACCCAAGACATCTCTGGACATGGAAAAGCCCTGGTGACAGTTAGAAACCAAATAGACTTTCTAACCATCAATAAAAGATAGGAACTCTGTCAAGCAAGTGAAAACCTACCCAGGAGCCGATTGTAATAGTGACCATGTACCAGTAGCAACAGTGATGGTGAAGTTGAAAAATCAGAGGAAGAGTACACCTAAATCAAAGAGGCAACTGAAATTATTGAAAACAGAGGAAATGAAGAACCAGTATAATATAATTGTAAGAAATAGATATGACCAGCTTACGGAGCAAGGCCCAGTGCTCCGACATCCTCAGAAAAAGTGGCAAAATATGAAAAATGCAATAAGAGAAGGTAATGAAATAATACCAACAACAGAAAGGAGAGCTCGGAGAGAATGGATGACAGAAGATATCTTGATAATGATGGATGAAAGAAGGCAACAGAAGGGTAAAAATGAAGATAGATATAGAGCTCTGGATAGAACTATTAAGAGGGAATGCACAAGGGCAAAGGAGAAATGGATGGATGAGATTTGTGAGGAGGTAGAAGATTTGGATAAAAGGGATGAACGGAGGAAGTATGATAAGGTGAAAGAAATTACTTTTAAAAAGAAGAGAAGTACCAGCACTGGTATCAAAAAAGCGGATGGAACCAAACCATAGTAATGGAGTCAAAAGAAATATTGGAAAGATGGACGGAATATATTGGAGAATTGTTTGATGATGATAGAATAGAACATGTAGACTTCAGTGACAACGGAGAGGGACCAAGTATAATTAGATCAGAGATAGAGGCATCTTTAAAACAAATGAGAAGCGATAAAGCAACAGGTGATGATGGAATAGCAGCAGAGATGTTGGTAGCTCTGGGAGAATACATCATTGATATATTAATGGAGATAGTGGAAGGAATATATGAAGATGGAGAACCTAAAACACAGATGTACAAATCAATATTTATCACAATGCCAAAAATACCAGGAACACTTGAGTGTAATAAACACCGGACTATCAGTATCATGAGTCAGATCACAAAAATAATATTAAGGATTGTTTTGAATAGAATAAGAAATAAGATACTCCCAGAGATTGGCAATGAACAGTGTGGTTTTATGAGAGATAAAGGGACAAGAAATGCAATTTTTATTTTGAGAATGTTGATGGAGAGAGCAATAGAAGTGAAAAAAGATCTATATGTTTGTTTTGTTGACTATGAAAAGGCTTTTGATCGGGTTAGACATGTAGACCTTATAAGGATATTGGAACAGATAAATATCGATGGGAAAGATCTAAGATTGACAAAGAATTTATACTGGAATCAAGAGGCATCAGTGAAAGTAGAAAATGACGAATCAGAGACTCGGCACATCAAGAGAGGTGTAAGACTGGGTTGTGTGTTATCACCTGATCCCTTCAATTTATATGGTGAAATGATAATGAGAGATCTCAGAGGTATGGAAGGAATTAAGGTTGGAGGAGTCAACATTAATAATATCAGATATGCTGATGATACAGCACTTGTTGCAGACTCTCATGATAAACTTCAAGCTTTAGTCAGTATTTTACACCAGTCAAGCAGAGAAAGAGGTTTGTCAATAAATATTAAGAAAATAGAAGTTATGGTTATCTCCAAAGATGAAATCCCCAAGAACAGATATAAGAATTAATGCTGAAACAGTTAAACAAACCGATAGTTTTAATTATTTAGGATGCACTGTCACAAGTGATGGAAAATGCGAAAAAGAGATCAGGAAGAGAATATCCATGGCAAAAGATGCATTTGGTAAGATAAAGAAATTAGTCACCAACTCAAAAATACTGATGAATCTTAGGAGGAGATTTGTGAAATGTTTTGTTTGGTCTGTATTGTTGTATGGCTGTGAAACTTGGACCTTGAGGAAGGCAGACGAGGAGAGGTTACAGGCTGCAGAAATGTGGTTTTGGAGAAGGATGCTGAAAATATCATGGACAGAAAGGAAAACTAATGAGCAGGTATTAGAGAGAGTAGGCATTGAGAGAGAACTTTTGGCTTCAGTGAGAGGTAGACAAATGCAGTTTGTGGGTCACATACTGAGAAGACAAGAACTAGAACATCCCTCTCTCACTGGTAAAATCAATGGAAGGAGGCCAAGAAGAAGACCTAGACAAAAATATATGGATGGATTGGTGAGAATGACTGGAGGAAGAATGTCTGCAGTTCAGCTGCTGCAAAGGGCCGGAAATAGAGAGGAGTGGCGAGCCATGATTGCCGACGTCCTTGGGGATATGGCACCTGGATGATGATGATGATATATATATATATATATATATATATATATATATATATATATATATATATATATATATTTATATATATATATATGCACACACATAATTTTCTACCATATACCGTGGCCTTTTGGTTCATTATATACCTTTTGGGATGTGGATGCTAGAATTCTCCTTCCTTGTTATGCCCTAAAAGGGTTAACTAAGTATATCAGGTATCCAGTGCTTGCCTAAGTCATTAGAGGGCACAATGGGATTTAACAGACTTTCCTAAAGAGGTCTTGCATGATCAGAAATCAAACCTGGGACCCCTGATAATTAGGGTGATTTCTTATCCACCATACCCCAAGTGCACACAAAAACAAACGCAGGTGTAAAAGACATACACACACACACACACACACACACACACACACACACATATATATATATATATATATATATATATATATATATATATATATATATATATATATATATATATATATGGGCTGATGTACCTAGTGTTGCACAGTAAAAACTCAAAGTGCAGACACACCCAGGCCGTATAATACACCCAAAGCGTTGAACGCACCCAAAACATAGAACACACCCAGATATTTATTTATCCCAACCTTCTATTAGACAGGAAAAGGAATCAAATCTATCTATAGTGTAATATCAAAGAATGATTATTTATAGGTTTTTAAAAATATAAATACAGTATACAAATTATAAATTAAATTTTTGACAAATCCATTATAATAATACTTTAAGACAAAAGTTTATTGTAAACAACATTTTCAGTTTCACCATCAGGAGCAAGAATAATAAATTCTTGGGTGAACCCACCCTTGAGCGAGCAACATAAAGGTGTCCATTGGAAAAACATGACAATCTCAGATCCACTCCACAGTACCTAATAGACTGTCCCTGTGCCTTGTTGATCGTGATCGAGAACACAAGTCTCACTGGAAATTGCAATCTCTTAAAGTTTTTAAAAAGGGAGATCCATTGGAATGAGTGGTATCCGTGGGATTAAAAACTGTTTCACCCTCTCCCTTTCCTGTTAAGATAATTATTTCAGTTATATTGGCCAACATTTTTGACATTTTATATTTTACCCCCTTCTCACCCCCATTCCCATCATGCTGAACTTGGACTTAAAGGGCATCGGGAGTGTCACTATTCCTCTCAGAGACCTCGAAAACTATGGATTAGACACTAATATCTGTTATTTTTTACATTTATTTTCACTCATTAGGCCAAACTTCCCATCACGGGCTTGGGCTTATCATTTGGATGTCACTTTTCATCTCGGCAACCTCAAAAACTGTGGATTAGGCACTGATATCTGTCAGTTTTGACATTTATTTTTCAGCCCTTCTCTCCACCCTTCCTATCAGGGCTGAACTTGGACTTAAAGGGCATTGGGAGTGTTACTATTCATCTCAGTGACCTTGAAAACTATGGATTAGATATTACTATCTGTCATTTTTGGTTATTTTTACATGTCACCCCCCTTCCCACCCCAACCCCTTTGGTCAGTGATATCTGTACCCCACAGCATTCTTTTCCAGATAGTAAGTCATATGTATACTGGAATGGATGATAAACCAGTAATGTTTATTTAGTTACTAAGTCTACAGGAAAAACCAGCCCCATTTCAGGGAAACCCTTCCCACCTCCATCCCCTTTGGTGCTAGTGATGTCTTACCCCACAGTATTCTTTTCTAGATAATAAGTCATATGTGTACCAAGTTTGATTGAAACTGGTCGATGCATTTCAGAGTTATGCTGTAACATACAAATACACACATACATACATATATATATATATATATATATATATATATATATATATATATATATATATATATATATATATATATATATATATATATATATATATATATATATATATATATATATATATATATATATATATATATATATATATATATATATATATATATATATATATATATATATATATATATATATATATATATATATATATATATATATATATATATATATATATATATATATGTATTGCAACAAATCAGTGAAGACACATTGTGTTATATTTGTATCCTGCCAGGAGAGGAGTGAAAAGAAATGGAATAAAGAATGTAATAAAACATACATGGGACAACGTGGGAAGACACTGGCTCCTGGCAATTTCAATGATATCAAGTTGAACAAGGGGTTACTAATAAATTTAAGGAATCAGTTACGCAATAGAATAAATGTTGATTGCAGGAAACCAGTAGAAAAACTGGTAACTAAATAAACACCATTTCAGGACAATTAAATAGCTTTCAAAAAAATATTCAAACTAGTTTGAGGAGCCAGGTCTAGATTGACAATGAAACGGATAACTTCAACCTCGATGGCTTATAAATAATATGAATTAATGCCTCAACAAGATGATGGTTAAAACAATGAGGGTGAGGCAAGAGAGTATCTTATATATCTTTTTCAGTCTTTTGCAATGAGGGGTGGCATTGACTGGTCTTCCTTCAAAAACTGAAAGGAGTTAAATGGTACCTAGACAAAGGGTAAGGAGCGAGTCTGTGTTAGAGAGACCAGACATAGGGAATTTATAGCTGATGACTGACTTTTTCTTTGAGGCTCTTGTTCATCCCAGGGACAACATTTTCCGGAATAACAACCTGGGACCACTGAAAGTTCAAAACAGAGTTGGGGTTTATATTTGTCAAAGGGAGAAAAAGACTATCATTTGGATGTATGGCTTTAACTAGTGGGTACCTGAGTGTTTCATCCAAGACGATTCTTAAAAACTAAATCATGATTAACCTGGTTCACAGGAAACCATTATGGATTTGACTATAGACATTTTTCTTTTATTTACATCTATTCATCTTACTATATATGATATATATATTCCAATATATATGATTGATTAAATATGAGTTTAGAACTCATTTCACTTAACTCCCCATCTTATATGCCACATAAATATCGTACATTCCAAGGTTATAAGGAAATAGAACAGACTAGAATATTGTTTATATATATATAGGCTTTACAGCAAAAAGACCAACGAAAGAAATGACTATAAGGAGATCATGAATAACATGTATAGTATATATATAAAAAATGATATAATATATATATATATATGAAATTATATATCATAAGAATAAAATATATATTACTATATATTGATGATTAATGTACGTGTATATATAATAGTGAACAAGAAAACTCTTCGTTAATGACACCTAATAACTTCACAAGAATGACTTCATGAGGATGTAAGAATTGTGTGTGATGTGTGTTTTAGTGAAATTAAAAATAATTATTCGAAGGAAAACGTTAATAGAACAAACCATTAGAAATGTTTGAAATGCAAAGTACTTCAACCTCTAATATAAATATGAGCAACAACAGATGATGAAAAAGTAGAGTGCAAGGGAATTTTGATTTTTGTCTTCGTTTATCTAATGGAAACTGGATTCAGTCTGTGTTAAATTATTTTGTTCTTTTCTGTCTCTAGCTATTTTCAAGGAACCTGGAAGAAAAAATTTTATATTTGAAAGAAATAAGACTAGTATGGCAATTTCCCAAGTTTTCAGACGATTCAGAACTAAATATGGTTAACCTGTTCACAGACACCATTATTCCTTTGCATAGACATTTTTCTTTTCTTTACATCTATTCATCTTACTGTCATGACTCTTTATTCCAATATGTATGATTGATTAAAGTGAGTTTAGAACTCATTTCACTTAACTCCCCATCTTATATGCCACATAAATATCGTACATTCCAAGGTTATAAGGAAATAGAACAGACTAGAATATTGTTTTATTCCCCAAGGCTTTACAGCAAAAAAGACCAACGAAAGAAATGACTCGCAAGGAGATCATGAATAACAACGGAAGTAACTACTCAGGAAAAATGATATAATGTAAGCATAATGAAATTAACATATCAAAGAATAAAAGTAAAGTTACTAGTGTTGATGATTAATGTACGTGTAGCCAACAGTGAACAAGAAAACTCTTCGTTAATGACACCTAATAACTTCACAAGAATGACTTCATGGGATGTAAGAATTATATGACGTGATAAACTTCATATCAGAAGTGTCAGTGAAATTAAAAAAATAATTATTCGAAAACTCCCAAAAACCCGTTAATAGAACAAACCATTAGAAATGTTTGGAGAGGTTTCATGTAACTTTTAATTTCATGTTTATCTAAGGCCATGTTGTTTGTTAACCAGCTTTATTTGGGTGGCAAATGCCCTTCATTACAATTAAAGGATTTTATGCCACAAAACTTTATTTAGGTATTTCTGTAGGCAGGGTAGTGCCTTTTGGTATATATGTAACAGCAAAGATGGACATTGCCTGCCCATGAGGAGCTGTGTTGGCAATTTAACGATAAAGCAATCGTCAGAAGGTGTGAGAAAGAAGCAGCTTGTGGTCAGCAGTGTCGTCAGTGTTACTCTTAGAGAATAAAGAAGGGTGATGAAGAGAGCGCCTGAATGGTAAATAACGTTGAAAATAATGATGACGAAACTGAGTCGTTCTTAATTATCAGTGTTTGTGACCCCATCACTTTGTATAAAGAGAAACATGTGGAACAGAAGCAGAAAACATTCCATTTGGGTGAGGTTTGCAGTTTACCCAAATGAAGGGAATACATCCACAAAGTTTCCTGACACTTTCCAACAATATTGTAACACTAAGAATTTCATAAAATGATTAAGAAAGCTTTTATTTGTTGATAATTATAAAGTTAACTGTGATCATATAGAAATGAAACGTATTTCTTACTATTCATTTTGCAACCACTCTTAAGTGCACTGTGCTAATGAAGAAAGTATAGCGTTCCTGGGGATTTTTAAATTTTAGAGAGGTTGAAAACCCTTGTCATGTTACCTTAGAGCTAATTCTTAAGCGTACAAACACACACACATATTTATATATAATTACAAACAAATACTCTCTCTCTCTCTCTCTCTCTCTCTCTCTCTCTCTCTCTCTCTCTCTCTCTCTCTCTCTCTCTCTCAGTTGAACGGCAGAAAATGAGGGAAGAAGGACCTTTCCATTGTTCAATGTACTTTATTCAGGAAACGTTTCAAGACCTTCTATGTCGCATTTTCAAAGCTGTAAATATGAAATATAATTCAAAGATAAGAAGCAAAAATTGAGATAAAAGAGCAAAGTATATATAGCGAGTAGGATCAAAGGCGAAGACTGAGTGGCACGCTTGGTTTGTTTGGTTCCATCGAAATTCACGAGAGGTGCACAGTGCCGACGTGTCTGAGTAATTAGTTGAGGAACCAACTGCTTGATGAACACAGATTCCAAGATCGACAATTGATGGTTATTTAGAGCCTTGCCAGTTATTTTAAAATATTTTTATATAATGTTATATCTACATTTTCTAGCGTGATCCGTTAAGCAAAAAAAACAAAAACAAAATCAGGGTTTGATAGTTTTACACCTGTTCGGTAACTCCAGCCACAATGAGAATTTATTCTCACCTTCAGTAACATACTGTATGAGCGAGGCCTACGCACTTCTCCATGTCACACCTGAGGCAATTAGATAGATAAATGACTCCAAAGGTCATCAAAGGATTAAGCCTTTTTTTTATAACCAAAAAAAACCAAATAGTCATTGGATTGCTGGGTAACGGTAGGCAAATTCTTCCTGATGGGTTGACGGAAGTCCTGACAAAAAAAAATTTTATGAAACATTAATGGGGCACTTGCATAAAGTGATATCTTTTGATCTGTAATTATTATTAAGGACTTAGATGAAAAACAGTTGTTAATAAAATACTGATGAAGGTATGAAATTTCTTGATGGCAATTATTCTAGTCAGATGTTAAGGAAAAAGCCATTTGGGAGATTCTCATTTACTATGATATTATATTGCAATTTCACAGCTTTGAGAACGGGAAAGAAGGCCTGAAACTTTGGCTAAATACCAAGTAATATTCCCAAGCGAGGCAAAATAATTTTGGCGTCTTCTGTTGCATTCCATTGTGCTTCTGTTGTAAAAGTAACTAGTAACCTTGGTGGATCACAAGTACCAGGTAGGTCCGAGCATGGGGCTAGCAATCTCACCTCCAAAGACTTTCTGAGAACCAAAATGATAACACCTACTGTTAACACCACCTCTAACGCTAAAGGTTAAAAGGGAAGATATATTTGTGTATACATACATATATATATATATATATATATATATATATATATATATATATATATATATATATATATATATATATATATATATACATATATATATATATGTATATATATATGTATATATATATTCATATATATATATATATATATATATATATATATATATATATATATAATTATCTATTAACAATTTTCACTAAACAATATATATATAATTATTTTATCTACAAATATTAAGCAACAATTATCGCTTGATATTTACTTTACTAAACTTTTCCCAAGTCATGGTGAATGCGATATGACGCGATATTAGTGTTCTAAGATTTGTGAATATATATATATATATATATATATATATATATATATATATATATATATATATATATATATATATATATACATATATATATATGTGTGTGTATGTATGTATGTATATATGTACACACACACACACACACACACACACACACACACACACACACACACACACACACATATATATATATATATATATATATATATATATATATATATATATATATATATATATATATATATATATATATATATATATATATATATATATATATATATATATATATATATATATATATATATATATATATATATATATATATATATATATATATATATATATATATATATATATATATATATATACATACATTTGTGTGTGGACATGTGCAAAATATATAAGTTGTCTGTCCGCGCTCTGTAGTAATGTCTTCGAAAGGTCTGTTGATGACTGAAATGAGCACTTATGTTTTCGTAGTGTACTTCTTCCTCTTCCTGAGGCTCAATGATCCACTTACCCGGTCGAATGGCTAACAATTTAGGAGGTTAATACTTGTAATTTGTCGCCACGTTCGCCTGTCCCTAGCTTCATGGATTTCCAGCTGCTGCTTAAGGATTTGGATTTTCCCTGTTTATTCTGATAACGGAAAGTTGTCACTGATTTGGAAACCTGCTGCTTTTCCTTGTCTTGACTTCCCTTTCTTTTCTGTTTCTCTTTATAATTATATATTGCTTTATATAAAGATATATATATATATATATATATATATATATATATATATATATATATATATATATATATATGTATATATATATATATATATATGTATATGTATATATATATATATATATATGTAGTATATATATATATATATATATATATATATATATATATATATATATATATATATATATATATATTATCTATATATATATATATATATATATATATATTATATATATATATATATATATATATATATATATATATACTGTACATATATATATATATATATATATATATATATATATATATAAGAATTAAGCTGATGAAGAGATAGTCTTAACTATATAATATATATTCATTAATTATATATATATCTACAGTGGCGATAAGAATTAAGCTGATGAAGAGATAAGTCTTAACTGAAATAGATTCATTTATTGTTATTATGAAGAGCCTTGGGCTTTAACACACCATGGAGAAAACAAATCCTTGTGTACTCTTACTTGTACTCATATGTTCTTGGATAATCAGGATAATTATATATTGTAGAAGAGTTCTTTTGTAAACTGAACCTGTGACATTCAGAGCTGTAGGCTTTAGATAATAAGATTTTTTTACAGAACACTTTTTAATCTCTCCCCTCTCCCCAATTTTTTTCCTTAGAACAATCAGTGATATTGCATTTACGCTCTCCGCCCTTCTTTTCTCATTCCTTGCCGCTAGAATTTATTGCCTCTTGTGCGTGACTTCGTACTTTCCTTTGGCTGACTCGGGTACAGTAGACGTTTGCCTGTGGAGTGGTGTTCCAGCCAGGGCCAGTACGGATATATACTGTAGGGTCTGTTCAACTCAGTCGGTGGGGGCGGAGCTAATATTGTGACGTCACAAGCGTAACGCCTCCCGGCTTATCTATTGAATTAACTAAGAAATCTTTAGTTTTTATACATTTAACCCATTGCATGGTGTGTTTGACAAAATTTGTAAAGAGGTTACATGCATGATGTTTTTCTAATACCCGCTCTTTCATTTAGTCACCAAGCCTTGTTTTATATTCACATAAAACAGAGCGGATTCAACACACAGCTACTATAGCTTTCTTTATATGTTTATTCTTTACTTATCCATTTGCTTACGTATTTACTGGTTTGGTGCATTCTCTTCAACTCCATTTTTACTACATGACAACTTGATTCTCTCTCTCTCTCTCTCTCTCTCTCTCTCTCTCTCTCTCTCTCTCTCAGGTAGTAATATTATCAAGATTATAAAATTGTAATTGTTAGGAAATGTATTTGATTTTGTCACTTTTTTCATATCTTATTTTGAAAAGAAACTTCTTTTATTTATGATTAAGGTTAGAATGATAGGTTAATTATATTTTCCAAATCTTTATTATGAATACTAATTGTTATATGATAAATACATAGAAAATGTGGATATATGACACTAAAAAAAGGCAGCTGTATTTGCATGACTTGACCACAAAAACGAAAACAATATTAAAAGTATAAGAATTATATCATATAGCATGTAAGGAATCACAAGAATAAATGATGAAGAATATGATACAGAGAACACATTTCAAACAAGTTTCTCATTAACACTCGATATCACATAAATATACCTCCGAACACATAAATTTGTGTATGACACATACTGTGTATAATACATAAAAGTAACAATTATACATGCATCAAACGATTATAAAATTTTCGGGAAAAAAGTACAAAGAGGTATTTGGATTTATTTGAGTTCATAAGAAAAATATATATAACATATAGTCCTTTAGGGAATAAAATGATCAAACAGACGACAAACAACTCAGGATAGTGTTCACTTGAACAATTTTTGTATGACATAAAGAAACAAATTCTTTCAAGAGAATGGTTTTTTTTTTTTTTCTCAGTTAACATCCGCTTGGTGCTACTCTTTTTTTTCTTCTATGATAATTTTTTTTTATTTAAATGACGGATTTTAAAGAAAATACTAATTTTACCAAAGGAATGCACAATTTCATCAGGCAAGGATAGTCTATCCGATTTCTTTAGCTGCGAAACCAAATTCAGTAGGCAGTCTTTGCCATCCTGTAGCGTCTCGCCATCTATGGCCTTGAATAACTTTCTCATAATAAGTAGTTGGGAATAGAAGTGTTCAGATGGAAAGTGCAAATTCCCTCGGCTGACACTCTTAATCCACGCGTTGCTATCATTAGTTGTGCCATCTTTTGTTCCCAGATGTGGGTATTTGGTGATGAAGTTTCTTGGCGTATATCTCCCAAAGTATCTTAAAGACTCTTCATCAATCTCATCACCTACATCTGACATTGGTTTATCAAAATTAGGGCACATATTATCACATAAAGCTGTTGCATCATCATCACCGTTATCATGAAATTCTGTATCACTGAATAGCATAGACGTTAAACGTAGTTCGAGTGCAAGTTTGGAGTCATTTGACCTTCCTGTTGCGCTTGATGCAATGCACGAATTGTGAGGGAAACTATCACATGATTATGCCTGCCTGAAATACTACCACTTGAAACACATTCTGTATTCTCTACAATCCTACTAGATTTACTCTTTTCACTCATCAGAGAGACATTCTTGCCAAGCAGGTATATCCTGAGTCTATACTTAAATTGGACGGGGTTTGAGTGATCATGACTCCCTGCCATTTGTCTGATTCAGCCAAAAAAATATTCAATACAATCCTGATTTAGCCGTCTTGTTATTATGTGTTCTATCTTGAATAGTCTTTGCAACATCTCAAACAGACCTTTAAATGCTCCCCAGAATAATATTATCCTTTTTTGAAATGACGTAGCTCATGACAGCGAGATGGAGTCAGGCGGCAGTCCGACCGGATGTTACTACGATGATGTTTCACAAGGGGAGGGGCTAGGTTTAAGGTCCACCACGTGAACAGACCCTATCTGCATTGGCCTTGGTTCCAGCTTTGCTGTAGGGAGTTCGTAATCTCTCTCTCTCTCTCTCTCTCTCTCTCTCTCTCTCATTTGCGTGCACTCACACACATGTATATACACACAAACCCCACACACACACACGCAAAATAGTCCCACAGGCCGAAGAGATCATGTTTGACCTAGGTAGTGTGAATCGTCACCGAGATACGAATAATGTTTTCTTAGGCGAAGAGTGCTGCTCCGGTCTGGAAGTTGGCATAGGTGTTATAAGTTTTGATAGGCACTGCTTCGTTGGATCACTTCTTTTAAGAGAGAAAGGTGAGTAATGAAAATAAAAAGATGACCACGAGCAAGAAATTTATAGAGTGAATGAAAACCTGTTGTATGGGGAATAGGTGAAGAAAGTTTACATATTTCTCAGAATCAAAGACGTAAATGTGGATGTGCTTGTTTGCAGTCAGTAAGGTCCTAGGTCGGTGGACTGAGTGTTTTGGAGATTTATTCTGGGTGGTTGATAGGAGTGAGGCAACGCTACATGAGTCAAGAGTAGGAGGGTTTGGTGAAGGTCTTGAGAATTATTGCGGATGTTGATAGTGGGGACAGACGACAGTTGCGAGGAGGGAAAATGGAAAGACGTCAGGGGATTACAAGGGAGATGCTGCAGAATAATTATAAAAGTTTAATGGAGAGACTGACTGGTGTGTGTAAATTATATCTGAGTAAGGCAAAGGCTTCAAATTAAGGAATGAGAAAATCAATGTTCATTCGTAAACGATAAAGGTGACAGAGGCGACTAAAACAGCGACAGGCATGACCTCACTAAGTTAACCAGGGGAAGTTTATGATAAGATTTCGGTGGAGAAAATTAAGCATAAAACAGAGGAGGAAGATTTGTTACTCAATTGGCTCTGATGAAACAGCAATATTATAAATTTGAAGGTAATGGGAGAAATTTGAGCTAGGCATACATGAACTTGTTGATAAGATCAAGAAAGAGGCAGTGTTTTAAGTGTTTTAGATGTTTGAAAGCTGCTTGTGTAGATCATTCGAAAATTGTTATAATAGAAGCAAAGCCAGTGTTAGAATGTGTAAACGGGGTAGTAACTGAACTCGTGAGAAAATGAGAATGACACAGGGATGTATTTTCTCTGTGGATGTTTGAAATTGCAATTGATGAACTGATGTGAAAAGCCAGAGAAAGGATAGATTTTGTGGGATGAGGAAGTGGGTCGTGAATCGAGGATGGATTTTGTGGGATGAAGAGGGTCGTGAATCGAGGATGGAGTGCTGGTGCTTGCGGAAGATACATAACTGATAGAGGTTCAAGAGAACTCCAGAAACTAGTAAAAGCACTAGAAACAGAGGAAATCTAAGAGGAAATGTGTGCAAGCCATATGAAGGAGAAGAGGAAGGCCCCATGATGCGGTGGATAGACAGAAAGGAAGCAATATTGGATCAAAATTTCTTTCATACATGAGGTAGAGGTGCATAACAGTGGGTTTTGATGTGCTGTTGCTGAGTCTTCTGTGTAGGGTATGAAATGGCTACTGTTGAAGTTTTCTACAAAGAACGTTTAACTACGATTCTCCAATTAAAACATGAATGTGACAGTGGCTATTGTGCTGTTTCTTTTTTTTCGTGGAGCACTCCTATTCGGATAAACAGCTCCAAAATGACATTTTTCCCTTTTTCGAGTGGGCGGTATCACAAGAGTTTTGCCTTTTGCTTCTTAGTCATTTCTTAGTGTCCTTCCATGTCTGGGCTTCATCCAATTACCTCTTCCCCTCCTTCCTATAAACACTTCATCCTACCTTTAAACGACTTTCCTTGGTCTTTCTCTCCCCCATCGTTACGTGTACATTTTCTTCCTTTATTATGAACCACATCACGGGAATCCTTCCAGATATTCTGTCAAATACTTCCGCCTTTGGTTCTTTATTATAAACTAGCTGACCAACCCAGTGCTACCCGGGAAAACTCTGAATGGCAACTGATAAACTCTCTCTCTCTCTCTCTCTCTCTCTCTCTCTCTCTCTCTCTCTCTCTCTCCTCTCCTTCCTAACACCCTTATATATTTCTCTCTCTCTCTCTCTCTGGGGCTCACAGGAGTGTCTGTTCATCTCCTCAAAACTATGGGTTCTCTCTCTGTTGTTTTCTTTTTACTCTCTCTTTTAGTGTCTCAGTATTCTTTTCCAGATAGTGAGTTAAGAAATGAGCTGCATTACCTAGCAGTTTTTTTGACATTTTACCAGCCCCATTTCACCCCTTCTCACCCCGACTTCCTTTCCTACTTTGTGCTAGTGTTCATCTTCACAAATGGCATTTGTAGATAGTGTCATATGTATACCAAGTTTGCTGAAATTCTCAGTCAGATTTATACTGGAATAAAAACTATGGGTTGACATATATATAATATATATTGTTTTCGGTTATTTTTACATGTCACCTCATTATACATCCCACACACCTTTTAACCTGGTGCTGCCAGAGAAAACCTTGACAACCCATAGTATTCTTTTCCAGATAGTGAGTCATATGTATACCAGGAAATGAGGTCACTCTCTTTCTACTAACACCTGCAGAGTTTATTTGCCCAGCATTTTGACATTTTATATTTCACCCTTCTCACCATTCCCGGGCTGAAATTTCTTAAAGGGATCGGGAGTGTCACCTTCCCACCGAAAACTATGGATTGGCACCAATATCTGCCATTTTGTTATTTTTACATGTCATATCTTCTCACACAAAATCTTTTTCCCAGATAGTAAGTCATATGTATACTAATATATATACCAATATTTATATATATATAATTATATATATATGTATATATATATATATTTATATATATATATATATACATATATATATATATATATATATATATATACATATATATATATATATATATATATATATATATATATATATATATATATATATATATATATATATATATATATATATATATATATATATATATATATATATATATATATATATATACAAATATATGTATGTATGTATGTATGTACTAACCCAGCACTATGGGAAACACTATGATTACATACTATATAAACTATCTCTCTCTCTCTCCTCCCAACACACTCTATACATCTCTCTCTCAATATCCTCTATATCTATATATACTCTTTCTATCTCTCTCACATATTCTCTCCTTTTCCTGTTAAGATAGTTGCTTTATATTACATTGCATAGCATTTTTTACATTTATATATTCACCCCTTCTCACCTCCATTCATCTCGGGGCTGAAATTGGACTTGAAGGGCATCAGAGTGTCACTATTCATATCAGTGATCTCGAAAACTATGGATTATATATATATATATCTGCCATTTTCAGTTATTTTCACATGTCACCCCCTTCCCACAGCCGCCCCTCCCCGTATAATATATACAGTATTCTTTCCCAGATAGTAAGTCATATGTATATAGGTCTGGTGTATATATATATAAATATATATATATATATATATATATATATATATATATATATATATATATATATATATATATATATATATATATATATATATATATATATATATATATATATATATATATATATATATATATATATATATATATATATATATACATATATATATATATATATATATATATATATATATATATACTATATATATATATAATAATTTTCATATACATATACTGTATGATTCATATTTTTATCACATCACCGTGATTCATTACAAGCTACAAACGTCCTTTAATATCCAATTCATTCTACCTCGGGAATAATATATTTTCATATATGTTACCTGAAGGGGAATTTTTTAGTTGATAATAAGTTCGTCGTCTCATGGGCTCGAACCACGGAAGACAAGAACTCAGGACTACAGTGACGTGAATTTTAACCACACGGCCAACAAGTGAGATATAAGTTCATATTGACTCTCACCTAGAAATCCCCTTTCGAACTCAGGTATTTGTACTTAGAATCGATATCAACCCACCTCTGCCATGCTAACCTTGTAGTGGGTTTGTCGCACGCAGCCATATTATGAATTAATTTTTATCACATCACCATGATTCATATACAAGCATTAAGCTACAAACGTCCTTTAATATTCAATTCATTCTACCTCACGAATAATATATTTTCATATATGTCACCTGAAGGGGAATTTTTTAATTGATAATAAGTTCATCGTCTCGTGGGCTCGAACCACGGAAGACAAGAACTCAGGGCTACAGTGACGCGAATTTTAAACACACGGCCAACAAGTGAGATATAAGTTGATACCAACTCTCACCAACAAATTCCCGTCGAACTCAGGCATTTGTACTTAGAATCGATATCAACCCACCTCTGCCATGCTAACCA
>NC_089796.1:37056663-37064163 GCF_040412425.1 Macrobrachium rosenbergii | reverse complement strand
CATATATGAAAATATACTATTGCCGGGGTAGAGCGAATTGAATATTAAAGGACGTTTGTAGCTTAATGCTTGTATATGAATCATGGTGATGTGATAAAAAGTCACAGTATATATATATATATATATATATATATATATATATATATATATATATATATATATATATATATATATATATATATATATATATATATATATATATATATATATATATATATATATATATATATATATATATATATATATATACATATATATATTTGTATATATATATATATATATATATATATATATATATATATATATATATATATATATATATATATATATATATATATATATATATATATATATATATATATATATATATATATATATATATATATATATATATATATATATATATATATATATATATATATATATATATATATATATATATATATATATATATATATATATATATATATATATATATATATATATATATATATATATATATATATATATTATATATATATATATATATATATATATATATATATATATATATGTATATATATATATATATGTATATATATATATATATATATATATATATATATATATATATATATATATATATATATATATATATATACATATATATATTTATATGTGTGTGTGTGTGTGTGTGTGTGTAGAATCTACTGTTCATTTTTACCAGACACATATGAAATTGTAATCGCCACAACGCCCTCTTAATTTTCTCAAAATTTTTCGCTCTTTTTTGGACGCGCTTGTCACTACAAAGCCTTAAGATCCGTTTGCCGACCTGACCACGTGGTAAGGTCGGCAATGTGACCTCCTTGTGATTATGGTGAAAATATTTTCCTCTGAAGACGAGAGTGGTTTTGTCTGAATGAGGCAAAATTATATAAATGTATCATAAAGTGCGCTTTTTATGGGTCTGATAATTCATGTAAGATTCATTCCACCAAGAAAGGTTGTTAGTATCCAGTCCTCTCTCGTGCAGACTTTGTCACTCTGTAAAAGCTATTAATTATTACCGTAAACTTTACCCTTTTTCTGTGTACGTGATGTCATGAAGGGTGTATTGTTTTGATCATCATTATTATCATTCTCGAAATATCTTTTGTTAAAGATTTTTTCAGGCATTAATACTCCAGATTTCAGTTTTCAGATCTTTATCATGTATAGTAAAGACGTCGAATTTGCCTTCACACTAACCTGATATGAGAACCTTGTCCTGGTTTTCAAGAACACGCGCCTATATCGTACTAAAATACCAAATATGTCAAATGCACCCTATTTACTGAAAGATTTTAAAATTTCGAATTGACATTATTTTGATAGCCCAAAATGTTCCACAATATTATGAAAGTATTCGTAAAAATTTCTACTATTTTTAAATTGACATTAATTGAAAATAATGAAAGATATGAAAAGGCGACAATTATCTCATAGCACTGAATCCATGTGAACAAGGCGGGTTTCCGATAATGGTTTGTAATCGTGAATGTCGATAAAAATAATGTCTAGAAAGCCCCGAATAGTGTTGTGTACATGACAGTCAAGGCTTTTGCACAAAAATTCATTGTAAAGATTAGTCACAATAACTGTGGTATACCATAACAATATTTCTAGATATTATTATCTTAATAATGATGATGATGATGATGTATATTGATTATTGTTAGTTATTGTTTAAATTCATGTTAATCTCTGCTGCACAAAAAAGTAGGAATAATTCACTGAAATGATCAGGCAGAAGAAAACCAACTGCTTCATTCATCGTTCCTGGGGCATTCCACGATCAGCGCCACAGACGTGAAAGTGTGGCACCGGGTGCCATCAAATTTCTGCATTCCTACATGACGGGAATGCCTGATTCCAAAAGCAGCCTTTGCCTTATGCAATACTTTTTACTATTTTTTTCTTGGCAATCACACCTCCGAGGGAGAGAAGATATATTGCGGCTTAAGGTCATAAATTCTAAGTATCGGATTGTCTGCCCCTGCGGTGCATATATGCCACGGTACTCTCTCTCTCTCTCTCTCTCTCTCTCTCTCTCTCTTTGTATGCCTGTTGGTCTTGAAGGCATTAAAATCAGGGAAGTTTTTATTATTGTTTTTTTTTTCTCTAAATCTGGTACCTTGCGATTTGTTCATTATTCTTCTTCTCGGATGTTACTATCTGAAATGCTTTTTCAAGTTCGCAAGTCAATTTAAAGGTCAAAATGACAGTCACTGTTTCTATTTCTCAGAAACGATTATAGTGAGCGAGTCTCTCTATGGTCTCGAATTCGATGCTACATATTGAAGGAATTGTTTATATATATATATATATATATATATATATATATATATATATATATATATATATATATATATATATATATATATATATATATACACAGTATATATATAAAGAATCATAGTAGACACACAGATATATATGCTTAAAGAATCATAGTAGACATGTGACTTCAGTATATATATATATAATATATATATATTTTATGGATATATTATATATATAATATATATATATATATATATATATATATATATATATATATATATATATATATATATATATATATATATATATATATGCTGTATATATTTGATTTTGATTCATTTTCAAGATTTTGAGGAAAAGTATTAGGTAGAGCTTTGGGGTTGGTGGCTACTTTCCAAAAATATTTCAGTCTTTGGGCGATTTATCAAGATTAAACTGCTCGGTCTGAAGGTGAATATTTGGCTTTCTTTGACGTTGATGAAAATGAGGTGGGTACAGACATGTTCATAAGTGCTGCTACACTACTGCATAAGATTTCGTTCAAAATTCACTAACTGGCAAGCTAACATGCTGCATATTTTTCTTTTATTTGTATATGAAAACACATTTATTTTATATATAAAAAAAAATAATGCTGTGTTATGTGATAAGTGAAATCTGTTACATATATTAGAACTGTAGGAAAAGATCATGTAGCCAAATTTCGGAAAAAAACAGTGATGAAACATTTCCAGAATTTTAACTCACCTAGCGCCGATGCATTTAAAAAATGTCTTCATGAAACCTAAGTACAGATGTTAAAGTAATAAAAAAGAGATAAAAAATATTTTCATAATATTGATATTGCTTGCATTATTATTACTATAAAATTTTAAATAGTCTTATTTGATTATTTTATGCCTCAATGCTGAAAAAATGCTGGAAGTACTAATGTCGCTAAAACTCATGCACCGTTATTCGATATTAATGGGTGGGCGTGGCCTGTGTGCCACAACCATTTGAGTGGCGGTAACATGAACCAACTGGAAGATAGGTCTACAATGTGTAGAGATAATAAAATGTTCTTGAAAATATTTATTTTATATTTGTTATAGAAGTATTTTGATTTTTATAAAAAATTAAATTATTTGTGTTATAATCCTTAACTACTTAAAAAATAATGGTTTGACAGCAAATATTTACCAGTGCAATTGCACTTTTGTCAGCGCCACGACTTTGTGCCTAGACCTAAATGGGTTAGTTTTCTTTAATTGCTAAAAGTACATTTTGAACAATACCTAAAACTTCAAAATTCAAAGAAATTTTTTTGTAATTAATATTCCTATTTTGAATATTTTGATATGACTGTTGAGCTTATTAGGTCTACTAATATGTGCCGTAGTGGTAGTTATAATGACCACTCCGGTTAGCATGTTAAGCACGTTAGCATTAACAGTACTGCTAACCTTATCACACCATGCTTTCAGTTAAGCATAAGAGATCATATTGAAATACCCTCAGGGAAAATAGTTACAGGTGAGAATTAGCAAATTTATTGACATGTGTAACAAGAACAGAATTAACACTTTTTGAAAGTGTACGTAACGTGCTCCAACAATCTTTCTTCAGGAAAAGGCGTATGAAGGTTCGCTCACGATAACACTTACATCCATTTTCTCTCTCTCTCTCTCTCTCTCTCTCTCACTCTCTCACAGCGCTCGCCTCTCTCTCTCTCTCTCTCATCGCTTACCGAAGTTCACCCACCCGAATCTCACTCATTCTCACCAAAGCAATTAAATGGACTATTTAAAGAAACGCAATAGTTTCTACAAAATAGGTTTATTATTCAAATAACCCAACAAGAAATGAATAAAACAAAGCAAAGATTAAAATGCATAATAAATGAATTATTGAGTCAGATAACTAAACTCTGAACTGCAAAACACTTCTGATTAAAGAAGTCTCATTATGGCTAATAGCCTGAAAATATCCAAACTCACACATACTCCCCAAATCAATAACTAAAGTCATGTAAAAAAACAGTCTACCACATGTTATTCGAACCAGTCCACACTGTCCACAGACATCTGTCGGAAGAATTAAACATGATAGAAAACTCACAAAAATATATGAAATGCAAAAACACTGGAAAGTGTAAAATGCATAGCCAAGATATGGCAAACGTAGCATAACAAAATAATAATATAAAAGAGGTATGAATATTCATATTAAATCTCCCACACCAGTTCAAAAGTTCATAATGATTAGAAAATCATGGTAAAAATCACAAGTTCAATTTCCTCCCATAAAAACAGAGATTTCAAACACTACCTTATCTGCCGATTTCAAAGCCTGGATCCTCTCCAAAGCTACGTCTAGACAACTGCAGTTCTATCACGTTAATGAACGATCAAACTCACTTTTAGGGCAGATTTTGGCATAATCTAGATCAAATTAACGCACGTACTCACGAATATACATAACACTTCGGAGATCACCTGACTGCCAATATTGTTGAGGTTCTCATGCAGATAGCTGAGGAATCAAAGTATTTGCTGAATACAAAGATTTTACGACTGACGGCTCTGTCAGTACCATCTCACTCCAAAAATTCTTCCATCACATCTTAAAGCATTGAAGCTATGAAATGCATATATGTGTCCTTTAAAATTGTAGCAGCCATATTTTCTGAAATACATGTATGACATTGGAAATAAAAAGTTTATTGCTACTTGGCAACCATTACATCGAGTCTGAGATTCTGGACGATAGAAAAAGAATTATGTTGCATCACATTTGAGCATGCTTGTAACTCCAGAATTGGTGTTATTTTCCTAAGAAGTTTTGTCCTTATCCAGTTTTTCTTTATCAGAAATCAGATTAAAGAAAACTGTTTTAAGCATTTACTTTTTCTTTGATATTGATTAAATTTGATATTTTCATATGTCAGCAAGCAAGCAAGTGGGGATGGTCTTCCTCTACCTCCACTTGTTGTTGGGGCAGGTCCACTAGTGGGTGGTTTGTCATGCCATGAAGCTGCCAGCTAGAGACATTCTGGGCCAAAGGCAGGTTGCAAGGATGGAATGGCCCATTCACCCATGAGACTAAACAGGAAGCTCCTGGTGTTCTGCTTTCCAGTGTCAGACTCGTGGGCTGTGGAGGAAGATGCCTTCCAACACCCTTTAGACAAAATCAATGTGTATGCTTTTTCACCGTTCTGTCTGATTTGTTGACTGATCAAGTGGGTTACTGCCAGTCCCAAAATGACTCTGATAGCCACTCACTGACCACAAGCTGAGTGGTATTCAGATCTTGTGTGCTTTATTGTCAAGTGTGAGGGAGCTATCCCTCTGTCCCATAGTGCTCCAACAGCTATATTTGTTGAGGTACCACCACTTTTCGCATGTCTTGGTTGGAGACTAGCCAGCATCGCCTTTGAGAAAGAGGAGGTGTCAAAGTGAGCCTTCTCCTGTGGTTGATGTTGCCTGAGGGGTATCTCTTAAGTAGGAATAATTTTTCAGATCTTGCAGTTTCTTGTCTACATGTGTCAAAACAGGCTCCTCTCTGTTTCTGTATTAAGGACTACAACTCAACCCTTTCCTGGGTATTTCAGCTTATGGGCTTAAAACTCTCTATTGCCATACACTCTATATTGCCATACACTTGATGAGCTTTGAACAGTCTTGCCCTCTCTGCAGACTCATCTTTTGTATTATTACTGAGATACTGTAGGAATCTTAAATGAGAAATCAGAGACAGAAATCTTAGCATTGACAAATTGCATGGTTTCTCCCATCTAATGCGGCACTCAGAGGACTATGGATTCCTGTTTGTTCTCTTTTGTGTATGAGTTCATGGTGAAATCACAGAACCTAGTAGTCCCTGATAAGGTACAATTTTTTTTGTGATCCTATCCATTTCAAAGCTTTGTAACTGAGGAACAAGACAGGATATTGTCTTGTCCAGTGAAATTTTTATAAGTTGTATGGTAATACCTTTGCAGGGTCCACATCTCATGTTGAATGTTGATAACTGTTCATTAGTACTGGCGGGAGCAAAAAGGAATTATCCAAGAATACACTCTCCTTCTGACTTCAGCAAGCCAATGATTGGGTGTACGAATCATCTACTGAGGATAATGACTGCATACCCCAAATGAGGATTAATAACATCAGAGGCATTGCCCTGTCTGTAGCATACAAGAGTATTTCTTATGTCACAAGTACTGAGGTCATGTGCTTGGTGGTGCCTCTTTCTATTTAATGGAGTCACTCACAAGTCCTTGGATACCTTTTCCTTAGGACCTGTTTGTTTCCTCAGCATGTTGTGTAATGGTTAGAGCTCTGCTAGAGCAGAACAACATCTCACTCAAGGTTAACATTGATGATAGGGTGGCTGACAGAGAGACAGCTGTTACTCTTTCTCACTCCTAACCTCTCTCACCCAGCAGCCAACAGCCATATTCTCACTGGTGGGTAGAGCTAGGTCAGTTACACCGTATAACTTCTAATCTCTGACTTTTATGTTAGTCAGCAGATGTGATCCCCTATATTTTCCTTTCAACAAAGGATAGTAGGGGTCAGGCAGTTGAGTATACTTTATCTGGAATTCTGCAAGTCTCCATTTCTTAAAGTACAAACAAGCCACACTCAGGCACAGTGCCTGTCATCCTTGACATCATATATTCAAGGATGTACATACGGTTAATAGCGCCATCCCTCCCCCTGTTTAAATATATAACCTGAAAGCTGACACTTCCGAGTCGAGGAGTGAATATGCATATAAAAGTCGAAGGTTTGTATTCTCGTTAGAACAAATAACAGTTGTTTTGAGATAACTTGCATTTTCCTAGATATATGGACATGAAGTTTTCTATCAAAATACCTCGTTTAACTTACTTTGCATTTGTCCGCGTTGGTTAAAGAAAAGTGAGACTGTTTACTGAGTGAGTAGGTGTGTTCTATCACTCTGTCACTCATCTGCTGCTGGTCAACTACTGAGTTATCAAGCTTCAACAAGTGGCCAGCTTTCGTTGTAAGTACTGTATATCCGTAAAATAAATTCCAGGTTTGTATATCTGGGCAAAATGCATATTACCTGGAAATTCTGCGATTTCTCTTCCCTCACCTCTCCACCTCTCTCTCTTAGCACGGTTTTGATAATAGTAGACCTCTCGTTTCACCAACAAGGAATTCCTGATTCAAATCCCATGTGAAG
>NC_089796.1:37036663-37051663 GCF_040412425.1 Macrobrachium rosenbergii | reverse complement strand
GCAAAAGTTCTGAAAAAGATATTTTGTTTGTATAGAGCTATTTGTAGTCAGTAAGTTTTCTTTTATGCTTATTACAGTTCATTTTCACTTTATGTACGATTTTTCTGGAGCTTTTGATTTCCTTGTTTTTATATGAGTTAAAATCGTCAAAAAAAGTAGCAAAATTGGCTTGATGTTAATGTGCAAAGTGCTTCAGTATTCCCTTCACGAATGAACTTGCCTATTCACCTACTATGCCTTTCATCACTTGTCCTCCACTTTGTTCATATTTATACATTAGAAGACTGATGCAATTTGTGGTAATCACACAAATGACAGATTTTGACCTTTCATGATAATTTCCTTACATGTGACAAAACATCTGGCGCGTCTGAATGCCGATATGATAAATAAGTAAGTAATCTAACGTAGTTTGATGACTTATTTGCTATAGCCTTCGGTTTGATGTGCATATCATGCTCCTTATCATTGTTTGACCTGATTTTGCGTAAATATCCCTTTTACATCTTTGTGACGTATATGTGACAGCTTCAATGTGACTGAAGAACCTCGGCATTTACCGATTTTTGCATGATGTTTCCTTTAACTGGCATGTTTTGGTATTTGACTGCCATGGGCAAAACTTGATAGTTGTCACAATGATTTGCATTATGGGACATAAATATCCGGGTGATTAACAAATGAGATTTGACAGATTTTGTGCCTGGTTTACAATCTTTTTCCAGAATTTAGGCAAACTAATTCGTTTGACATAAACAGGTATTTAATTTCCTGTAAATTTCCAGTGATTTTCTCAGAAGTATTTAGCATGATGTTATGCCATACTTCATTGAATTTACATTCGTTTTCGAAATAACTGACATTGCTTGACATATTTTTCTACTTAGTTGGCAATTGTTTTTCCTGTGGTTGACATATTTCATCAACTGACAAAATTCCATTGTACAAGAAATACCTTTGTTCATCAGTCATATTATGTTACAATTAGTGCTTATTATAACTTCTCCGAAAACATATGACTTTTGACATATGTTGATGACAATAATGTTAAAAATTACGGTACACTCGACATCTTACAATAAAATTCCACGTGATACATTTTGTAGTAAAAGGAGAAAGAGCTTCGTATAGAAGGAAGTGGAGATCGCGGAATAAACACTCAAAATATTCGTTATGAAAATTCATAAGAAAAATCGACTTGAAAGGAAAACATTAAAAATAACAATCTACTGTTGAATTCTGCTGAAAGCTATTCACACAATGGAAGTCAATCTGACGATAAAGACTACGTCCTCGTATCTTACAGACTCAAGGTAATTGACAGACTGCAGACTTCAAAGTTGCCAGAGACTACCATTTTTACGTACTCTTTGACGTCTCACTTCTGCCTTATCAAGAGTCCAACAATAACACCCCCCCCCAACCTTACCATTCCCCACGACCAATGAAGGTCTCATCAGCTGAAAGATATATATATTTTTTTATGTCTGTTCTTCATATTTTTCCTCTGTTTATTAGGGTTCTTTTCGTACTTATTCCAAGCGTTAGTTCAGTAACATATTCGGCCGACATAAATCGTGGCACTATTACCTTCAGATACAAATCCGGATTATTTAGAAGTTGTATAAACAAACACATAACGAGCCATTACGTAATTCGCATAAAAACGTACAGAACGCTTATCGATATGTCTTACGAAAAACTTATTGCAATTCTGTAGTGTACTGTACATAACAAGAAGAATGTTCATTAATATAAAAAAAACACCGAGTATTCTTCGTCGAAATCCTTGTTAGTCGATACTTCTCGTCTTCGAAAGAGGATTTTTGACCAGATACGATTTACCCCAACAAAAGAGATCTGTCTCATTAGGCGAGGATTGATTGATTTCCATCATGAACTGAAGGTCACACTATTCCTAATCATTCAGACACAATGCTTCGTTTTTCATGTTAGTTCCAATTGACTCTGTCATTTTGTCTTTTTCTTCACGTCGGTGTTACGTTTGTGTTTTAGATTCAGATAGCAAAAATAATGATATTGATACCCAAAGTCATTATACAAATGACCCATGACGCAAATACTTAATTGAGGACAATCGATCGTACACACACGCACACATACACACACACACATATATATATGTATATATATATATATATATATATATATATATATATATATATATATATATATATATATATATATATATATATATATATACATATATATATATATATATATATATATATATATATATATATATATATATATATATATATATATATATATATATATATATATATATAATGTGATCTGTGTGAAGTATAGCCTATAAGACATAGACAGATATTCCTTTAGGGGAGAATGTATGGTAAAGTACACACGCACACACAATTACACGTGTATGTTTTGAATAAGCTAGCTAAACGCCAGCGCAGTGTCTTATTCCGAAGGATCCCGTAAAAATTGGACATGAACTTTTTCAATATCAAGTCGTTTTCAGGGAAAGCAGGACAAGGGTCACTGCCATATTCTTACTTAACTGTTTAACCGTGGATGAACCACTTGTACAGTGAAACTTCCTCAACAGTACCCGCTTCATACCTACACAGAGCACTCAGCACCAGCACTACTAAACTCTCTTGCACATGCGCTCACACACACACACACACACACACACACACACACACACAAACTGTGCCATTCACTTCCATCTTGCACGCACTCTTGCACCTCCAATATGTTTTCCACACCATCTATCCAACCTTCTCAGCCCCCTTCTCCACCACCTCTGAATAACACTCTTTTTACCAACCTGCGATCGCCCATGCTTTTCACATAAATGAGTTATCTTTCAATACCCTAATTCGTCCTTTCACTTTGACACTAATATGCATTACTGCATGTCTTGCCTGATCAACAATTCGAATCTTTTCTTATATTAGCATTCAACATCCATACTTTCGTCGCCATAAAGGAGTGTTTTCTTAACAATCCCCCCATACATTCCCACTTTCGCTTACATAGACAATTTAAGGTTTTCCTCAAACTTTTCCAAACATCCTTTACCTTTCTTGTTTCATCTCTTCTCTCATCCTACCGTCATCCCGTATGTTCACTCACAAATGCTCATACGAATCAGCCTTGTCGCATATTCGTTTTCTCACCAAACCAGTGACTTTCCCTCCTACATGTTCTTACACAGAACTCACTGCCATCATGAAGACTTTCACTTCTTTTGTTCTTTCTGTCTTAATAAAAGCCCTATCATAAACCTTTCCTAGTATAATGCGTAATGTTATGCCCTTACAACAATTACAGTGGGCTCTTGTATCTTAACCTTTATACACCTTTATACAATATAACAAAAATTCCCCTCAACCATTCCTTTGGAATCTTTCCCTCATCCAGACATACATTTTCAGGATCTTGTTTGTGATCATATTAACTGGTGTCTTTCCATGAATCAGCTTCTTAATTGCCCAGTTTACATCCTCAAATATTCTCAACCTTACACTAACCTTTTCCACTCTGGCATCATTTAGCTCTGACTATTCTATCCTCCGAATACACCAAAGTGTCATATTGCTTAGTTCATCAAGCCAAGACTACATTTCCTTCAGAATGCATCTCTCCATTCGCATCTTTTGCTCTCACACCCATTTGTTCAATAATATAGTATATCTCTGCATTTACTTCCTAGTAGAACAACTTTTTCTTCTCCCTAAAATGCTTGTTCAACTTCTTTTAACAATATTGAATCACAACAGAAATCTTATTGAAGTATGCACTCTTAATATGTTAACAGATCTCTCTCTATGTGTCTGTCAGTTTTCTTTGTGTTCCTTGTTATGAGTTCTGAGTTGCCTTTACTGTAAGTGGGCAAGGAACTTTATGGTATGATCACGATGGCAGTTGTCTCTTCATGTCATTTTCTCTTTTGTTTATGCATTGTCAATTGTTCATTTATTTCTGTTAATTTCTAAAGGTAGATCACTTAATACAAGTACATAGGCTGGTATTATTGCTCAGTTTTCCCAGATGTACTGTATATGTTCTGGGTGGATTTTATATTGTTGCTATTTTGTCTGTTAGTAAATGCAGTGAGTGTATGTATTGTTATTGGTTTCCCTCAGAGACTTGGAGACTTAATCAACATTACAGTAGATATAATTCATCATTTGTTGTCAGAACAATAATTCATTTCATTTTCTGGTAACGAGATACTGAGACCTCGGACCATGGCAGATACACCAAATACAAACAGCAGCAGTATGGTAAGCGACGTAATTTATATTAAGAAATTTTGTAATACCTGTATGGGCTCTAAAGGGTTATGCACTTATTTTTCTTTGCACTTTTATTTATATAGTATTATTTTCACCATCTGACGACATTTAGATAAGGACATTCATTAGCTCGTCTTGTTTCAAGCGCCAGGTCATAAGAATCAAAGGCAGTAGAGGGAATGAAGAGACTTCTAAAGGTTTCTCGAAAATGTGAGGATACTGACTGCCCAGTTTAATTTTCTTGGAGAAAAGGGCTATAAAGCTGCTGTTACGTGAAACTGGGGCACTGCAAAGGCTAGGTTTACTTCCTTTCTCCAAAACTTTCCTTCCAATGTTTAAACGTTGTGATACCAAGGAACAGAAACTGCTCACCGCGCGCAATAGAACATTCCTGTTCGAGCGGCATTGTTATGGATATGCCAGTTTAGTGCCTGGCAAACAAGTGATGATACCAGTGTCCGTCAGTATGGCGCAATTGATCAGTAATATGTGTATTTTCCCCACGGCAGAGTATTTGTACGATCTTACCATAGTAGCTGTGATTATGTTTTGTTCGTATGAGATATCCGAAAAGGACAACGAAGTGAAATGAAATGGTGAGTCATTCTCCTCAGAAAATAATTTGAAGATCGGAATATGTTCTATCACAACTCTGTTACTAAAATAAAATATGTTACCAGGCTCATACCGATCAGAAAATTGGTTTCATGAAGCTTAAAACTTCTTGGCTTTGCTCAGGGGTATAAGGAGATACCACTACAATTTTAGATATATTCTTCAATATTCGCATTGTTGTCACAGTCTTCGCTTTCAGAAGTGGTTTTCTAATCCTGGCCCAGCCCCAGAAACGGATAAATAAATACATCCCCATAACTTTGGCAATTAGTCTTTTCTTAAGTCTAACTGATGTCAGCCTATTTCCTGTTTTGACGATTTCGCCGTCAAAATAGGCTACAAAGCTGCTCATGGCCACCAGCATCACTGAAGACCTTCCTGGGAATTTCCGAGCACCGTCTACGTTCAAGGGAAGGTTGTTTCTGTGAAGTGCACCTGAAGTATGATACACGACAGGGACAAATAAATTGTCTTTTAATGACCTTAAAGAAACTGATGATCTTCATGACTGTTAAGAAAGGTGAGAAAAGGCCGCTATTCAGTAAGGAACACATACAGTGTAGACAGTGGAAGGCTTAGGCGAAAGCGTTGAAGATCGCATGCTGTGCATCATCATTTTACCTTACTGGTCTGTCTTCTCCTGCCTCCATCTGCTACTGATGCTACTGTTTCTACTGATAACCTAATTACTGGTCTATCTTCTCCTGCCTCCATCTGCTACTGATGCTACTGTTTCTACTGATAACCTAATTACTGGTCTGTCTTCTCCTGCCTCCATCTGCTACTGATGCTACTGTTTCTACTGATAACCTAATTGTTGTCAGTCATTATCTGATTTCAATTAACAGCTCTCTCTTGTTATTTTGGAACCCGTTTGCTACATAGTGGGCTTTAAACAAGGTGAAATTTAGAAAAATGAGTTGGCAACGGGACAAATAAAAGAATAATATCATAAGGAATTCTAAAACCCTCTTGTCATACTGTCGGTTTGCGTGATCTTTTTTGATATTTAGGAAATGCAGCTTAATCTCTCTCAAATAAGCGTTTAGCATTTAAGGATCTGTGACAGGTTTAGAGAGAAATCACCGATATGAATTTGTTTTATGTTAATTAGGCTTTTGTTGACGCGGGGTGGGGTGCCGGATCCCTGTGCTATGAAGCCTTAAATCAGATAATTGACAAATAATGCTCCCATTGTTATGAGACAACTGATAACTCTCAGACATCGATTTCACTGCATTGAAGTGCACGCACTGTCAAGAATCTTGAAGATCACGAAAGGAAACCAGACACGGTTCTTATAAATGTCGTAGTTATGGCTGGGAAAGTCGCTAGCTCAATTGTATCGTGACACCTTTTAAATGCTAAACTTGGTTCGAATACAAGACAGCAAAGGAACGAGGATCATTTCGTTCTTATGTTGTACAGTATGTTGCAGTATAAAATCCTTTGTGCTTATTATAGATAATAATTCCCTAACCTTGGCCAACGGGTCTGAATGTTTCATTACCGTACCCTGGCAAACTACCATTAACATCAAGCTCTCTGTGGGTGGGTGTGTGTTTGTGTGTGTGTGTGTGTGTGTGTGTGTGTGTGTGTGTGTGTGTGTGTGTGTAAAACACGTTATGGTACAGATATTCGGTATATTCCACCAAGGTCCTACCCGCCATAGTGAGTCATTCCATATTCATGGGCTTTCTTCGTCTTGTAAGTGCATTTTCCCTCTGTTATGCTCGGTTTATGGACTCTTACCATCCCCTCGAATGACACTTTTATGCAACGATCATCATCGTTGTTATCATGAGCAATACCTTTGGTTTAAGATCCTTATCGACCTACGAACTTCTTTTTAATGCTGTTTCCTTCCAGTTTTTTTTTTTTTTCTATATTCTCAACATCATCAGCTTTCCATTTTATTTTATTTTTTTATACATTGTTTTTAACTTCCGTTCCTACTTAATCCTCTGTATTTCACCAGGTAAATTAAGTTAAGACGGAACCAGACCATAGGTTTGGCCAGTGGGTACTCTGTTCCGTAACCAACTTATATATCCTTGATTTTAGGAATTTATCATTTGTGCATATCTCGGCTTCCTTGTTAACACTTCATATTAAGCATTTATATGATGCCCTAATATGCACAAGGAAGATTTAGGTAGGATTTCATGGCATGGTCATTCAAAAATGTTTTAGAACTCTCCAAAACCCTCGGACAGCACTTGATAAAACAATATCTGGCAGCTTCCTCTTATACACAAGGAGCCACCTTGCCTAAGAACTATCGTGGGTGGCGTGTTTGAGGAAGAATTCCTCGCCTTCTAGTTTTCTGTAAAAGATAACCAATGAGATGGCTATTTGTCTGTCCGTCCGCACTTTTTCTGTCCGCCCTCAGATCTTAAAAACTCCTGAGGCTAGAGGGCTGCAAATTGGTATGTTGATCACCCACCCTCCAATCATCAAACATACCAGATTGCAGCCCTCTAGCCTCAATTGTTTTTATTTTATTTAAGGTTCAACTCAGACGTGACCGTGTTTCTGGCACTGCTATAGTTGCCAACAACACATGCCACCACCGGGCCGTGGCTGAGAGTGTCATACAGCATTATACGCTCGCTGTACAGAAAACTCGATTGCGCCGAAGTTGCCGAAGAAACTTCGGCGCAGTTTTTACTTGTTTCCTTTTCAGCTGCACTTTTCCTGACACTGATTTTTTAGCTTTACGTTACTGAAGGATGTCATGTTATGCTCCCCAGGCCACCCCTTTGTGAAACGTACTCTGTTCATCCACATTGCGGTAAAACATGTCCTGAACACACCCCAGAAACTTATCGCAGGTGCTGGATGAACCGAAGCACTGGTTAGGACTGCCTGTAAGTCACTGACTTGTATTTAACATGTGCTTACATTTAATTAAAAATTACATTTGCGATTTATGTAACATCTTGTATACATAATGTTATCAATAAAACTTTTTTGAAGGGTAATAATGATTATTTATTTTTCACATATTTTGTAGATCGTTGAACCTTACTTTTGGTATTTAGGTTAAGGAAAACACTAGAGGCAAAATAAATACGTATTTTTAGTAGCGAAGAAGAGACAGTTACCACATTAGGTCTAAGCGAGATAGACAACTCGTCAAACATTATCTCTGCCACTCTCTCTCAACAGTTGTGTGTGATCTCTTCCCCAACCTCCTGCACATAGAGACCGAGTTTTTCACTCTTATTAATTTCTTTACGTTTCGGCCGAGATGACTTCCTTCCCGGTTTTCGCGACTAATTACAGAGTCGTTGGTCTTAATTTAGTCAACATCCCATTTATTACCAGTATAACCCAAAGATTTTCTCTTGAGATGAATTCCAGAGATTTTGCAAACCATTCGGTCCGGATGATCAGAGACCTTAGAGATTAGGTGCTTTGCCTTCGTTTATCTATTTTTTTTATCTACCAACTGTCCTATATAAGCAAGTCAGTTGATATTGCCCATTTATGTGTCGCGTCATAAGATAAAAATCAAAATTGTGGAAGATATTTTTATCTTTTGTTTAGTGTGTTTTCACGTCATTATGGAAGATAGATAGATTTCTTTCTTCATCTAACTTGGACAGCAGATATTCTGCATTATGTTATTAATTATGATTCATTTTTAAAAATCAAATTAAGTTTCATCTTTGGCTCAACTTCCTAACATTCGAAATTTTATTTTTTTCATAAAAATTTCATACGCATTTCTTAAAATGATTTTTTCGTGCCATTCCTTCATGCTATTTGTATGGCTAATAGCGACATCCTGATGAGAAAAACGGCTATTCTTCTGCATAAAAAGGGAAAAAGTCATTGTCTGGCAAACGAGGTCTACTGGAAGAATGGTGCAATTTATTTGACAGAGTGTACATATTATGAAGTAATTTCTTCAGTATTATTGTAAGATTACGAGCACTCGGATGGTCAAGGAAGTGATTGCACTGAGCAAAAATATCTAATCAGGCCTGGAACTGTACTTCTTAAAAAAAAAAAAAAACTATAGACGCATCAAGTTGAGGTAGTAGATGATTTCATAGCATGGATTCCGGAAACACAGACTTCCGCTGTTCCGGAAACACAGACTTCCGCTGTTCAACGCATGTCATTAACAGTATCTTACCTTGCAAATGTGTATTTTACATATTTGAAGTCTGTGAATAGCGAATTATAATGAAATTTGTCAAGCAATATTTGAAAAAATTTTCTTTAAACTCGTTTATTGTTCCTTGTCCAGACAAAGATTGCTAGTAGAAGTGAAAAATAAAATAGCTTGCAAAGTTGAAGTATTATGCATTGTTCGTTTCATTTTGTTATATATATATATATATATATATATATATATATATATATATATATATATATATATATATATATATATATATATATATATATATATATATGTGTGTGTGTGTGTGTGTATTTATATATATGCATGCACACACACAAACTCACACACACACACACACACACACACACACACACATATATATATATATATATATATATATATATATATATATATATATATATATATATATATATATATATATATATATGTGTGTGTGTGTGTGTGTGTGTGTTTATTTATATATATACACACACAAACACACACACACACACACACACACACACACACACACACACACACACACACACATATATATATATATATATATATATATATATATATATATATATATATATATATATATACATATATATATATATATACAGGGTGTTTTGAAATTAGAGGCTCCCCCTTCTACAGCATAAACTAAAATTGATATGAACAAAAACAAAAGTAATTCAGAACGGGTATTTATTTGAGTTTCTCTCTGAATATATTTAATATTTTGTGTGGCCTCCATCTGCCTGTACCACAGCCTGCATTCTTGAGGGGTATGATTTCAGCAAATCACAAAAAAGCTGAGACTCAAACTCCATTTCCCTGAGCACTTCGGTCACCTCTCTTCGCAGATCATCGAGGCTTGGTATACCATCATAGTTCACTGTGCGTGCTTCAACATGATCCTTTAAGATACTACCAATGTTTTCACACACATTAAAGTCAGGGGAGCTACCTGGAAATTCACTTGACGAGAGGAAATCGATACCACTGTTTTGAAGCAGTTCCTGTGTCTGAAAAGCCTTGAAACATGTGCGTTATCATGCAAAAATGTGACTTCTTCAGCAGATAACACATTTTCAGGATCTTTGAGGAAAGGAAACATTCCACCAGCACAGTTTCTCTGAAGTATTCGCCATTCCATGATTGGACTTTTTCTTTGATGATCCACATTAACCATTTGGCTGTGAAACAGAGAAAAATTCCCAAACATTCAGGAAATTTCACAACTTGATGATAGCGCACGTCATCGCTGATATTATCCAACTTTGCAGCCCAAATGATGTCATTTTTATGATTTGGCTTCCTGACTGTGTAAATGAAGAATTCATCTGATGTGGCAACATGGAGAAAGTCAGCTTCATCCCAGTCTTTAAGAAATGAACCACAAAACCATGCATGGTCTTCTCTCTGTTGCTGAATGATGTTGGGCTTGCTGATAACATGAAATGGTTTGATACCAGATTTTTTCAACTCACGATATACAGCACTATAACTTCTCTTCTTTCCCCTTTTTGTTTCTAGTTCAAGCGCCAATTTACGTAAAGACTTTCTTGGTCTACCCACTGCCTCAGCTATGATGTCTTTTGACTCCTGAGAAAGGACTTCAGGCCTTCCAAGATTCTCACTCTTTTCGTGATGACAGTCATATGGATTTTTGTTCCAGTTTCTTTTAAAAAAGGATTCATCTCTTTTAATGTATTTAGCTACCCAGGAACGTGAAATGAAGGATGCGCCAGCATCCCTGGCCTCTCTGAAGGTTATAGACCAGATTTGGTCAATCCATTTGATTTCTTCCAAGTCGTTAGCCATGGCTGTATCTAACTCTGTCACTCAGTCTGAAAATACAAGAAATGTAAAATGAAAAATAGCTTAATAGAAACCTAAAATATTGTACTTAGAGATAGGCTATAGCAGAAAACTCCATAACTTTTCATTTGTTCTGTGGAGGGGGCCTCTAATTTCAGTATATATACATATATAAATATATAGTATATATACATATATATATATATATATATATATATATATATATATATATATATATATATATATATATATATATATATATGTTATATGTTGAAAGGAAACATATAAGTGAAGATTGAAATGAAGGTCAAGCCAAGTAAATATCTATCATCTAGAAAATTGATAGCTAAATTAATAATTAAGGAAGTAAGGGAAGTAATGTAAATAATTTTATCTGAGTAAACTAAAGATAACAGGAAAATTACAAAACAATAACAGGAGCAAAAACTATAAGCACCAGAACATATAAACCACACGGGATGTGTGTACAACTGCACACACACACACACACACACACACACACACACACACACATATATATATATATATATATATATATATATATATATATATATATATATATATATATATATATATATATATATATATATATATATATATATATATATATATATATATATATATATATATATATATATATATATATATATATATATATACATATATACATATACATAGAATCTACTGGTGGAATTCTACTAGATACGTATATAAAACCACAGTGTAATATGTTTGCGTGTTAGTTTGTATTCTTGCGCATGCAATTTATGACTCAGGTCCCATCACTGTCGTTCATCTTGACTTCCGCAGTCAGCAACATAAATGTCATTAGAGTGCCACGAAACTTCAGCTGTGACTGAAACATGACTTTATTGTTTGCGTTCATTCATTGTTTCAGTTTCCTAGATGATCTATGATCGGTAACTGCTTTTACAAAAAACTCTCCGCTATCATTAGTACTAATCAGAACCTTATATTGCTTGTGCTGTTTACGGTACATCGCTATACATCATCTTTACAGAGCTTCGCTATATTTCACAATTTTGTCGGATCGTGAGAACAACTATCATTTAAAATATGCATCCTGGACATGCAACCTGGCAACAGTCAAAACTGTTACTGTACATGAGTTGCAAGGGAGTAACAAGACGTCGCGTAACCAGTGGTGTAAGTAGTGTCAGCGGCGCCCCGGGTGGTGAAAGTTAAACGCACATTTTAACTCTAAGGAAGGTTTTGTTCTGAGCGGTTATCGCTCAACGATGATCGTTCATGGATTAAAGAAGATCGTCAAACGATTTTTAGAGCACTAATTTGCTTGTTTTTTAATCGGGCTGTTTTGCTTTGAACGACTGACGGCAGACAAACCGACCTTCAGCATCTCAGTCATTTATTTTATTCCATAAAGCTAAAACAAACGACAACAACAGAGTCGACAAATCGGTGTGCAGTGTTCCGATCGGACGAAATATGCTAGAAAATCTAGATTTATGCCAGAGCAGACCTGCTCTAAAGATGCCAGAGTGCGCCCCCTTCCTTAGTTATGCCACTGCGCGTAACAATGGGTGTAATGACCCCACATTGACATTGTACGCCATACCGGCTGCTGTCTTTTAGAGTAAACAATAAAATGGATTATGCGTCGAAAGTCCAATACAGACACATCAAGGGATGAAGGTGAACGAAAGGATGTCTGAAGCGTTTGAATGACCCGTTGATTCTTGTCTCCACTGAGTCGTATATACCTGATGACATGTTTTCTTTTGGCCCACATATCTATTATAAGGAAATATACAGGTGCTAGCAGTCAGTATCAAACCAGAAGTTGAGACGATTTCTAGACAGTTCACCGGGAATGTTAGAAAAGAGAAGACATCTCTGAAGAGATATTCATTTTGTTGTTAATATAGCTTTAACGGATTTGCTTTGCCGGTGATCCCTCTGTCTTTTTCAGCATCGAGCCATTCCTTCCCATAAAAGACTACTATACACGGCCTTGGCAACCTACAGGTTACTAGTGCGCCCGATTTCTTGACTGCAGATTGCCAGGACACGGTAATGAAACCTTCAGACTTCCTGGTCACAGATATATTTGAATAGAAGTCTGCTCGGCTTGTTCAACAGTAAGAGGTAACATTATAAAGTAAAAAGCAAATAATTGTAAGAACTAATTCCCGCTGGTGGTCACGCCAGAAAGTCTCTCGGTTAGTATCCCTTATGCAGTGAGTGAAACAGCCTTTCGTAACTTCCGTGGGCTTGTAAGGTTCACCAAATAACGTCTTCCGCGAATTCCAACTCGATTTGTTCTGTTAAGCCCATTAGTCTGGTCGCGATGAAACGACGCTCCTGCCTCTGGATCATTGCAGCATCAGATGAGTCTGTCAGCGGTCCGTCTTCCCTGCAATGTTCTTTTTAAGTACCCATACATATGACTGCTATTATTATTATTATTATTATTATTATTATTATTATTATTATTATTATTATTATTGCTTACTCTAAATGCTATAACAAGTAGTAACTACCAAAGCTGTGATAGTCAAAATTATAAATACGTGAATATTTTGACTGTCATAATAAAGACTATGACAGGTTGATATAACTATAATGAGTAAGTATTGTTATTAAAATGCTGAATACAAAGCCTGATGGCAAATGCCGTGACTTTGATAGCAAATAGGATGGCCAGGATGGTAAATGCTGTGGCTATAATAGTAAATATTGTTAAGTGATGTGCATTATGATTATGACTTGTTTTAGCAAAGGCTATGATTTCGATAATAAATACTATAACTTTGATATAATGAAGCTTTCTGGGAATCCGAAACTAGTGATCTTCATATGTCAGCATCAGTCGACAAGGCAAACTTGTGATTATGCTTTTTACGACGCATTGATTGATTAGCAATTTACTTTTAACTATTATTCCTGCTGCAGCTGCCTGATTTCTGTTTTGCGCTGAAATACGGTCTGAAGCGCTATTCTGATTAAAATACAAATCTGTTCAGAGTATTGCGTTGTTACACAAATATAACCATGGGAATTCCACAGTTCAGGCTAGTTATTATTATTATTATTATTATTATTATTATTATTATTATTATTATTATTATTATTAGTAGTAGTAGTAGTAGTAGTAGTAGTAGTAGTTGTGACAGACCAGTTACTGAAGCCATTATTGCTGGCTAACAGAGAAGGTGAGATGAGGGAGAAGCATCGCCAATGCTGCACAGCACTGACGAGAGAGCTTGGTCTCTCGCCGTGGTTCCCTGGGGATACCGAGTCGTCGTTGGCCTTTTTCAAATGCAGAATGCTTGTTGGGGGACAAGAAACTAATTCGCTAATAGAATGCTTGCTTCACTAAAATAGTATTTAATCCAGTACAAGAATATCTAATTCAGCAACATATTATCAAATCCAATAGCACAGCTTGTAGTTCGGTTATATAATACCTAGTCCCTTCATGAAATATAAAAAAAGGTAAATAACCTTGATCAAATTTTTAACATTTCTGAATCCCGTTCATAAATCTACAGTCATATTTTATTCCCGTAGTAAGACCGGTAGAGCATCGTGGACCATGTGCACAGGAACCCTTTGTAAGCTGCACTTGATTTTTGCACGTGGGGGCCTCCGTGCTGCATTGACACAGGTAACACTTTCGCACTTACACTTCCCCCTCCGCGAGCCCACTGTGCTGCCAATTTCAGATCTCGGTCTTGCGAGTCGAGATATCGTGCAAGGTTCAAATCTAGGGGACACTCGAAATTTTAAGACTATTGGGCGGATTGAAATCTCACGGTCTCGTGCAATAGAAGTTAACTCGAGGTTCGAGAAAAAAATCTTTGTGAAAAATGTCAGCTTTCTTTATAACTTTATTTTCTTGGTTGGCCGGGAGGCTAATTTACTGAAATAGGTGACGTTTCGGAACTTTCGATTCAATCATGATCTTGTGTTTCCAGTTCCGAATCTCTGCCATCAAAACTCTTGAAATTGTTGAAGGTCCAGTTGGAAAGCAATGAAGTAAAATCAGTGATAATTCCACTCTAAATGTAAAAAGAAAGAGAAAAAGAAAAAGAAAGAGATACCAAAAGAAAGACGCTTGTATTAGTA
>NC_089796.1:37014163-37026663 GCF_040412425.1 Macrobrachium rosenbergii | reverse complement strand
TCACCTGAATACGGAGGTGACACAGGGAGTGTCTGCGTTCGAATCGGTGCACTTGAATCACTGGGCAATGATAATTACCATCTGATATTATCTATCGTGTTCACCATTCTAAATTTATCTCAAAGATTTTCTCAGAACTAAGCAGACTGGTATTGCATACTGATTTCAGGAAATTTTTACTACATTTTAATAGTCATAAAATTGATTTCGTTACAATCGCTTACATATCTGGATGGATGACAAGCAGTGACTGCACTCTACAAAAACAGAATATGCCTAAGTTTAACTTAGAGTTGCAGTATGGTAGGGTATACGAGTCTTATTGGATATAATTTGCTGAGAGCTTTCTTAAGGATAGTATCTCCTTTCGAAATAACAGGACCTTTAAAAATGAGAGAGGCCTATAATGTCTTATGTCTATGACGTTTGGATTATAGGCCTATCTTATATTCAGCCGCTTTATTGTGGTTCTTCTTGTGTTTATTCTTAGTTTTTGTTGCTGCTGTTATGGTGCTTGTAGTGTCTTCGAAAAGTTTTCATATGGTAACCTAACATTGCAGAATAAATATAGACCTATTCATAAAATACTGGGGCGAAGACTTATTTGCCTTCTCTCGTTAATTGAAAATTAGTCTTTTATTTTAATTAAAAGTAATAGAGATCTTTATGAATATAGTCTGTGCTAGAATATTCTCCTAACAACAGAGAGAGAGAGAGAGAGAGAGAGAGAGAGAGAGAGAGAGAGAGAGAGAGAGAGAGAGAGAGGAGAGAATTACTGACTCTTATGTATCCTTTAGTCCAGCAGGGTAATCTACAAGAATACCCTCAAAAGCAAATGAATCATGGGCTACTCTGCAGACTGGTTTGGATCTTCTCATACATAACTTTTTCAGCTATCATTTATTTTTTTCTTGGTTCGTTAAGTATCTTATGATGCCTTCCTACCATAGCCTTCATTTTCATAGAAATGCTACAGCAGCCTTGTATTTACTCATCATAGAGATATAATTTGTTATCCCTTTTGTAAATATATATTTTCAATATAGTTCATTGAGAGCAGTTTGATAGTTGTGTGCAAGGCTGAGATAGTCCTATGGTTGATCTGTGTGTGCCACCGGCTACATGCCCGCAAATTTTACTTTTATTCTCTCTGGTATAAGTGGCGTTACACTTACTGTGGCTATCCACGCATGTGTATGTATGTGCACTTGCTTATACGTGTACATTCCACTTTACGCATATACATTATATACTGTGGAGTTGAAACCACTATATTAATTAAACGCTACTCTATTTCCAAGAGATACAGGTAGAAAATTATTTACAATAAGAAATTGACGTGTAGGCTTATGCCCTCTCATTGTCTCAAAATATAAGAATTTAATGTATAGGCCCGTGTCCTGTCATTGCTTCAGAATATAAGAAATTGATGTGTAGGTCTATGCCCTGTCATTGCCTCAGAATATAAGAAATTGATGTATAGTCCAATGCCCTGTCACTGTCTCAGAATGTAAGTAATTTACGTGTAGGCTCATGGCCTGTCATTGTCTTAGAATATAAGAAATTGAAGTGAAGGCCTGTGCCCTGTTATTACCTCAGAATATAATAAATTGACATGTAGGCACATGCCCTGTCACTGTCTCAGAATATAAGAAAGTGACGTGTAGGCCCATGCCCTGTCATTGTCTCAGAATATAAGAAATTAATGTGTAGGGCCATACCCTGTCATTGTCTCAGAATATAAGAAATTGACATGCAGGCTCATGCCCTGTCATTGTCTCAGAATATAAGAAATTGACGTGTAGGCACATGCCCTGTCATTATCTCAGAATACAAGAAATTGAAGTGTAGGCACATGCGATATCACTGAATCAGAATATAAGAAATTCACGTGTAGGCTCACGCCCTGTCATTGTCTCAGAATATAAGAATTTGATGTGTAGGTCCATGCTTTCTTATTGCCTCAGAATAGAAGAAATTGACGTGTAGGCCTATGCCCCGTCATTGCCTCAGAATATAAGAAATTGCCGTGTAGGCCCAAGCCTTGTCACTGTTTCGAAATATAAGAAATTGACGTGTAGTCCCATGCCCTGTCACTGTCTCAAAATAAAAGATATTGATGTATAGGCCCATGCCTTGTCATTGAATAAGAATACAAGAAATTGATGTGTAGGCCCATGCCCTGTCACTGTCTCAAAACATAAGAAATTGATGTGTAGGCCCATGGCCTGTCACTGTTTCAAAATATAGGAAATTGATGCGTAGGCCCATGCCGTATCACTGTCTCAGAATATAAGAAATTGACGTGTAGGCCCATGCCTTGTCACTGAATCAGAATATAACAAATTTACGTGTAGGCCCATTCCCTGTCATTGTCTCAGAAAATAAGATATTAACGTGTAGTCCCATGACCTGTCAGTGTTTCACAATATAAGGAATTGACTTGTAGTCCCATGCTCTGTCATTGTCTCAGAAAAAAAGAAATTGACATGTAGTCCCATGCTCTGTCATTGTCTCAGAAAAAAAGAAATTGACATGTAGTCCCATGCTCTGTCACTGTCTCAGAATGTAGGAAAATGACGTGTAGGCCCATGCCCTGTCAGTGTCTCACAATATAAGGAATTGACTTGTAGTGCCATGCTCTGTCATTGTCTCAGAATAAAAGAAATTGACGTGTAGTCCCATGCTCTGTCATGGTCTCAGAATGTAAGAAATTGACGTGTAGGCCCATGCCCTGTCACTGTCTCAGAATATAAGAAATTGGCATGTAGTCCCATGCCTATCATTGTCTCAGAATATAAGATATTAACGTGTAGTCCCATGCCCTGTCAGTGTCTCACAATATAAGAAATTCACTTGTAGTCCCATGCCCTGTCACTGACTCAGAATATAAGATATTCATGAGTAGTCCCATGCCCTGTCACTGTCTCAGAATATTAGAAGTTGACGCGTAGACCCATGCTCTGCCATTGTCTTAGAATATAAGAAATTGATGTGTAGCCCTAAGCCCTGTCACTGTCTCAGAATATAAGAAATTGACAAGTAGTCTCATGCCCTAACACTGAATCTTGATATAAGAAATTGACTTGTAGGCCCACGCCCTGTTGCTGTCTCAGAATATAAGAAATTGACGTGAAGGCCTTATTCCCTTTCACCATCTCAAAATATAAGAAATTGACATGTATGCCCATGCCCTGTCATTATCTCAGAATATAAGAAATTGATGTGTGGTCCCATGCCCTGTCACTGTCTCAGAATACAAGAAATTGACGTGTAGGCACATGCTCTGTCATTGTCTTAGAATATAAGAAATTGACGTGTACTCCCAAGCCCTGTAACTCTCTTAGAATATAAGAAATTGACTTGTAGTCCCAGGCCCTGTCACTGACTCAGATTATAAGAAATTGACGTGTAGGTCCATGCCCTGTCATTGCCTCAGGACAGCAGAAATTGACGCATAGTCCCATGCCCTGTCACTGTTTCAGAATATTAAAAAAATTGATGTGTAGTCCCATGCCCTGTCACTGTCTCAGAATATAAGAAACTGACGTGTAGTCCCATGTCCTGTCACTGTCTCAGAATATAAGTAATTGATGTATAGTCCCATGCCCTGTCACTGTTTCAGAATACAAGAAATTGATGTGTAGTCCCGTGCCCTGTCACTGTCTCACAATATAAGAAATTGACGTATAGTCCCATGCCCTGTCACTGTCTCAGAATATAAGAACTTGACGTGTAGTCCCATGCCCTGTCACTGTATCAGAATATAAGAAATTGATGTGTAGTCCCATGCCCTGTCACTGTCTCAGAATATAAGAGATTGATGTGTAGTCCCATGCCCTGTCACTGTCTCAGAATATAAGAAATTGGCATGTAGTCCCATGCCCTATCACTGTCTCAGAACATAAGAAATTGACATGTAGTCCCATGCCCTTCCATTGTCTTAGAATATAAGAAGCTGACGTGTAGTCCCATGTCCTGTCACTGTCTCAGAATATAAGAAATTGACGTGTAGTCCCATGCCCTGTCAATGTCTCAGAACATAAGAAATTGACGTGTAGTCCCATGCCCTTCCATTGTCTTAGAATATAAGAAATTGACGTGTAGTCTCATGCCCTGTCACTGTCTCAGAATATAAGAAATTGACGTGTAGTCCCATGCCCTGTCACTGTCTCAGAATATAAGAAACTGACGTGTAATCCCATGCCCTGTCGCTGTCTCAGAATATAAAAAACTGATGTGTAATCCCATGCCCTGTCACTGTCTCAGAATATAAGAAACTGACGTGTAATCCCATGCCCTGTCGCTGTCTCAGAATATAAGAAACTGACGTGTAATCCCATGCCCTGTCGCTGTCTCAGAATATAAGAAACTGACGTGTAGTCCCATGCCATGTCACTGTCTTAGAACATAAGAAATTGACGTGTAGTCCCATGCCCTGTCACCGTCTCAGAATATAAGAAATTGACGTGTAGTCCCATGTCCTGTCACTGTCTCAGAATATAAGAAACTGACGTGTAATCCCATGCCCTGTCACTGTCTCAGAATATAAGAAACTGATGTGTAGTCCCATGCCTTGTCACTGTCTCAGAATATAAGAAACTGTCGTGTAGTCCCATGCCCTGTCACTGTCTCAGAATATAAGAAATTGACATGTAGTCCCATGCCCTGTCACTGTCTCAGAACATAAGAGATTGATGCGTAGTCCCATGCCCTGTCACTGTCTCAGAATATAAGAAACTGATGTGTAGTCCCATGCCCTGTCACTGTCTTAGAACATTAGAAATTGACGTATAGTCCCATGCCATGTCACTGTCTTAGAACATAAGAAACTGATGTGTAGTCCCATGCCATGTCACTGTCTCAGAATATGAGAAATTGATGTGTAGTCCCATGCCCTGTCACTGTCTCAGAATATAAGAAACTGACATATAGTCCCATGCCCTATCACTGTCTCAGAATATAAGAAATTGATGTGTAGTCATATGTCCTATCACTGTCTTAGAATATAAGAAATTGATGTGCAGTCCCATGCCCTGTCACTGTCTCAGAATATAAGAAACTGACGTGTAGACCCACGCCCTGTCATTGTCTTTGAATATGAGAAATTGACGTCTAGTCCCATGCCCTGTCGCTGTCTCATAATATAAGAAATTGACGTGTAGTCTCATGCCCTGTCACTGTCTCAGAATATAAGAAACTGACGTGTAGACCCACGCCCTGTCATTGTCTTTGAATATAAGAAATTGATGTGTAGGCCCATGCCCTGTCATTGTATCAGAATATAAGGTATTGATGTGCAGTCCCACGCCCTGTCACTCTCTCAGAATATAAGAAATTGACGTGTAGGCCCATGTTCTGTCATTGCCTCAGAATATATGAAATTGACGTGTAGGTCTATGCCCTGTCATTGCCTTAGAATATAAGAAATTGACTTGTAGGTCTACACCCTGTCACTGCCTCAGAATATAAGAAATTGGCGTATAGGCCTAATCTCTCAATAATATTAACATTTGACATGGCTGCAGAAGTCTATGCTTCATTTCAATTAATGTGGTCTATGTGGTCTTGTTTAGGCCAAAAACAATTTTAAAAAAAGGAAAGTACGATTCTTGTGTATTTAGGCTGTGCGTGATAAAAAAAAAATGCATGGACAAAAGGATCGAAGATCTTCGTAATGATATATAATTTAATATATCTTTTATCGGAGATATCAGTTGCATACTTCACAACTTCGGGAACTCAAATCTGCGGTGTCATGGTTCATACACGAAACTCAGCATGACTGAATGGACTCTCAAATCCGTATTGGTAAACCATTTGTACTGTTAACTATTGTGACATCATTCCCCCTTTCGAGAGCTAGCCAATCACTGGTGTGTAGTGGGAGGGGCTTAGCTGCGAAGCTAGGTGTACTCTGCTATAGGTGAAAATTACTGTGTAAAGATGTAGAAGATTCAGATGATGAATATTGTCTCTAACACAAACACATACACAGATACATTCACAAAAATGTATCTATGCATATAAATAAATATATATATATATATATATATATATATATATATATATATATATATATATATATATATATATATATATATATATATATATATATATATATATATAAGCTATCTAACCCGGAAACCTCTTATATAAGGAACCTCATTATCAAATGTAAAAGTACCATCAAATATGAAGATTTTAAAATTATTGGCCAAACAAAGGAACTCAACGAACTGCTGATTTTGGAAACGTTAAATATCAAATTACGAGTTCCGACTCTAAACAACCATTCCTCTGCTGCCCCGTTGTTTTTTAGCCTAAATTTTCTGTCAGTCTTTGTATCGCTTGACGTTGTTTACTTTTAGTGTGTTTTTATCTTTGATGCTGAAAGGTTGGTTGTGTGTAGCTGCCTTCAGCTGTAGTTTTATGAATGTATGATTTTTACTTTTTATTGTAAGTGTTGGCGCTCTTTTTATTTATATATAATTTTGCCGAGATATTTAAATGTTCGTTTCGTTTTTTAATATATTTTTTTTTGTACCTCTAGTCTCAGTTTTAATGAAGTGTGGTTGTAATTTAAGTCTGTGAGTTGTAATTTTACCATTAAAATTGTTTTAGCTTTTTTCAACTATTGGATCTTATAATTAGCTCTTATTTTATGTTAACATTATATTTTATTTTGTAGAAACTCCCTGAAGATGTGGCGGGCGATGTTGTCACGAAACGTAGGATTAAAACAAAATGCGTATCGCATCGTATTCTTACCCTTTATCTGCTTCATCGTGTATATATATATATATATATATATATATATATATATATATATATATATATATATATATATATATATATATATATATATATATATATATATATATATATATATATATATATATATATATATATATATATATATATATATATATATATCTATATATATATATATATATATATATATATATATATATATATATATATATATATATATATATATATATATATATAATATATATATATATATATATACTCTATATATATATATATATAATATATACACAGTGTATATATATATATATATATATATATATATATATATATATATATATTTATATACACATATATAAAACTAAGACAAAATTTACAAAGGAAAGAGAAACACTGGACCGCTGCAAGGCCTTGCGACTGGCGTCCTTTACTTAGCAGACTGAAGAAACATAAAAGTAAGTTTACAAAGAAAGCTCGTATAAATGACAGATGGGGATTACAAAGGAAAGAATATGTACCTGGAATCCAACACAATTGAAGAATTAGTAGAACTGCCAAAACAGGGTTAAATGTTTAAGAGGTTTTACAAAGGATTAGGATCAACTGTTCAGAAGCAGGGACAAGACAATTAAAAGACTATACAAGGAGGTGACTGACCACCAAAAATTGTTAGTACAACACAATATTTTTTTTGTAAACAATAACAATTTTTGCAAGGTGAACATTTTTACAAATAAAAATTATATTAAACATACGAATACATAGAAAATATATATAAGGCAACTAATTTGTAATGAAATCAGTGATTTTATCTTTTAGGTCATTCTTGAACATTTTTCTAATACAGGGGTCCAAATAATACATGCTTATCCTGTGAGAGTTTTCACTTAAATGAATGAATATAGCATTGGATGTTTGTCCAGTTTTGACTGAATACTTATGTTGCTTAATATGTACATCTAACTCTTTGCTAGATTGGTCAATATAAAAAGAGGGGCAGCCCAAACATGGAATCTTATATATTATGTTGTTATTTTCTTTAGGGTTATTTTTTATTGACATTCCTTTTATTATGTTATTATAGGAAAAAAAGAGGTTGACATTAAAAGATTTTAACAATGATTTTATGTTTTCAAAACCACTAAAATAAGGCAGGCTAAGAATGTTCTAAGGGGGTTTCTTTCCCCATGTTACTTTCACTATAAAACTTTTTGTGTGCTTTATTATAACAAATATCTAGTATATGTGAAGGATAACATAAATCTGTCCCTATTTTTCTTATGTATTCAATTTTTTTATCCAAGTACTAGGGACTGACAATCCACAAAGCTCGCAAAAACATAGAAAAAAATAAATATTTTGATATTAAGGTGATGGCCTGAGGAAAAATGGACATAAGTTAAGTTGTTCGTTGGTTTCCTATAAATGCTGAATTTGCATTGAAATGGGAGGCAATTGTCTTTTTCTAATTCTAAAGTAAACTTAATGGATGGTACCTGGTTATTCAAATTAGAGAGTAAATCATTAACATCAATACCAGCAGACAAAACAGCTAAAATATCGTCAATATATCTATATACCACTTTAAAGCAGTATAAATGATATTAGGTAAATATCGGTTTTCAAAAAATTCCATAAACAAGTTTGAGAGGAATGGGGATAAAGGGTTGCCCATTGCCATGCCAAATACCTCGTATTTGTTGGTAGAATTCAACATTGAATATAAACTTACAATCACACATACACAACCTAGTGAGTGAAATAATATGGTTTACAGGTAGAGGTAATTCATGATGGATTAGTTCATTACTAAGATACTCTAAAATAGAATCTATAGGGACTTTAGTAAAAAAGAACAAACATCAAAACTAACTAATCTATCAGTGGTGCAAAAAGCCAGAATTTAATTCAGTCATTCTATTCCGGCTAATTGGAAGGACACGCTGCGACGAGAAATTTATGGAAAACTTCCTAGGACTACAGATGCCCTAACAAGGAAACTCGACAGAGAATTAAAAAATCTTATTGATAGCAGTGATTGGACTAATAGTGCACGTAATGACTGTGTTATAAATTTATCAAGTAAACAAATAAGTGAAAATGTTGTGAGAGCACTCGGATATGGTTTATCCTTCTTTATATTGATTAGACGCTCTGCTTTAACGATTGCGTCGTCCCTATGTATATTTGAAAAATATTGTGATCTTCCTCAAAATCATGTTGACATAATTAAAGGTATTGTTTATGGAGTTGCCAATGTTAGGCATGAAAGCAATTTCCCTGCTCGCTGTAAGAAAGGTTTGACCGATCTTAAAAAAGACAATACAGTCCGCATCACAAAAGCTAATAAGTCGAATAGTATTGTAATTTTAGATAAAGCTAACTATATCTCACGTATGCAAGCCCTACTGGATGATGATACGACTTACAAAAACTAACAAAAAATCCCCTTGATCAAGTCGTAACAAATTTCAATTGCATAGTGAAAAAATCCTTAAAGATAAAAAAGGACTGATAGGTCAGTTGTCAGTAAAATTTCCCTCGTTACCTTACTTGTACGGATTGGTAAAAACGCGCAAAGAAAATAATCCCATGCGGCCTATTATCAGTACTGTTGGCTCAATATCATTTAAACTTTCGAAACATACTACCAAGCTCTTGGTAGTATGTTGGAACTATCTCTGATTCTCACGTATATAATTGTCTAGATTTTGTTTGTACTATTTTTACCAAAGTCCCTATAGATTCTATTTTAGAGTATCCTAGTAATGAACGAATCCATCATGAATTACCTCAGCCTGTAAGTCATATTATTTCACTCACTAGGTTTTGCATGTGTGATTATAAGTTTATATTCAATGTTGAATTCTACAAACAAATATTTGGCATGGCAATGGGCAACCCTTTATCCCCACTCCTCTCAAACTTGTATATGGAATCCTTTGAAAACGATATTTACCTAATATCATTCATACTGCTTTAAAGTGGTATAGATATGTTGACGATATTTTAGCTGTTTTGACTGCTGGTATTGCTGTCAATGATTTACTCTCTAATTTGAATAACCAAGTACCATCCATTAAGTTTACTTTAGAATTAGAAAAAGACAATTGCCTCCCTTTCTTGGATGTTTTAATACACAGAGAACCATTTCAATGCAAATTCAGTATTTATAGGAAACCAATGAACACCTCACCTTATATGAGTGTGTGTGTATGTGTGTGTTTGTGCGTGTCTGTGCATATATATATATATATATATATATATATATATATATATATATATATATATATATATATATATATATATATATATATATATATATATATATTATGTGTGTATTTGTATACAAGTCCTTAAGTCACCTCAGTGCTAGTTTCCACAGAGAATACTCAACTATTCTAATCGATGTGCAGACATTATATCTCCCTTTTTTAACTATTTCGCAGTTCACACTTTCTCTCATCACTTTCTCCAATTATCCTACATAAATCAATCGCTTTCATTCTTCCTTACTTGTATTCCTAGTTTCTCTAAAAAGAAAAACTTCATATTCTTTCAGTGGTCACTGCAGCTTCTCTATTAACTCATATTAACTCCAGCTGCCCGTCCACTCTTCTGCGTCTTCTGGGTTTATTTATACAATTCGTTGTTGACATACGTCCACAGCTACAGCTGAGTTACCAAAGTGCAATACGTCATTCAGGGTTTATTTATCAAACAGAGCTGGCTTTTCCTTTTAATGCGAGTTAGTGATTATTGCAACGCGAGAAGCTAAGGAAAATCGTCGATTCAGATCATGAACCGTGTTCACTGTTCACATCAAAGTCTCTTTCATTGTTCCAAGAAACAGTAAACAATAAGAAAGTAAAAATCGTTCAAGCTGTTCATTAGTTCTCACATAATCCTCTTACAGAAAGATTGAATCGACAGCGTCATCTATTTATAGAGTGAGTGGATGAAAAAAAAAAAAGAGGACATAATTATTCATGTTTTATTCTTAAATCATACCTGTTACCCTGAAGAGACTCATCGCCCAGGTTGCTTTACTAAGAACAAATACGAACGAAGTCGACATGTAATTCGTTTATTTCAATGTAATATTAAGTCGAGTACGTGCTCTCTTTCTCCTGTGCCTTCCCTTTCTTATTTTTTCCTTACTCAAGCCAATATTATGCCTGAGGTGCCAGAAAGACGTGATAATCCTTTGTGACTGACTGTATAATTTATTATATAATTTCTCAGCCGTGATAACCATGTTCTTTGTTATTAACCGTAATGAGCCTTCCCCGGAAAACATCACATGCATTTGGATGATAACATTTCGCACAAGACATAAAACTATTCATTATTGTGCTTATGCTGTCAATCAATATCTTGCTAATCAATCGCGCATAATCAGCGCACGTCCAAACGGTCATCCAGTATAAAATATCACTGGACTCTGGCAAAAGGAACCACGTGCGAACTCTCGCTTTCTTTCGACGAAGTGCAGTTTTTTTTTTTTTATCTTGTTCAACATCCCCCCCCCCCCCCGACCCCTCTCGGTCGACCTTCACCCCACATGTACCATTCCTTCATTCCAACCACCATCATCCTGAGTTTTCATATGTGTCAAGACGAAGCCGTTACGAAAGAACCAAACCTTTTGTTTTACAGCCAATAATGACCCATAAAGCAGGATATTAGAAGTATCAGACTTGTACGAGAGTTCCTTGGCATTTATGACCTTGCGCTTTGTAGTCCTGCCACTCCTGTAAGAGGGCAGTCAGCAGTGGATAAGGCAAGGGAGAGAGGTAGTGAGCGCCATCTGTTGGCGGAAAAATTGTACCTGCTTGTGTAGCTATTACAGTTTTCCGGTTTCGTATTATTTTGGCATTACAAGAGGAGGTTGTTAGTGGCACTGGTTGCGGCCGTATTCATTTCCTCCAGCCTCTGCCCGGCACCACATATGGTGTGCTATACTGTGCTTTAATCTACGTCTTTTTTTTGTTTCCAGTTACTTTGTTTTTTGCTGTGTATGTGCGTGATAGAAGGAACGTTTTTGTTTTGCATACTGATGGGTTCTTCTCGTGATTTTGTCGTCATGTTTACATATGAAAACCATTACAAGCCATTCAGACAACGGAAAAATGTTCCGAGTAAAATGCGTCTCTGTATCGGATCATTTGGTCGGATGAGTCTAAATATTTTGCCTCTTCTGTTCTTATGGAATTTCCGTTTCTAAACTTTGTCCTTTAATTTATTTATTTTTTTATTAACAACATTGTATTATAGGAACTTCAAATTCTTGGGATAATTACCTCATATTCCACTGACGGATTTTTGAGGAAAGGTTTTGAAAAAATTTGTTTCTTCCATTTGTTGAAGTAATTAATTTACAGTAGCAATGGCCCCTCCTCTGGATTTTGTCCTGTTTTACCTGCCATTGTATTTTTAACCGATTTCGAAACATTTATTTTGGGATTCCTGAGCGTTTCATTGTGCTCTCTCTCTCTCTCTCTCTCTCTCTCTCTCTCTCTCTCTCTCTCTCTCTCTCTCTCTCTCTCTCTAATGTTTTCCCATTATATATAATGGCCAAATTGTCCTTTAACTTCTCGCTTTTTTCTCATCGTTTGGATAAGTCCTTCACTACGGACCTTGAACACAGCCTCTTGTGGGTTGGAATCCTGCCTCGGTGTTTATTCCCAAGTTGAGTGAATGTGATATTAAACTGAATAACCTGTCAT
>NC_089796.1:36919163-37011663 GCF_040412425.1 Macrobrachium rosenbergii | reverse complement strand
TGACTCATCTTAGAATACTGTAATTTAAACGTTACATTTTGAAAAGGCAGTAGTCAATAAGCAGTAATATATAAACATGAAAATATAAATGCTATTTTAAGTTTTACCATTTTTATGATTATAACCTTTGTGAACGTTATTTTTAAAACATTTTCAGGGTCAGTTGCTAATCTGTGTAGTTTTGTACCGTTTACAGGTCTGGTGATGAGACTTACAAAGTCTCGACAAAATGTCTAATAAACCTGCAGAACATTGCACTGGCTTTTCCCTATGATTCCCTCTGAATCTTCGACCTCATTCTGTCAGTATATACTGCATGTGTGTCTACGTGTAAACTGTACATATTTTACGCCAGTTCTGTGGACCCTAAACTCCCGTGTAATATCTCAAAACTTGCCTTCTAGTGTAGATACATCTTCGGGCGTAACTTTAAATGGTACACACTAGGTCTAGGGTTCCTAAACATATATATACTGTAATAATTTACAATCGACAGACAATTTTTTCTTTTTCTGTGCTGTTTTCTCCTACTGTTCTATGATGTGTTTAAAATGTCTCCTTAAGATATCAGATCCATACTTTCTTTAAGAAATGGAATTCCACCCATTCCCAAGGTAAGGAATTTCATTCTTTTTCAGATCATGGGACTACATTTCTTCTCAAGACATTCGGAATCGTTGCTCTTCGTTTAAATGTTGTGGAGAATATTCATTGATTTTGGCCTAAAATAAACAAGGATATATATATATATATATATATATATATATATATATATATATATATATATATATATATATATATATATATATATATATATATATATATATATATATATATATATATATATATATATATATATATATATATAATATATATATATATATATATATATATATATATATATATATATATATATATATATATATATATATATATATATATATATATATATATATATATATGTGTGTGTGTGTGTGTGTGTGTGTGTGTGTGTGTATGTAGGCTATGTATGTATGTATGGGGTTTGCATAGTAATACGTGATTTTTGTTTATACATTAAGAATAGAAATTAAATCTACAATTATTAATTTTAGGATTTTAATAGTGCAGCATTGAAGAAAGTACATGTATGAAAACAGTAAATAATGAAAACACACGAGAGGTCTTGACGCTTAGCCGATTCTCAAACCCTGTATATGTAGAATTAGAACGAGCACTTTATATAAAATGCTATAACAGTTTTCTCTTAATATTTTGATCCTACGTTGGTGAGGGTGGAGGCAATTCCGCAGATTTCAGTTGTATCAAACTCACTACCTGTAATAAAAGTCACGGATCCACCTGCGCAGTCTGTATGTATTGTTTTCTTAAATAGAACCTACACAATGAAAATTAATATGTATATGGACAAACCTGCACAATACAATATATATATATATATATATATATATATATATATATATATATATATATATATATATATATATATATATATATATATATATATATATATATATATATATATATATATATTTATTTATTTATTTATTTGTTTATTTATTTACAACCTGCTCCGAGAGGCCTGTACTGAATAACGTGATGGAGCAGTGTAGAATAAAAATAATAATAATAATAATAATAATAATAATAATAATAATAATAATAATAATAATAAAAAATTTAAAAAAAGGGACTATTCTACTCTAAGGGGGATTTACACTCGTAGTAAACTTAACAATTTACTGTAAATATAAAACAAAAAAGAACCACAAGTCAATTACAAGTTAAGCAGACCGATTCGGCCATAAATGGGGATTTACAAATAAAATGTATAAATATGCAATTCCAAAGTATCTTCGGCAGTTCCGGGGTAGTCTTCACAAGGAAATTCCCACTTTTGGGACTACAGCGTAAGCGTACGAGAGTAGGCTAAGTCTGAGTTGATGGTCTGCATTCACGTACGATAACACATCTCTCTGCAAGAGAAATGGGGTTGAATTAAATATGGAAATAGCATGCATTAAGGCCATAATACCATGCAGATAAGCTAGCAGGGGTCCCTAACTAAATAAGCCTGATGCAGCACTATTGTGTCATGGTTCAGGGCAACGTGCTCATGCTTGTGGAGGGCACAACAAATTCAAACTCTCTCTTGAAACACTTATAATTTAATAATAAATTTCATATAGGCATGGGTGGCTTTGACTTAGGGAATTTTATATGGTTTTCCACAAGGTAGGAGATGGATGGCAGGTCGTATGAGGTAGGTAGGATGCATGAGGGACATCACGTTAAGGATTAGGTGATGGTTTTGGATAAGTAAGAAAATTAGGATATAGGATGGAAGATGAGGATGCCGTTAGCCCCTGTGCACTGTCTAGACTTTACCTGGAAGGTCTTTGTGATTCCAACACTTAATAAGAGGGCCAGGGGTTAGCTATAAGTAGCATGGGGCGACTCCCTTTGTTAGATGGATAAGACATCTCATTTAGGTTGAGTACTCGGCCGGAATGAGACAGAGGTCATGGGTTGCAAACCTGAGTTGACAAGGTGGCGGATGCCCTCAGGGCAGCGTCGGTCGCAGGACACTTCCGTTGATAAGCCCAAAAAGAACACGGAGATTCACAGGAGATGACGGGATTTTAGGGTGCAGTTAAGAGAGAGAAAGCTCCTACTTCGGTCACCATATTGATCCTCCGGCCTGTTAGCCATAGTGAAAGGAGGGTCTAGAACAAGGTTAGGCCTGCATCCATAATAGCCCCCATTTTAGCAGAAATCTGGTTCCTGAACAGGATGGAAGCTCTGTAAGTGCAGGCTTAAGCTACGTTGTATTTTGAAACAAAGCAAAAGAGAGTTTGGCTGGCTGACCATCGTATGAGTCTCTCAGTTACATAAAACAATAAATGGTACAAAGAAATTATTAAACTGTGGCTAGTTAAATAAAGTTACTTCCTGTGTGATTAATTTTAATGCAAATTAGATTGAAGTAAGTTAGACATTAAGACAACAAATTTGAAACACGGCATGCATTAATGATTTCAACACAAAAGCAATCTAGCACCACACCATACTTGGACATTAATGAATTCACAAAGAAAAATACGTCAATTAAATGCAAATTGGGTACAAAATAAAAGAATAAAATAAATGGGATGCAAAATCTCAGTATAAAAATATATGGAAAGCTAGGACGTGTCCTCAGTTTGCAAGGCTGGGGAACAGTCATAACTTATTACAACATGCACTGAAGTTTTGCAGCAACACAAAGCAAAGAATATCACATAAATGGTGTAAAGTAAGGTAAGAATAAAATACATGCATGAATCATGGGGTAAATAAAAAACATAGGGGGCCCCAAGATGGACCTTGGGTTGCAAATCTGGGGAGCTGCCAAAGCCTGTTACAAGAATACAAGAAAAAGCACATGAACAAATAAATGGAGGGCCAAGACGGGTCCTCAGGTTGCAAAGCTGGAGAACCGCCAAGGCCTGTTGTAAGATTTTCATACTACCTAGGCTAGCTTACACTTTATGGCTATGGGTTGTATGTACATGGCACTGTGCACTGGGCACCAATGCCGGGAGAGCACATCTGCTCTTACTGTAGGTGCCTGAGATGCTTGACCTTCCAGCTGTATTTCTGGAGGTGCTTGAGGCACTTGACCTTCCAGCTGTAGTTCTGGAGGTGCTTGATGCACTTGACCTTTCAGCTGTGGTTCTGGAGGTGCTTGGGACACCCGACCTTCCAGTTGTATTCCTGGAGGTCTAGGCCACTCGTCAGGAGGCTCATACTACTTCTGGGAGGTGCTGGAGTAGCAGTTGCTGGGCTAAGACGACAACTTCACCTCAAAGGGGCTGTGTGCAAAAGCTCTATCTTAGGTTCAACAGAAACCTCAGCAAGGTCTTCCATTGTAGGTACCACAGAATTGATGGTATCCTGTGGAGTGTGAGAACTGACAGTAATTTGAGCACCTGGTATTACAGCTACTCTAGTTGCAGTCACACCTGTGTTCAACATTATTTACTGCATATGCTCCAAGGCTGGATTAGACCCTGGTTGGAAATCAGCAGGAGACTTTGTCTGGGATAGGTTGGCACTAATTGGCATGAACATTCCACTGGTGGCAATAGGTAAAGGTTCTCTTGGTGAAGGGACCGTAGTGTCTGAGGTTATTTGTGAAGCTGGTAGCACCAACTCTGGAACTAGAGGTGCAACTTCACTTGGGAAAGAGCCGAATTACTGGAAGAGGATCTTCTGCCTTAAAGCATGGTTCTGTGACTGCCACATCAAAGCCAGTTGGACCTGTTTCTGAAGCTGGTGTGATACTTCCTTCCGCATGGTTGGTAAAATGAACTGATCCCTTTTCGTTCATAACTGGCATTGGAATTAGGGGCCAGGATGGACGGATCCTCAGGTTGAAAAGCTGGGTAGCCGCCAAGGCTAATTGCAGGAAATGAGGGCCAAGACGGATCCTAAGGCTGGGAATCTGGGTAGCTGCCAAGGCTGACTGGATGTATGATGACAGGTTCTGTAATGGAGACTCTCTGATATGAGTGCAGTGCCTTCAGGCACTGGTGGAGGGTTGTCTGAACCAGAGGCTAGGAGTTAGGAGAGGTCAGGCAGGGCCTCTCGTGGAGGGAGGGCCGCTCCTCCTTTGTGGTTGTTCAGCAAGAAAGTAGGGAGCTTGACAGTCTCTGGTGGTGCTGTATTAAAATGTGGTTCAGAGGCAGACCTAGTCCCTGACTGTGGAAGAGACACCTCGTTCTATGTTTCTCCGCAAGAAAGTTATTTTCTTCATGGGAGTTTTCTTGCTGAACAGGAATGTCTGCTTCTGTTTGTATTACAGGATCCTCAGGCACTTGGTTTTAGCTGAGGGGACATCTGAAACAATTTAAACAGAAGGGTTCTCTGGTTCAGGGTCAGAGGCAGCCATGCACTGCAGGGGCACATGCTGCAACCCTTGCAGGAGGTCTTGCCCATTTAGAGGAGCAGTGCCTGTTTGTGCACCCGCTCAAAGCTGAGCCATCCACAACTGGTGCTCTCTTTCCATGCGTAATTCATGCAGACTCTTTCTCTTCTCATTCTTGCTCCCGGGCTCTCTTTTTCGCTAGCTTCTTTTCTGCATACTCTTGTTCCTTCTCTACATAGTTTTGTAGTGAATCTCTGCTAAAGCCTAGGGACTTCCCATTTGTGATGACAACCTTTAACTCATTGGGGTCCATTTAGCTAGTTAGCAAGAGACTCTTCTTGTTACAAAGGAGAGTGTCGGGACTTTGGACTATGCTGAACCACTCTATTGACCTAGGATGGCTGGCCTTGCAAGGAATTGCACAGAAAGGAAATGAAGTACAGAACTCCCAGTTGCATGAAAGGTGTACTGAAGGCAAGACAGAAGATAGAACTGTGCAACTATTTGCTGGCCAGGCTACACATGAAAGTGCATCTGCACAAGCTAAGATACATAAACAGAGTAAATAAATGCAACTATTTGCTGGCCAGGCTACACATGGAAGTGCATCTGCACAGGCTAAGATACATAAACAAAGTAGATAAATGCAACTATTTGCTCACCAGGCTACACATGGAAGTGCATCTGCACAGGCTAAGATACAGAGACAAAGTTGATAAATGTAACTATTTGTTGGCCAGGCTACACATGGAAGTGTATCTTCACAGTCTAAGATACATATCAAGAATGAGATAAATGTAACTATTTGCTGACCAGGCTACGCATGGAAGAGCATCTTCACAGGCTAAGATACATAGACAAAAATTAGATAAATTTAACTATTTTCTGGCCAGGGTACACATGGAAGTGCATCTGCAAAGATTAAGACACACTGTGCTGTTATCCAGCTAGCAATGAATGAGCAATAGGGTGGCAAGAATTAGAGGGGTAGGTCAATTTGCATAGGATTTTTGTAGCAAGCAATTAGACTGAGAATACAAATTTTATATAGGACTTGCTTACTATAAACATGAAGTGAATATAACACGTTTCCCACTTGATGGGCTAAAGTATTTAGCATTTTTTGTAAAAATTAATAGAAAACCTAGATAAATGAATCCTCCTCTCAATGCGAGAGAACATATCTTGCAAAAACTTACTGTAGCCGAGAAGCTGTCTCCCTATGCTATGTTCAGGATAAAGATTCAAGGAAAAGCTAAAAGAAAACCTGTCTTTCTCAAAGTATAATGATTTTAATACAACGTATGACAATTAATTCCTTCCCTAGCCAGTTATGTATACCTAACACACTGGAAAATGCAAAATTAAAAAGAAATGACATGCACAGCTATGTTACCTATCTTTCCTTGATACAGAAAAATACCCTCACTGCTGAAGCTCTGTGGAAAAAGCCTGCTTAAAAGGCAAGACATTTGCTTTGATGCTTGGCTCATCTGATTGCTTTTTCTGGCATTCATGCGCCCTAACGAAAGATTGATGCCTGCATGAACTGCTTACTAGATTGCAACCACATTGAAAACACGTGGGGTTGGCGTAGCTCTAATTTATCAATGCTGAAATTGTGTAAAATAAAAAAAAAAACAAACCCTAACTACTTTTAAGTATGTGTTCGAATGCTCATTTGGGGGAGGAGCTGATCTGGCTGGTTCAATGGAACAGCAGATGTGGGGCAGAGCTGTCTCAGGTTGGTCCTTTGTTTGGAACTAACACGTGCTTGCTAAGTTTCGTAAAAAAATTTTAAATCACAAAGTGAAAGTGATTTTACTTCATAAATCAAAGATAAAGCATACGAGTATATTAACACAAAAAGAATACTTTAGACACTGTGATTAAGCCCAAAGTGTTCAAAATTCCTATCGGGTACTGTTCATAGCATTCGTGTCAGTTGGCAAGCCTGACAAAAAAATCCATACTCTGCTATAGAGTTCAAGATGGCGTGAAATTTAAGAGAGTTTGCTCATGAAAATCTCAGTTTTCAGCTCTATTATGTGAACTTACATTATTAATGATCCAGGCAAGGTCACCAGTTTTACAAACCACTCCGAGAGGCCTGTAATGGATGACGTGATGGAGCAGTGTAAAATAATAATAATAATAATAATAATAATAATAATAATAATAATAATAATAATAATAATAATAATAATAATAATAATAATAATAATAATAATAAAGATTTAAAGAAAAGGGATTATTCTACTTTAAGTGTGTAAAAATAAAGCAAAACTGAACCACAAGTCAAGTACAAGTTAAACAAGCTGATTCACCCATAAATAGGGGATTCACAAATAAGATGTACAAATGTACAATTCCAAAGTATTTTCGGCAGCGCCGTGGTAGTCTTCACAAGGAAATTCCCGCCTCTGGCACTACAGCATAAGAGTACGAGAGTAGGCTAATTTTGTGCTGATGTTCCGCATTCATGTACGATAACACATCTCCTTGCAAGAAAAATGGGGTTGAATTAAATACGGAAATGGCCTGTATTGAGGCCCTAACAACACACAGATAAGCTAGCAGGGGTCACTAACTAAATAAGACTAATGCAGCACAATTATGTCACAGTTCAGGGCAATGTGTTCGTGCTCTTGGAGGGCACAGCAAAGTTTAACTCTCTCTTGAAACACTTATAATTCAATAACAACTGATCCCTTTTCGTTCATAACTGGCATGGGAATTAGGGGCCAGGCATGCAAACAATGGATGGCTTTGGATTAGGAGATTTTATATGGTTTTCACAGGGCAGGAGACGGAAGGTAGGTCATGTGAGGTATGTTGGACACATAAGGGAACTTGTGTTGATGATTAGATGAGGGTTTTGGACAAAGTAAGAAAATTAGGCTATACGATGGAGGATGAGGATGCTGTTAGCCTCCGTGCAGTGTCTAGACTTATCTGGATTAGCTATAGGTAGGATGGTGCAACTCCTTTTGTTAGATGTTGGGAGCGACAAGGCAGGGACATCCTATTTAGGCTGAGTACTTGGCCAGAATAAGGCAGAGGTCATAGACCCTGTACATGAGCTGACAAAATGGCGGATGCTTTCGGAACAGTGTCGGTCACAGGACATTCCTGTTGATAAACCCAAACAATGGGATTTTAGGGTAATGTTAAGAGAGAGACAGCTCCTACTTCAATCGCCACAAGGGTCCACCAGCCTGTTAGCCATTGTAAAAGGAGGGTCCTGAATGCATCCAACATAAAGGGATCATGCCGAGAAATGCAAACATTCTATTCAGTACAAGGACTTTAAGGTTTTGGGCAGAGCCTCTAATCACAAACTTTAGCAATTAATGAATCATTGTTTATTAAAAACTGGTCCCCACACTGAACACCCATGCCACGTCTACACCTCTTTATCTCTCGTGAACTGTTTACGTTTTTGGTCAGTCCTTCCTCTGCCTCCAGCAACGGTTGGTCCTTATTCATATTTTTTAACTTCGCTTGTTTTAATGTAATTTATATTGTGTATTTTAATATTTGTCACTTAATTTTATTGTACTAATTAGGTATTATTACTTGTAGCTTGAAAATGATGCCTGCTGGTTGGCCTCGAAACGTTGCAATTGAATAAATATGACTTTCTTGACCTGTTGGTGTGCTTCCCCTGCCTTCATTATATTACTGAGTTTTGAGAAACCTGCCTGTTGAATATATATATATATATATATATATATATATATATATATATATATATATATATATATATATATATATATATATATATATATATATATATATATATATATATATATATATATATATATATATATGTATATATATATATATATATATATATATATATATATATATATATATATATATATATATATATATATATATATACATATACATATATATATGTATATATATATATATATATATATATATATATATATATATATATATATATATATATATATATATATATATATATATATATATATATATATATATATATATATATATATATATATATTTATATATATATATATATATATATATATATATATATATATATATATATATATATATATATATATATATATATATATATATATATACATATATATATATATATATATATATATATATATATATATATATATATATATATATATATATATATATATATATATATATATATATATATATATATATATATATATATATATATATATATATATATATATATATATATATATATATATATATATATATATATATATATATATAATATATATATATATATATATATATATATATATATATATATATATATATATATATATATATATATATATATATATATATATATATACAGGGTGTTTCAAAATTAGTGCCCTCTCTGCAGCATAAACTAAAATTGATATGGACAAAAACAAAAGTAATTCAGAGCAGGTATTTATTTAAGTTTCTCTCTGAGTATTTAATATTTCGTGTGGCCTCCATCTGCCTACACCACAGCCTGCATTCTTGAGGGGTATGATTTCAGCAAATCGCAAAAAACTTGAGACTCAAACTCCATTTCCCTGAGCACTTCGGTCACTTCTCTTCGCAGGTCGTCGAGGCTTGGTAGACCATCATAGTTCACTGTGCGCACTTCAACACGATACTTTAAGGTACTACCAATGTTTTCACACACATTAAGGTCAGGGGAGCTACCTGGAGATTCACTTAACGAGAAGAAATCGATACCACTGTTTCGAAGCAGCTTCTGTGTTTGAAGAGCCTTGAAACATGGTGCCTTATCATGCAAAAATGTGACTTACTTCAATAGATAACACATTTTCAGGATCTTTGAGGAAAGGAAATACTCCACCAGTAAGCACAATTTCTCTGAATTATTCGCCATTCCATGACTGTCCTTTTTCTTTGATGATCCACATTAACCGTTTAGCTGTGAAACAGAGAAAAATTCCCAAACATTCAGGAAATTTCATAATTTGGCGATAGCGCCCAAATGATGTCATTTATATGATTTGGCTTCCTGACTGTGTAAATGAAGAATTCATCTGATGCGGCAACATGGAGAAAGTCAACTTTATCCCAAGCTTTAGGAAATGAACCACAAAACCATGCACAGTCTTCTCTCTGTTGATGAGTGATGTTGGGCTTGCTGATAACATGAAATGGCTCGATACCAGATTTGTCCAACTCACAATATGCAGAACTATAACTTCTCTTCTTTCCCCTTTTTTGTTTTTAGTGCAAGCGCCAATTTACATAAAGATTTTTTTGGTCTACCCACTGCCTCAGCTATGATGTCTTTTGACTCCTGAGAAAGGACTTCAGGACTTCCAAGATTCTCACTCTTTTCGCAATGACAGTCATATGGGTTTTTGTTCCAGTTTTTTTTAACAAAGGATTCATCAATTTTAATGTATTTAGCTACCCAGGAACGTGAAATGAAGGATGCACCAGCATCCCTGGCCTCTCTGAAGGTTATAGCCCGGATTCAGTCAATCCATCTGATTTCCTCTGAGTCGTTAGCCATGGCTGTATCTAACTCTGTCACTCAGTCTGAAAATACAAGAAATGTAAAATGAAAAACAGCTTAATAGAAACTTAAGATAATGTACTTGGAGGCAGGCTATAGCAGAAAACTTCATAATTTTCCATTTGTTCTGTGGAGGGGGCCTCTAATTTCGAAACACCCAGTATATATATATATATATATATATATATATATATATATATATATATATATATATATATATATATATATATATATATATATATATATATATATATATATATATATATATATATATATATATATATATATATATATATATATATATATATATATATATATATATATATAAATATATATATATATATATATATATATATATATATATATATATATATATATATGTATATATATATATATATATATATATATATATATATATATATATATATATATATATATATATATATATATATATATATATATATATATATATATATATATATATATATATATATATATATATATATATATATATATATATATATATATATATATATATATATATATATATATACATAAGAAATGTACTTTTCATATTAATGGACTGAATAAAGGACTGAGGAGAACACCCTGAGGAGGCATCTTACTACTAATAACTAAGACCCTTCCATTCCAGCATCTATTACAAGTTATTTAGCCACGAAATTTCTGGTCTCCCTCTCATTTTCCTAACTTTTCTTAACTATATTCCGTTTCCATCAACGTATTGCCCTCCATTCTCTATACGCGACCAGTCCACCTAAAAACATCCATCCATTTATTCATCTTTCCACTAGTGCTAAACTATTTACCACATCTTCGCCTATCTGCATTTCTTACTCTACCTGTATTGTATAATCAACTCTTCTCAATAATTTTTACCGTTTTTTATCGTTCATATTCGGCATCCAGACTTAATTCTATGGGGTATACCCAGTTCATAGTACATTGGCCCAGCGTTCGACTCTCCGACCGGCCAATGAAAAATTAGAGGAATTTATTTCTGGTGATAGAAATTCATTTCTCCTCATAATGTGGTTCAGATTCCACAATAAGTTGTAGGTCCCGTTGCTAGGTAACCAGTTGGTTCTCAGCCAAGTAAAATAAATCTAATCCTTCGGGTCAGCCCTAGGAGAGCTGTTAATCAGCTCAGTGGTTTGGTTAAACTAAGATATACTTAACTGTTTTTTAGCTCATAGTACATTCCAACTTGCTTTCGTGGACACTTCTCTTCTAAACCTTTTTCAAAGAAACTGCCGCCTTCTGAACTTCACTTCTTGTGTGACTTACCCATCATACCAACATCTATTACTCACACATTAATACTCAAAACAACCACTTCTATTTTTTCACCGCCCTTGTTATCATATTCCCTGCTCCAACTTCCTTGTTTCCATTTAGCCTCATAACCTTAATCTTGATGCCATTCATTTTCATTTTCCCCATAACAAAGTGCCAGAATCTTTCACCAGTGCGTGCAGCTTCCCTTACCTGTCAATATTCCTGTCCTTTATCTTTGTTCTCTCGTGACTTCACCTATAAAAGCATTACACATGTTTTCATTATACCATACCTTTCTGAGTGACCCTCTTTTACGCGAAAACGACAGTTGTTGTTATAATGTCACTTAAATTTCTTGTCATGACGCATATTTCTAATTTTATTTAAAAAATGACCTTCTTTAACATATATCCCCAACGCTCTCCACATCACAGTATCACTAATTGTATTGAAGCATTCTCTAGATTCATATGTGCCGCACGAAGTATTTCTTACACTCGGTGTTATGATCCTACTGTTTCACAACAAGCACTTTATCCATCCCTCTGTTTTATGTTAGAACCAACGCTGCTGTTCCCCTTAACAGTGTTTCTCTTAATTTCTGTCGTAATCATGACGTACACCTTTCCTGTATACTGAGTACTGATGTGCCCCTTTAGATTTTATCATCACCTCCATCAGTTTTCCCCTTTGCAGAGAATCAGTTATTCTTCTCCCCCGTTACTTTGCGTTCTGTCCAGTCCTGGTCTCCCTTGACACCCTGATTAGTCTTTCGGTATCAGTGTCACGATCTTCACTCAGCAGCATCGTCTCATTGGTAATCCCTTCAAATCTGGTTGGCTGTCTTTCCATCTTTCAACGTTATGGTTCAGGCCTAGCATCCTCAGCTGTTGCTTCACAAGCATTCTTAAGTTAAGGTTGCACTAATGCCTTCGATTGTTTCATTATTTATCTTATTTATATCTCCTTTGCTTTTATTCTATACATTCAGCAGCTCTTCAAGAGTAATCAGCTCCACAACAAGGACAATTATCTTCGGGCAGCATTTATCAATATGCATCTTTTTAAGATCTGTTTGGTTTGTTTACCTTTCCTTCTACATATTTATATATCTCCATAATACAACAGTTGCCGTTTCTTGCTAAAGCAATTGCTTAGATTTCCCCTGCACTTTCATCACTTTCCCCTGTTAATATAACTCTTAACTATCTGGTTCACTTCATGCAGTCCCTTCACTTATCCAGTCACTTAACCTCTCTGTTCATTGTCCTCCATTTGCTTCATTTGCCTCGCCTTCCTGCGTCATATTCTTTCTGCATCTATATTTCCTCAACTTTATGTCATATTTTTCGCCATCTTCTCCATATATCTTTTTTTCATCTATTAAAACAATGGCTTGACAACCGCCCGCCTCTTTCGGAGTGCATTTCATTGTCCGCAATCCTAGCTACTAACTACGTACATATTTCTGTCTGTAAGCCATCTTTCTCTGGCAACGGATACAGCCGCTATTAATCCGTCTACAAACTCAGCCAGACACATTCTACTTCTGCTGCTGCAGTCAATTTAATACACATTTCTTTAATTAATACACTTAGAGGCACACATACTCTCTCTCTCTCTCTCTCTCTCTCTCTCTCTCTCTCTCTCTCTCTCTCTTTATATATATATATATATATATATATATATATATATATATATATATATATATATATATATATATATATATATATATATATATATATATGTGTGTGTGTGTGTGTGTGTGTATATATATATATATATATATATATATATATATATATATATATATATATATATATATATATATATATATATATATATATATATATATATATGCATGTAAGTAGCTGAATGTATATAGTCAGACCTGCAAACCCATGAACTGATATATTACGCCTGTGCCTTGATACTGTTTGAGAACCTAATTTGAATGCCAGGAGCTATGTCTTGCTGAGGGTTGCATAAGAACATTATATGTTGGTGTTCAAGATTAATGACAAATTTTCGACAGTCTGGCGTGTGGCCCGCTTGGCGAGCCTTCCGTCGTATTGTTTTCTAGTTTATTGGTATTTCTCTGAATGCGTTCATCACCGCTGCTGTCGATGGCTCAACATCTGGTCAAATTTACAGTGCCTCACTCTTTTGTGTTGATGTTAATGGCTTTCATCTGTGGTTTATAGTGCTTATAATGACCTGTTTTCAATTGTATCCACAGTTCACCTGCTTGCGCGTTCGCTTCACTCGCGTCTAATATCATACTACTTTTTAATCAAGTACTTAGGCATTTTGGCAAATATTTGATCTGTGATCACCTGGACTACAAATGGCAAGGCCTCATTTTCTCTCTGGTGATCACTCTGTCTGCGGAATAAAACTGCCATATTATACTGACTGCTGCTGCTGTGTCAAAATCATATTTGATCTGCTGTTTTCGCAGAAGAAAGATCTGCCCGAAGGGAAACTCAGCCTGTCCGTTTTGAAAATTTACATGACAAAAAATAAAGAGAAGATAAAGGAAAAAATGACTTGAAATAAATGGAAATATAAATTAAATAAGAAATATGCTTATAGATAATTCAAGACATTTCCCAAACGTTTGATAGAATCATCCTCAAAGTAATTTGTTACTACAGAGAACAGTAATAAAGAGGAGAAATACAGATCATTTCTTCAATCACCTCGCTCATATGTCTTCATTAGAATTCAGTATTTCACCGAAAAAGTACAATGTCAGCGACCTTCGAAAGTCAACACCTTCTGGCCCATAAATATTGGATATCTAAACACACCATCACGCGCATAGTTTTCTGTAAAGAGGGCAATAATGTCTACGGAATAAACGTTGCTATTATATGATAATAGCATAAATTAAAGAGGCATTTCCATTTTCACCCTCGCGCTCTAGCGCCGGAGTCAAATCTTTTGGGGATTACTTGGGCCCACATTCCCTCGCGTGGCCAATATGCTCCATTTCGCTTCTGTTTTGGGGCCATTCCGCTTGTCTGATTTTCTCTCGCTTTAATAATTCCAGTTAATGAAAATTCATCCTAGAATTTAGCTTAGAAAATGTGAAAACGGGATCTTTCAATTGATTCTGTTAGTAATGTTATTCCTACTCCCCAGTGCAAGAGGTATTTTATTCTGAGCATTTTCGATGAAAATGAAAGAGAAGACAAGGTGTCCTTTGACAAAGATAATACTTTCTAAATTAATAATAACCACTATAAAAATATCAGTAGGCCCTTACTTATATAGACTTTCAAACCAAAGAATTTATTCTTCAATTAGAACTGTCTTAATTTCAGAACTTTTTTTTTTTTTCACTCCGATAAGAAAAGAAACTTTCAATTATTATTATTATTATTATTATTATTATTATTATTATTATTATTATTATTATTATTATTATTATTGTCAGTGTTTTTATTATTATTTATGTCTTCCGAAACGAAAGCTTTCCTGTTCAGATTTATGATCCATTAAAGCGGAATATTTAAAATGAAAACAGGAAAGGCATTGGGATATAAATATGTGACCTTATGATACATGAGACGGTTGGCGCATAAAGCTGCCCTCCATATTTACAGCACCAATAAAGGAGGAGACATCTGTAATTTATATATCTGCTCAAAAACCCCTGCCATTGTACTTGCCCCCACCCCTGCACCACCCCTCCTTCGTGCCTTCCCATCTCCATCTCCATCTCCACCTCCACCCCATCCAACCATCCCAGACCGGGTCCTTACTCATGTCTCTGGTGGGTCCTTTAAAAGTAAACATAAATCACGACTTGGCAACTGTGAAGCAACCTGATGCGCTTGGGATGCCAAGTCGCGGGAAAACGTGATGTTTCCCACCGCGATTACGACGAGAAGAGCAAATCGAGGAAGAGCGACATGGCCACCTGTAGTGTAAGCAAGGGTAGGAGGTGGAATATAAGAGAAAGGAAGCAACGTAACGTGACCTTTGCTTTTTTGTGAGCATTGCTAAATATATGCAAAAAACCTATTCATGAAAATATCCAAACAGATTAAGTTTATTGGATGATGAGGGTTATTTTACACATTTGCTGTCTCTCAGTATGGTTCTTTTATGTATTTGCAACTGTTTAAAACCATGAATGCAGAACTACTAGAATACTCTACTCTTCGGCTGAGACGTACTGTGTATGAATCACGCAGCAGCATATGGATATTGAAACGGCAAAAAATATAGAGAAAAAGATAGGAAACTTATCTGACACGACTCTTCTGTAGAACGCGGCGCTATCGTAAAGGGATCGACGGATGTCTGCCTTCGATTGTGAACGCCTCACCCTGTGACACTTCCATTCATTGTGGAATTGTGTCAAGGGGAAAATACGATCCTGAAGTGGCTCTCTCTCTCTCTCTCTCTCTCTCTCTCTCTCTCCACACACACACACACACGCAAACACACACATACACATACATACTGTTTGTACGTATGTATTTTCTTCTGTTATGGTTTAATGGTAGGGATCAATGAAACCAACAGTTGTAGCTTTGCTTTAAAGACGAAGAAACACTGACCAGGATAAACTATCTGAGGTTAAGCGAATGTTACTAACCTGACTGAGCTGAGAGGATTTAATTTCTTTACTTTAGTGCAGATCATCGGCTGGTTAACTGTCATGGACTGTGGTTTTGCTTTGAGTAATGTTGCATTGAATTTAGCCTTGGGTCATCATTGCATGTTTGCGTTTCTTATTAGGACCCCCATGTTTGTTTGTATTTTATGGCTGTAAGTTATTTGACACATTTTTCTTCAAATGCCATCATAACTACTCAGGTTTGCTTCTTGGGGAAACTCGTCACTCATACTTTTTTCCTAATAGAAAGGCTTCCAGTAAATAAATGATCCAGAGATTTAGTTCTGTAGAAAAGGAAATAAAAGAAAGAATGCATGTATATATATATATATATATATATATATATATATATATATATATATATATATATATATATATATATATATATATATATATATATATATATATATATATATATATATATATATATATATAATATGGCCCTTGTCATAAACTTGGTGGAGAAAATTGAAGCAAAATTATAATGATGCTGCCACGAAACCAAGAGAGCCCAGTTTATGAGCAAATGGAAAAGTTATTTGAAAACTTACCTTAGATTGTCCTAGATTTACAATTGAATGGGGAAGGTCGCCATATGGGAATTTAGAATTCTTTTACAAATTTACAGGGATTTATTTACAGAAACTTAGCAAATCAACAATGAGACACGACACAACATAATCACTTAGTGGCAGAGGGAACAATGATGCAATGATTTGGCGACAAGCAAGTGGATTAAAAATGGGGTCAATCTGCAATACAATCAGTTCAATGATAATAATAACATTCAGTCCTGCCCAGATTACATAAAATAGTCTCAGGTAATGCAAATGATGGAACTCCAGGATGGGAGAATAATCCATATGAACAATTTTGGGCCACAACGGAATTTGGTAATGACTGAGACCAGGAAATATCAGGATTTTGGTGGCAGACGAGATACTGAAGCATGGATTGCGACTGATCCGCGTGTCTCCCCTGAAAGAGACGTTCTAAGTTAGGAATGACGGTATACACTGAAGGAGATGGAATCCCCCTATGAAATATCACCCAATACACGTTCTTAAATATAAAACATAACGTAGCCTAGAAGATGATTATAATGAAATCATGTAGGTACAATCTGAGAATCGGAGCAGCGTAGGCTTTAACAATGAACACGTGATCGCACTCACACAAAGATAAAATTAACACTGATATAGCTTAAGCTAAATAGCCCTTAAATTGCACTGGTGGAGGGATAATTGATGGTTATCACGGGATCTTTACTTGGATTCAAGGCACGTAAATGGCAAGGCATGGGATACAGGCAGGATTCTAACAAAGGGAGGATTGCTTTGTGGAGGAAGAGGTTAAAGTTTAAAGAAATGGAATTTTAAGGAGTTTAAGTAAAAGGGGGAAGGGCTGGTTAATCAAGGGGTTTGTATTGTTTGCTGGATCGCGCGGTGTTAGAGGGGGCAGTTAAGGAGGCCTAGCTAATGGCTGTTGACTGGTTCAAGTAAGCTCAGTTGTGTTCGACGCCCTCCAAATTCCCTGAATCGATAGGCAGGAATAACAGAACATTTCAAAATTAAATAATGAAATCAAAGTTACAGGAAGGAGGGCTGTTTATTCTTGAGAATATATATATATATATATATATATATATATATATATATATATATATATATATATATATATATATATATATATATATATATATATATATATATATATATATATATATATATATATATATATATATATATATATATATATATATATATATATATATATATATATATATATATATATATATATATATATATATATATATATATATATATATATATATATATATATATATATATATATATATATATATATATATATATATATATATATATATATATATATATATATGTATATATATATATATATATATATATATATATATATATATATATATATGTGTGTGTGTGTGTGTGTGTGTGTGTGTATATGCTTAAAAATCACAGTAGGTGCACGTGACTTCAGTGTATAAGCGAATCCCACAGGAAAATGACAGGCAGAAGTTCAGTACTAAGCGCTTTCATGTCTATTAATGCATCGTCTGGGCACAAATGAGACACAGATACAAAGAAGGTTACAAAGTAAACAAAAAGAACAAGAATACCAAATGGGCAGCTTTCAAAGGGTAATAAACAGAAAGATAATCCAGGATAATCCGGGATCAAGCTGTCACAAACTGGAATCATAGACCAAACAGATATGCAAGTTTAGGCTTAGAAAATCCAAACACATGTATAACCTTGAATACCAGATGGTTAATTGTCACGGGGTAAAAAACAAAAGGTTAATCCACGGCAAATCCGGGATCACGTGGTCACAAACTAAATCCATGTATATACTTAACCAAATTTTTTACCCCCTGGCAATTAACCACCAGGTATTCAAGGTTATACATTTTTTTTTTATTTTGTAAGCCTAAACTTCTGTATCTGTTTGGTCAATGGTTCCAGTTTGTGACAGCTCGATCCCGGATTATCCTGGATTATCTTTCTCTTTATTACCCTTTGACAGCTGCCCATTTAGTATTCTTGTTCTTTTTGTTTACTTTGTAACCTTCTTTGTATCTGTGTCTCATTTGTGCCCAGATGATGCGTTAATAAATGTGAAAGCGCTTTGTACTGATCTTCTGCCTGTCATTTTCTATGCGATTCACTTATATATATATATATATATATATATATATATATATATATATATATATATATATATATATATATATATATGTATATATATATATATATATATATATATATATATATATATATATATATATATATATATATATATATATGTATATATATATATATATATATATATATATCACACATTACCACAGGTGAAAAATAAGAAGCAGGGTGTAGGTCTGACCGGTTTCGACTTTATTTCAAGCCATTGACGAAGGACTGATACAGAGTGTGAGAAGTCACAAATATGTTCTTGTAGTATATATATATTTGTGACTTCTCACTCTATATCAGTCCTTCGTCAATGGCTTGAAACTAAGTCGAAAACCGGTCAGAAGTTCCACCACCGTTTCTTTATTTTTCACCTGTGTAATATGTAATGATAAATAATCACGTACAAAAGTGATAATAATCATCATATATATATATATATATATATATATATATATATATATATATATATATATATATATATATATATATATATATATATATATATATATATATATATATATATATATATATATATATATATATATATATATGTATATATATATATATATATATATATATATATATATATATATATATATATATATATATATATATATATATATATATATATATATATATATATATATATATATATATATATATATATATATATATATATATATATATATATATATATATATATATATATATATATATATATATATATATATATATATATATATATATATATATATATGTATATAAGGCCTCGAAGTAAGAACTTTTATAAAAGAATCAAAGTTACTTATATCAATTGAAAGATCCTCTGAAGAAATCCGGAGCAGTTTGAATCACAGGTTGCTACAGGAAAAAGTTCTTATTTCATTTTGATTAAGCAGGTGAATTAGAAGGGAATTGATGAGATATTGTATTTTATGGTAAGTGATCTTCATTGAATCGATTAAAATCCTGCCCTTTTATTAATCAAAATTAAATTATTGGTAGCAATAGTGTCATTGCTGTTTTTATATAGCAATTATTATTATTATTATTATTATTATTATTATTATTATTATTATTATTATTATTATTATTATTATTATTATGCGAAAGATATTTTGAGCTGCTTGTCCTCTTGTATTTGGACATCTTTACAAACAATTTGTGAAAAGTCTTGCACGAAGACTATAATAAAAGGCCGGGGGGTTATAAAATGAAGTTTTTTTTAATATAAAAAGAATGAATAGACTGTTTTCCTTTTATTAATGGACGCTTTCTTAATAGGATTTTTTTTTTTTTACTACAAGAAGAGATTGTAAGGCTTAGGTATTATACGTGAAAATTTGATTAAAACCAATGAAAGATAAACGTACTGTGAGTCCGCTGCAACACCTTGGCGTTAGTTTGCAGATATCGTTCCTGTCTCTCATCCTTAGCGGTATGTTATTCATTGAAACGGAAGGATGATGTGTACTCTGTTTTTTTTTTTTACCTCCAACCGGTATCTCATGTACAGTACTTAAAAGATGATCGCTGTATCTCAAGGAAAGAGGCTTAGCCGCCATTTATTGGTTCATTTCATTCTACCAGGTAGTATAGCTTTCTATCAACTCGATATCAGACAGCTTTAGGTTAGTTAACCGAACACCGTTACTTTCATATACCCGGGCAGGTATAGGAATCAGCTGATGCAGATGCGTTCTCCAAGTGGGTTTAGCAACTGTGCATAAAGTGAAGAATGACGTGGAAGGAAGTTTCTTCCTTTTTGTTTCTAGATCCACCCTTTGTTATGAAAAAATGGCTTTATATATATATATATATATATATATATATATATATATATATATATATATATATATATATATATATATATATATATATATATATATATATATATATATATATATATATATATATATATATATATATATATATATATATATATATATATATATATATATATATATATATATATATATATATATATATATTGTTAGGAACTTCAAGATGGTCTGAAGTTTTTAAGGTTCTTTTGACCTGTATTTCAGATCAGTACCACAAAACGGGTATGACCCCTGACAAGCCAACACTCAAAGAGCACAATCTCAGAGAGGATACACAAAACCGCAAGCTAAATTAACAGTAATCTATTACACAACAACACATAGCAAAAAGAACCCCTCTGAAAACTGAATGATGGGGAGAAAGAACACAACAAGCACACACAACAACAAATCAATCACTTCCTCAATCGCCTACCTAACTAGCATGCTAAGAAATAAGAGAAAGTAAACAGTGGAAGTAAGAAAAACACTCTTTCCCTAGCATACGATAGTAGGAGATCCAGGGGGGAAAAGGAAAACCTTAACCTATATATATATACAATATTCAATTAATACCTTGTATGAAATACATACATTAGCAAACTATTAACAAGGATCCAATATCTTGGTTTTACAACGCCTAACAAACACTAAGGCTAAATAGGGTAGTCCTTGCAGATGAAAGCCGATGCTGGCACACTGTAGGCGTACAACTGACGTCCTTCAAAAGATATAGGGGATGCTGCTCCGACGCACGGAGAAACTAATGACGATAACAAATATATAATAATAAAATAAAGTGGGCTTACTCTTCTTCGCCACTGGAGGGCCTCCTCACGACTCCAAGGGCGCAGTGTAAGGGCAGAGGCAGGAGAATACAGAGCGTATCTTACGCTCGCACAATGGGCCGTTCACGAGAGCAAATGCTGAGCTCTCCTCCAAATAAAAGAAGAAAACGGGTAGATAAAGCACGGTGAGGCACCGAGTCCAAGCCTCCAGCAACAGCAGGCCCCAAGCACTCCAGCTTCAAACTAAGGGCACGAGCACAAAAAGTCACTCACAAGTGACGCAACACGATGCAGGTGTGCAACAAGAAGTATCCTCTACCCCAAAGGTAAACTGCCGTAGACTGCCAAAAATTATAGCACACTGGTCCTTCTATGACGGAGCCGAGAACAGAACTCCTGAGATAATGCCACAAGGCCCCTCGACAGCTCCGGGAGAGGGGCAAATATGACGTGGCACAGACGACGAATGGCGAACCACCATCACAAACATGAAAAGCAAGAAACAAACTTCATGGGTGGAGCATCAATATAAAACAATAACAACCCTTGAGGAAGGTAAAAGACCCAAAATCCAGCTTTCAGAGAGAAAGGCAAAAGAAACTGGATTAAACAAGCAAAGCATACGTTAAAAAGGGCCTGCAAAACTGAATAAATTACGTTAATTTCTTATACCTCCCCATCAAAGGGAAAAAAAATATATTTATATTTATATATATATTTTTAGATCAAAAAACAAAAGAGTGGGCAAAACTCAAACTAATTACTTTAAATACTAATTACTTTAAATACTAGAACTAATTTTAGTTACTAATGCAGAGAAAACAGATAAATTAAACCATCACCTGGAAAGAAAAAGTCATTAATGCCTAACCTAAAGACCAAACCAAGACCACTCCCTACTCCTAAAAGGACCTAGATAATACGTCAGAATAACATTGTCCCTCCCAGCTATATGCCTAATTTGAAGATCAAATTCCTGCAAAAACAGACTCCACCTAAGCAACCTCATATTTTTGTCCTTAAACCGTTGGATGAATACTAGAGGATTATGATCTGTGTAGACCAAAATAGGATGAAGTGATGAACTCAAATAGACTGAAAAATGAGATAGGGCTTTTATTAAACACAAGGCTTCTTTTTCAATAGTCGAGTATCTTGTCTCTGCCGACGATAACTTCCTCGAAAAGTAAGCGACGGGGTGAACCATCCCTGCATCATCTTCCTGGAGAAGAACCGCTCCAAGCCCAACGTCGCTCGCATCCGTCGCTAGGCTAAAAGGGAGATCAAAATTTGGAGATTGTAGCAACGGATAATTAGTTAAGACTGCCTTTAACTTTTCAAAGGCCTCCTGGCACTCCTTGGACCATACAAACTTTACTCCTTTCTTTAATAAATTTGTCAAAGAAGTTGCAATTTCAGAGAAGTTCTTTATAAACCGTCGGTAATACCCGACCATACCCAAGAACCTCCTGACCCCTCTCCTGTTCTGAGGAGCAGGAAAGCCAGCCACAGCCTCTACATTAGCTTTCTTAGGAGCAACTCTACCCAGACCTACCTCATGCCCAAGATACAAAACCGTAGCCTGGGCGAAATCGCTCTTCCTCAAATTAACCACCAATCCAGCTTTTCTCAACGCCTTAAACAAAGCTTCGAGTCTTTCCAAATGGGTCTCCCAATCATCACTATATATCACTAAATCATCAATATACACGACGCAACCTTTAAAACTCTGAGTGATATGATTCATCAGCCTTTGGAAGGTGGCAGCCGCATTCTTCATGCCAAAGGGCATAACCTTACACTCATATAAACCTTCGCCTGTAACGAAAGCGGAAATTTTCCTAGCACGAGGGGAAAGACCAACCTGCCAATATCCTTTAAGCAAATCTAGCTTTGTAATAAACTTGGCAGATCCAATTCGATCTATACAGTCCTCCACCCTCGGCAAGGGAAAAGATCTGTCTTGGTCAACTCGTTGACCTTTCTATAATCAATGCAAAGGCGGTGTTGGCCTCCCTCCTTCTTAACCAACACGACCGGAGAACTCCAAGGGCTACAACTTGGTTTAATTAAATCATGGTCCAACATATAGCGGACCTCCTCCTGAACGATTTTCCTCTTGATGGGGTTAAGCCTATACGGGCACTGTTTAACGGGCTTAGCATCCCCAACGTCCACATCATGATCCAAAACATTCGTCCTACCTGGCGCATCCTGAAACAAGTCTTTGTACCTGTGGATGATACCAATCAAAGCTTCCGATTTCTCAGAATTCAAATGCTGAAATTTAGTGGAAAGGTTATTTAAAATATCGGAATTGCTTGACAAAACATCGGGATTAACAGACATTTTCTTGTTAACTAAAAGATTCTCATCTACCTCTACAGACACTACTGTAATTGGATCCACTACTACTGATTCTACCTGATCTACATCTCTACTAACAAAGGGCTTCAGCATATTTACATGACAAATTCGAGACTTTCGTCTCCTACCAGGGGTTTCAATCAAATAATTTACATCACTTAACTTTTTCAGGACCCTCCATGGGCCTAAAAACTGAGCTTTCAGGGGGTTACCTGGTATAGGCAATAAAACTAATACACAATCCCCAGGTTTAAAAATACGAATCTTGGTCCCAATGTCATAATTAGACTTCATTATTGCCTGACTTTTACGCAAATTCGCTTGAGCAAAATCCCAAGCTCTCCTCAGCTTTCCCTGTAAACTAGATACATAATTTAATACATTAACTTCGGGTGTCTCTCCTTCCCAATGCTCTCTTACCACATCAAGAGGGCCATGTACACAATGGGCAAATACCAGTTCGAAAGGAGAGAACCCCAAAGACTCATTAGGTACAGACCGTATAGCAAATAGGGCATAAGGAACCTCCTTATCCCATTCATTACCTGTTTCAATACAAAATTTCTTTAAAACCGACTTCAGAGTCTGGTGAAACCTTTCCACCTGACCCTCACTCTCTGGGTGATAAGGAGAAGAGGTAACATGACTAACACCTAGTTCCACCATTTTCTTTTTGAAAAACTTACTTGTAAAATTGGTGCCACAGTCTGACTGTAAAACTTTAGGAATGCCAAATCGAGTGAAAAACCCGACTAAGGCTTCCACCACCTTCTCACCCCGAATACTCCTCAGAGGTATAGCCTCAGGAAAACGTGTTACCCTATCAACCATGGTTAAGAGATATTCATTACCTCCGCGCGTCCGCGGAAGAGGGCCCACTACATCTATAACTACCTCCTTAAAAGGTTCACCAACTGAAGGAATGGGAATAAGAGGGGCTTTAGGGATCTTTTGATTGGGTTTCCCCACAACCTGGCACACCTTACAAGATAACACATGTCTCTTAACCTCACGGCGCATCCGGGGCCAGAAGAAATGCCGTGCCAATTTCTGAAAAGTCTTCCTAACCCCGAAATGACCCGCGAGGTTATGTTCATGACTGAGAAACAATAATTTACGTCTATACCTTTCCGGCACAACTAGCTGCCGAATTACCTCTACCTCGTCAGCAGGTACATTAACTGACCTACTCACACGGTAGAATAAACCATCTTGTTTCATAAATACAGGTTTAGAAAGATCGCTACCATCATTGAGTTCTAAGTTATTAAATTCACTTCCTTGGGCTTCCTTAAAAGCCTTTGCATCCCAACTGATGCCGTGGAAAGATACATTATTATCGACATTATTTATTTTAACGCCAGTCACAATGTCAGTCGTCTGTCTATTAATTAACTCAGCATCGAGTTCAATCTCCTCGAAGTCAACCTCTTTAGACTGAGATCGCGTCACCACAGACACAGGATTCACCAAATTATCTGTACTCATCTGGTCACCTGCCAGATCTACCAAAGTCAAAATAGGCAATACATCACATTCAGTTTCAGCCGCTAAATCATTGGCAAATATAACGTCTACATGAGGAATCGGTAAAGCATCTACTATGGCCAAATTAACCATACCCTGAAAATACTTAGTCTTTAAATACATTTCTTCCAATGGATAAGAGGCCACTGTATCGGGAAATCCACCCAACAAGACAAAATTCTTATTCCTAAAGACAACATCATCGGGAACTGAACTCCGCAATATCAATGACTGAGAGGCACCCGTGTCTCTCAAAATCTTCACACCACGACCACATTGCATAGCACTATCAACGTAAACATTACCTTCCGATATATACTTATTAAATCTTAGTCATTTTGACTCCTCCCTCTGCGGTTGTTCCGCTGATACCAATGTTACGGGTTCTTTATTCTTTTCAAGAAAATTACGGGTATATAAAAGCAATCTGCCTTAACATGTCGCGTCGGTGACACCAAAAACAAACTACATCGGACCTCGAGGACCTACTACCACTACCACTACCATTCTTACTGCTATTTACGAAACTACGTGGTTCGCTACCACTACCCTTATCGTCATTTTCCTTCTTATTCTTTCTTCGGTCACCAACTGAACTGTCAAAAAAGCTGCTGTGATCTGTCTGATACCGGTTATTCCCCCTCCAACCGTTACCTCGAGGAGGGAACCTCTTACCACTAACCTCTTTCACACAGTCCTGACGATGAGCAAGGGAATACTCATCAGAAGCTATGGCTATTTCTTGAAGAGAATCAATTTAAGTTCATCTAAATGAATTTTCAGTTTCTAACAACCATTCTTTTGAACTCTTCAACTAAAATTAATTCTTTTAATTTCTCAAAAGAGTCAGTCTCCTTTGATTTAAGCCAGTCGTCAGGAACTGTTCCTTCTTCCTTGCAAACTCAACGAAGGTCATACCGAGTTCTTTCTTAAGGATTCTACGGAACTTCTGCCGATAAGCCTCCGGAACCAAATCATATGCCTTAAGAATAATGGCCTTAACAGAATCATAATCAGCCTACAGATCCTCGCTTAAAGTGTTATAAACCCTCTGAGCTTTCCCTTTTAGCTTGCACTGAACCATAGTGGTCCACATATCCTTGGGCCAGGACAATTTCTTCGCTATCCATTCAAATGAAATAAAGAAATCAGGAACATCTTCCTCATTGAATACTGGCATTAATTTCAAAGCATTCATTAGGTCAAAACGATTATTATGGTTATTATTACTGATATCATTATGATTATTATCACTAGCATTAAGCGTACGCATTTGCAACTCAAATTTTCGCTCCTTTTCGCTCTTCAGCCCTCAGTTGCAAAGTCTTATATTCCAGCTCTTTAGCTTAAACTCCTGGGAAAGGATTTTCAACCTTAACTCACTCACCTCCTGGCTACCTGACTTCCCTATCTCCTCATCACTACTACTGTTACCAAAGTCCGGATCTCCAGGCGTTACTGTTTCCTTTACATTACTCTTACCACCTTTAATAGCTTTAAGGACCTCACGCAATAACTGTCCCTTCTAATCTCTGTCGGTAATCCTAAGTTCAAGTGCTCAGCTAGACACCATAACTCATCTCTCTTAAGCTCAAAAATTTCCTCCTCCCAGTCAGGACTAGCTAAAAAAATAGTGCTGCCGCCTCCTCAGATTTATCCCCAACTAAAGGCATCTTCCAAAACTAAGGCGAAAATAATAAAAGACTAGATAGGTTAATTTTCCCCCAACCACCTAATTCTCCCGAGTACACCTCTCCAAGAAAAACTCCCCAAGGTTGGAATGTCAGTCAGGATCCTGTCACGGTCGCCACTCTTGTTAGGAACTTCAAGATGGTCTGAAGTTTTTAAGGTTCTTTTGACCTGTATTTCAGATCAGTACCACAAAACGGGTATGATCCTGACAAACCAACACTCAAAGAGCACAATCTCAGAGAGGATACACAAAGCCACAAACTAAATTAACAATAATTTATTACAAAACAACACATAGCAAAAGAACCCCTCTGAAAACTGAATGATGGGGAGAAAGAACACAACAAGCACACACAACAACAAATCAATCACTTCCTCAATCGCCTACCTAACTAGCATGCTAAGAAATAAGAAAGTAAACAGTGGAAGTAAGAAAAACACTCTTTCCCTAGCATACGATAGTAGGAGATCCAGGGGGGGAAAGGAAAACCTTAACCTATATATATATACAATATTCAATTAATACCTTGTATGAAATACATACATTAGCAAACTATTAACAAGGATCCAATATCTTGGTTTTACAACGCCTAACAAACACTAAGGCTAAATAGGGTAGTCCTTGCAGATGAAAGCCGATGCTGGCACACTGTAGGCGTACAACTGACGTCCTTCAAAAGATATGGGGATGCTGCTCCGACGCACGGAGAAACTAATGACGATAACAAATATATAATAATAAAATAAAGTGGGCTTACTCTTCTTCGCCACTGGAGGGCCTCCTCACGACTCCAAGGGCGCAGTGTAAGGGCAGAGGCAGGAGAATACAGAGCGTATCTTACGCTCGCACAATGGGCCGTTCACGAGAGCAAATGCTGAGCTCTCCTCCAAATAAAGAAGAAAACGGGTAGATAAGCACGGTGAGGCACCGAGTCCAAGCCTCCAGCAACAGCAGGCCCCAAGCACTCCAGCTTCAAACTAAGGGCACGAGCACAAAAAGTCACTCACAAGTGACGCAACACGATGCAGGTGTGCAACAAGAAGTATCCTCTACCCCAAAGGTAAACTGCCGTAGACTGCCAAAAATTATAGCACACTGGTCCTTCTATGACGGAGCCGAGAACAGAACTCCTGAGATAATGCCACAAGGCCCCCTCGACAGCTCCGGGAGAGGGGCAAATATGACGTGGCACAGACGACGAATGGCCGAACCACCATCACAAACATGAAAAGCAAGAAACAAACTTCATGGGTGGAGTATCAATATAAAACAATAACAACCCTTGAGGGAAGGTAAAAGACCCAAAATCCAGCTTTCAGAGAGAAAGGCAAAAGAAACTGGATTAAACAAGCAAAGCATACGTTAAAAAGGGCCTGCAAAACTGAATAAATTACGTTAATTTCTTATAATATATATATATATATATATATATATATATATATATATATATATATATATATATATATATATATATATATATATATATATATGTGTGTTTTTTTGTGTGTGTGTGTGTGTGTGTATATATATATATATATATATATATATATATATATATATATATATATATATATATATATATATATATATATATATATATATATATATATATATATATACATACACACTTCGAACACAATAATATTTCACCATAAAGGAGTTAATAACGTAACGGCTTGTGATGCATCTATAAAGCAATTTTGAGCACGTGAAATAAGGATCTTGGTATCAAGGATGCTAATTCTTCTCTAAACAAGATGCTGGCCAGGTTCCAAGATGTGCACAATTCGCTGGAATAGATAATGCAGTGATCATGTGCATCAAAAGTCCTGGGTCAGTTAAAATGGCAATTTCCCCGGCTGTTCGACAAAGGGGGGAGAACAAAGAGGGGGGGCTATGAGAGATGCCCAATATGCGTGTTGCCTCTCTCTTGGTTGTTTTAAGACTCTCCTGAAGATGGGTCAGTGGCTTGGGTGTTTGTTTCAAACTCCTATAGTGAGCTTAAGATACAATCTAGCTAAGGGTAGCCTTAGCAAAACCAATCCTGTCTGATATGCCTCTAAACTAAAATTCCTACCCCTTTTGATTGTTGGGCCTTGGGCACAATAACTTCTCACTTGCTTCCCTACCTAGAATACCCTCTTACTTTAACAAAGAGAAAGCTTTTTTCATATTTCTATTAAATCAAGGAAGGGAGGTCGAACGGCAATTATGAAGGTCTGTACTAAGTAAGCTCTTCGCCTCGATTACTTTACTCTTTTCCCATGAACAGATTTGGCCACTGCAATGCAACTAGCTAAGGATTTACCTGACTTTAGAATGGGATATGAGCTTTAATCACTTACTCTCTACAGACTCCTAACACTACTTAAAGGTGCTTACGGATATTTACGTGGCACCTCTGATGGTCGTGATATTCAGTCCTAGCCAAATGGTACATTCAGTTGTATCTTTTATGACAACCTATTAGACACTGCCATAGCACCAACATAAAGGACAATGAACTAGCTAAGTTACAATATTCTTACAAGTATACAATGTCTTACACTAGAATTTGCAGTCACAGTAAACAGAGATATAATCTGAGTTCTTTAAATGAGTTTTTCTTTATATGGAAGATGCTTGCCTGAGCTCAGTGGCTCTATTCACAATAGTTACGATAACTGGCCTCACAAGATATACTTATGTGGTTACTGCTCCTCATTACAAGGTTTAAATGACAAGGTTACTATTACTACTTACTCAACCTGGTCTGGACTGTTATTAAGACAGAGATCACACTAGCTACCTCCTCTGGGCAGGAACCACGATCACTCTGAGATGAAAAGGACACTGTGCCAAGAGGGCACGAGTGCCAGGATAAGGTTGTGGCTCTTGGCTCTCCCTTGCCCATTCTTCTTCTTCTTCAGGTTCCTCCAAGGCCTATCTATGTCAGTCCTAGGAGGTGATAAGGGCACTGACCCTGGGGGAAGGCCAGAAGGGCTACTGGGCATGAAGTCAGGGGTAACCTCAGAGGTTACAGGAGGGCTCCCTACTCTGGCTGCTGCAACAACTGGAGCAAGAGCAGTCTTAACCTCTGCATCCAGGGGGTCCGAAGGAGGAATACCTTGCAGATGGCTTGAGCTGGGCTGAGACAAAGATTCCTGTCCAAGCTGGAGGTCAGAGCCTCTTGGAGAGTCTTGATTTGGGGCATCCGCTGGGTGTTGCTTATTTGGGAAGCCCTCCCAATTAGTGGAGTGGCCTGCCACCTTGCACGTTCTACAGCTGTACTGCTTCCCTTGAGTGTTCTTCCTTGGAGAGGGAGGACCTCATTGCTGGCTGTCCTTTCGTGGAGACCTTACCTTACAGACCTTACAATTCGTTCGGGTTGCCCCAGGTCCCTCAGTGTGAGGCACCTTTGATGTCTACCAGAGAGTTGCTAACGCATCTTCCGGTATATTTTGCATCTTCCAGTCTTGGATGGTCTGGGATGCATCTTAGATATTTGTCGAGCTTATTCTTAAACACATCTACGCTCACTCCTGTTATGTTCCTCAGATGAGCTGGTAGCGCATTGAATAGACGCTGCATTATCGATGCTGGTGCGTGGTGGATTAATGTCCTTTGTGCTTTCCTTAATTTTCCTGGTATAGTTTTTGGCACTATTAATCTACCTCTGCTTGCTCTTTTTGATCATTTTAGTTCCATGATGTTTTCGGTAATTCCTTCTATCTGTTTCCATGCTTGAATTACCATGTAGCGTTCTCTTCTCCTTTCAAGACTATATAAATTTAAGAATTGTAGTCTTTCCCAGTAGTCAAGGTCCTTAACTTCTTCTATTCTAGCTGTAAATGACCTTTGTACACTCTCTATTTGTGCAATATCCTTTTGGTAGTGTGGGTACCATATTATATTGCAATATTCAAGTGGACTACGTACGTACGTTTTATAAAGCATAATCATGTGTTCAGCTTTTCTTGTTTTGAAGTGCCGGAACAACATTCCCATTTTTGCTTTGCATTTTGCCAATAAATTGCTATTTGATCATTGCATAACATATTCCTATTCAACATCACACCAAGGTCTTTAACTGCTTCCTTGTTTGTGATTGTCTCATTATTAGGTCCTTTATATGCATATAGCATTCCTACTTTATCACCATAGTTCATTGATTCAAATTTATCAGAGTTAAATACCATCCTATTTATCTCTGCCCATTTATATATTTTGTCTAGGTCTCTTTGTAGCAAGTTCCTATCTTCATCACAAGCAATTTCTCTACTTATTCTTGTGTCATCTGCGAAACTTCTTACTACTGAGTCCTTAACATTACTGTCTATGTCTGCAATCATAATCACAAACAGCAATGCAGCTAACACCGTACCCTGTGGTACACGGATATTACCGTAGCTTCATCCGATTTCTCATCGTTTGCAATCACTATCTGTTTTCTATTTTGCAAAAATTCTTGTATCCATCTTCCTACTTTGTCAACAATGTTATGTTTTCTAATTTTTTTCACTAATATATTATGATCTACCTTGTCAAAAGCTTTTGCAAAGTCTAGGTAAACCACATCTGTATCTTTTTCATTTATCATATTTTTATATATGCTTTCATGGTGGACTAACAGTTGGGTTTGTGTACTTTTTTCATGTACAAAACCATGTTGTCCTATATTGAACAATCTATTTTTCATTAAATGTTTCATTATATTTTTTTCATTACCCTTTCATATACTTTCATAATATGAGATGTCAGACTCACAGGCCTATAATTACTTGCCTCTAGTCTTGAACCACTTTTGAAAGTAGGAGTAATATATGCTAATTTATGCTCATCATAAATCTTGCCTGTATCTATACTTTGTCTTAATAATATTGCTAGCAGCTTTGCGATTGAATGAACCAATTTCTTTAACAATATGGCAGGTACTCCATCTGGTCCTGCTGCTGATCCATTTTAATTTCATTAATAGCCTGCACAATATCGGCTTCTGTAATATCTATATCTGATAAGTATTCAGTATTTTCATCTCTTATTTCTGTATCATTATCTTCATTGTCAATTCTAGGTGTAAATTCACTCTTATATCTTTCTGCTAATATGTTACATATTTCCTTTTTTTCATTCGTTAATCGCCCTTCAATTCTTAGAGGGCCTATTTCTACTCTTATTTTATTCATCTTTTTGCATATGAATAAAAAAATTTTAGGGTTTTGCTTGATATTTTGTAGTGTCATTTCTTCTAGGTTCCATTTTTCATTTTCTTTTGATTGTATAATCTTTTGTTCTGCATTTTCTATCTTACTTTTTAGTTCCATCACTTTCCATGCATTCTTTTCTTTTGCAAGAGCTTTTTTCCACTTTCTAATTTTCTGGAACAAGATCCTTCTGTCTCTTGGAATTCGTGACTGATGCTTACTTTTTCTTCGGTATATATTTTCCACTATTTCCTCTAATATTTTATATAATATATCGGTATTTACCTGTATATCATCACTTACAAATATGTTTTCCCATTCTTTGTTTAATTCTTCATTTATTTTTGACCAATTTATATTCTTACTATAGAAATTGTATTTTCCATATCCTTCCCATTTTTTCGTCTCTTGCTTTTCTTTGTTTTCGTATGTTCTGGAACGGACTGTTAGTTCTATGACATTATGGTCCGAAATACTCGTGTTATATACTATTATTTCTTTAACATAGTTCACCTCATTCACAAATACTAGGTCTAAAATATTATCCTTTCTTGTTGGTAGGTGATTTATTTGCTGAATGTTATGTTCTAGTAGCATATCTAATAGCTTTTCAAATTGCCTCTTATCTTCTGCACTACTATTGCTCTCTTTTTTATATGTATAAATACAACCGCAGTCTCCTATTCGTTCTTTCCATTCTACAAAAGGAAAGTTAAAGTCTCCGGTTAGGAGTATAGTCCAGTCCTTGTGATTTCTACATATTTCATCCAATTTTTCAATTATTATGTCAAACTCTTTAGTATTACGGGGTCTATATATTACAATGTTCACTAATTTTTCAGATTCAAATTCTACCGCTATTAATTCACATTCTGTGTTACTATATTTCTCACAGATTTTTTCCTTGATTGGCATCTCTCCCATATATCGCGGTTCCCCCTTGATTTCTATTTTTTCTATCTGATCTATAAGTTTGGAAACCCTTTATCTGGTCATCATTACCAGTCTCTTGGGAATACCAGGTTTCACTTATATTCAATATTTCTATTTTTTCATTTTGGGTCAGTTCTTCTAAGAACTCTATCTTTCTTTTGAGTTACTCGAAACTAGACCCCTGCGTTCATCACTATGATGGTTTGCATATTATCTCCATTATCTAATATGGGTAATAATAAGGATTTTCCCATGTCTCTTTCCTGTTCTGATATGTTGATCTTTTTTTCATTTCCAGAAATTCGTACATTAAAAATCCAACTTTTCCATTATATTTGTTCTTCCAGCTTCATATTTATTCACTTTGTGCATAAACCTGCACTTATCTCCATATCTGCACCATCCCCTTGCATCATAGATACATTGCTTGTTCCTTGTGCTATATCTAGGTGCTGATGGCTCATATCGTGGTGCTGACTTTTCATAATGTGTTGTTGGCTTGCTTTTTGCCTTCATCACATGATCTTTGTTCTTTTCTTTATTTGTTTCATTTTTACCTTGGTTTTTATATGTATTTGATTTTGATTTTGGTCTTTCATGGCTACAGGATGCATGTACCTACATTTCTTATTAAACCTACATCCATTTCCTTCTTTCCAGTTTCTACATATTTTTGGATGTAGATCTCTGCATTCCTCTTCATAGCCATCTAGATATGCACATTTGCCATAGATCTCATAATTGTGACATATCTTGGGATGTTTGTAATAACATCTTTCACCAAACCTACAATTCCCTCTTTTCAAAGGGGTGCATACTGTCTTTCTTTCTTTTTTTTTTTTTCTTGTTCATTCCCCTCAGTATGGAGATCCGGGTACAACCTCTTTGGGATTTTATTTTGATTTATCAGGTCATAATTTATTTCTTCATATGTATGTTGCTGTATTGCCTCATATGTAGAATCTATGAGTTTCTCTGCATCCATACTATTATCCTGTTCTTTGTTTTCATTAATCTTTTCTCTCTCTTCAGTCTTATTTTCTTCTCTATTTTCCTCTTCTTCCTCTTCTTCATCTTCTTCATCTTCTTCATCCTCCACAATCTGTACATTAAGTCTTGATTTAATGACCTTGTCTATCCATACTAGACATGTTGAGCAAAATATTTTTGTGTCCTTATTTCTATTTTGCTCAACTTCAGCACATGAAGGGTGTGTCGGTACGTGGCAAGCATAGCATTTCCTAATCAGGTTTTGTGGATTTACAATGCTATACCACACTCTACATAGTTTACATGCTTTAGGCATCCATTTGCCTATTGCATCAATCAATATATTCACTAATTCCACCTTACTTATTTTCTTTGATGGAATGTGTTGATTTTTGTAGATTTTCTTTATAAGTCTTTTGATAACTTGAACTTTCATTGGTATCCCTTCTATTATTTTCATTATATTTTCTACAGATTTGCTCCAGTTTGAAGGATCGTATCCTTTCAATATGTCTGTGAATGTTTTCACATCTTTTTGGTCAATGTTGCAATTCATCTCCACGATCAGCAAACCAAGTTCCCTTCCTGCCAATTCATCATATTGAATATCTCCGATGCAAGCTAGATTTCTCCACCTTTTGCCACTGTTGGCTGATTCCTCCATGATTTTCTGATTTTATTAATTCACTCGTAGACAACTTATTAGACGGTTTTTCGCTCTAATCTGATATTAAGCTAATCACCGATAGTTCACGAACACTTTTAGCTATATTTCATTCGCTAATTGTATGTAAAACGCGTATTATCGGGTAGATTATCCAGACCATGAACGATTACGTCTCACCGAGAGAATGTCACATCACAGAGAGGGAGGACTAGGCCTGGAATTGCTTTGCGTGTGCCCCTTCTGCTGACCACTTCAGTGGGTGGAAGGTGGTTCTTCTTCTTTCGGTAGCATGCCAGTCAAAGTGGCTGTGCTTTGAGTTGGTGATCCTACAGTCGGGACCTCCGTTGAGGAGGTAGCATGGCTGCGAAGTGGTGCTGGGGAAGGGCTTCCCCAGAGGAGGTCCCAACCCAACAGGAAATCCACTCTGGGCCTCATTCCACTCACCATGCCAAGGCGGTCAGGTAGCATGCCCCGAGGTGTCGTGACCTGAAGTTTGACTGTGGGAATGGTTTTGGTGTGGCTCTCTACCCATTTTATCTCCCACTGAGTTTTCTCATCAACTGTGGCACTGGCTGGCACTTGGGACCTGGCAATCAGGCTAACATCAGCTGCAGTGTCTACCATGACCATTAGGGTCAAGGGCAGGCTAGAGCCATTAAAGGGTGCCAGTGAGATGAACTGGGTATCCAGCCTCTCAGGATGAAGTATCTTCTGTGGCCTGGCTGCGGGGAATGAGATGCTTCGTATGTTGATGAACTTGGTGGCTGGGACATCATTTGGGCAGGCCGGATGTCCAGCACTATAGTGGCCGGCAGCACCACAGGATCAACAAGAGCCTTTTGTGGGGGCTCAGTGACCTGTGACTGTTGGTGGAGAGGGTTGAGTGGAAGTAGAGGGAGAGGAGTTCTGGTTATTGCTAGTAGATGGCTTATTGGTGCCCAACTTGCAGCGGCAATCAGATTCAGTGTGCCCTACTTTCTTACAGTGGGTGCATGTGGGCTTGCTAGGCCGTTCATTCTTCAGGTGAGTTGAGACTGAGAGGTACCCGGGTGGCATTATGCGCCGGTGAGATGTGCTGTAGGACTAGTTGTAGATTTCCCATGAATCAGCCAAACAGCAGGCTTTCATAAGTGTGGTGAATTGCTTGTCATTGAGAAACGCAGCAAGGGGCCCAGGCACACATTGGAATAGATCCTCCAGCATGGTCTGATTGAATAGGTCCTCGAATGTAGTGCGTGACAGGGTGTCAAACCATTGGGTACCAGACTGGGTCTTGTGACAGGTCCATTCAGTCCAGGACCAGCCAACTCGGAACTGCTGTCTACATTTCCCCGGGGTTATTTCGTAGGCTTTCGTTATGACCCTACGAACTTCTACCATGTCGCCTATTTGACTCTTCTCCAATGAGCGGAGGGCTGCCTTAGCTTTTCCTTCCATGTGCTTGGCAAGCACTAAGGCCCTGCCTGTCTCGGTGTTGTTGTAGTTGTCGAAAAGAGTCTCTGTTTCCTCCAACCATGCTTCTGTGGGGTTGGAGGCCTGTTGGATAGCCATAGCTTCGGCATTTTCCCTTCAAGCCTTCTCCAGCTCGAGCTCATTTTCTTTGAGAGCTAGATTACTTTCCTTGAGGGCTAATTCATGCTGTCTTCTCTTCTCTTCTCTTCTCTTTTCTTCTCTTGCATCTTCCAGCTACCTCTGTTTTTCAGCATACCTCCTCTGTCCTGCTCTTTCTTCCCTCTCTTGTTTGGCCAAGTGATCCAGCTGTTCCTTGACCCACTTGGTGAATTCGGGTCCAGTGAGACCTGCCTCCTTTCCCAGATCCATGGAGGTTCTGTAATGTTCTGTCACCATGGCTCTGGTATGTAAGGAAATCTACTTGGGTTGACTGGACGTGCTTTGGAATTGAGGAAGTGTCCCTCAGATTTGGATGACACTTTAGTGGTGTGGCACCCTTTTAATAAGGTGGCACTGTGGCTGAGTGTGCTGTGCAAAGGTCACAATGATGGCACTCTGTATCTCTAGGCACAGGTGTAGCTAATGTAGTTACAAAGGACTTTTTGTCTTTGGTGGCACTATGGTGCCAGTGTGTTCCTAGGAATTAACACTCTCTAGGAGTACAGCTAATTGTACTAAGGGGAAAAGGTACTCTACCCAAGCAGAATTGTAACTAATAAGTAGGAGAAAAAGGGAAAGTAAGAAGAAACAGATAAGTAAGCACTTTAGTTTGTGACAGTGCCTCAGATTAGTGGCACCGTGGAAAAGAAAAATTAGTTTTGGTTGCTTTGCCCTTTGTGGGTGACTAGTTTCTAGTACCAGCTGTGCTACTTCCTTTCATGAGGAGGGAGGAGGGCTTTTATGCTTGAGTCTGATAAAAGACCCCACTCGTGGCAGACAGTTTTCAATAACTGTGGTTAATCTTAACTTATCCTCATCTATCTGTGGGACAGAGGTGTTTCTCTCTTTTTTTGGGGGGGGGTTTATTTTAATTAATTATTCCTACATCGGCCCGTTCTTTCAATGAAGACGGTGCACGTACACTTCTGAGCTGTCTTAAATGCTTACGTAAATGATAAAAGAAATGGGAGGGAGAGAGAGAGAGAGAGAGAGAGAGAGAGAGAGAGAGAGAGAGAGAGAAGTATCCAACAAGCGAAGTTCACACTGCCAGAGTAAATAAGGAAAATTGTAAATGCGCACTGGCAGGTTTCTTTATTTTTTTTTTTAAATACTTCCTACTTTGGCCATGTTAGGTAATGGGTTGTTTTGCCAATATTAGCGTTTCCTGTTACCACTCTCTTCTTAGTTCTTAGGCTGATAAGTATGGTTAAATCATGAGTACCCTTTTTGTTTTTTCCTTTTATATAATTCCCTGTGAAAGTGTATATTTTTGGAGGAACTTTTGTTACGTTTCCTAAATAAATTATTCCCTGACTAAATTATTAACTTTCTTTTACCTGTTGCATCAAATCCTATACCTGGTTTTCCCTTTAATTGAAGTCTATTTTTTTCTAAGATCTGTGAGTATGGTAATACACGAGACAAAGTAGTTTGCTTAGTCGAGCAGATGAGGCAGACATTATTCGTGACGTCACACAGGTATACAACAACAACAAAGTTTTGAGATGGCGGCTACCGGCTTGCAGGCAACTCCTTCTCAAGATGGAAACTGACTGGCGGAGGAATACACAACCTCCCACCTTTCTTCGCTGTGTTATTACAATACAAAAAAAAAAAAAGAACTCGAATTCCTCTTACAAATGAACTAGGTTAATGTGGGAATGCAAGTTTTAGCTTAGAATACCACAAATGTGAGTTATATTACATTATTAAGACGGAAAACGAATTTATGATTTCTCTTTTTTTTTTTTTTTTTGGTGCTGAAATTAAATCCTAAAGCTGTTAGCTATACTTACTACAGGGGCCTTCTGATACAAAGGAAAGGACACATGACGTCCTTACTGGCCTGATTTTCATTAATGTAAAAGGCAAATTATGAAATTAAACACTGATACCGTTCATTTGCGATATTAATAGAAAATAAATTTAATATGATTTTGCACGAGGGAAAGTAATTCTCTTCGTGATGCTCAATCGGTGGCCTTCTCTCAAGGGCTGACACTTGTAAATTGTCCGTCCTATCTTACGAGAAAAGTGCTAGGCACACACCCTCCCAGTGCTGTCATGCAATAGCTAACTAGTTCAAAAATTTATTATCAAGCATTAATCACTGGCCGGTGAATAGCAAAATATTAAATCTTGACTTGGTAACTTATTACGACCTTGATTGGTATGCAGGTCTGGCTCGATATTCGAAACACGGTAAATGTTTCCTTATTATTTTAGATAGTAAATTATAGCTGCTCTCATTTAATGCACACTTTCCTACCTACTCTTCTTATTATTATAACATTGGTATTCTTAACATTACTTACCTTGGCCTGTATCCTTGTTTTGAGAGAATTTAGCATGAGATATGAATTAATTCATATTTAATCTAATTCCAAGTTCTTTATCTCTGTTTACAGAATGCTACTGGTAATACTAGAGATTTCGGCAAGGGGTCGATACTGTTACATGGGTCATTCGGCTGATGAGTTTAATTGTTAATTTAAAGAATTTGTATTGCCTTGCTTAACCTGAGACCCACATAATCCTATCAGTTAAGGCTGAAAGTCACCTAAAATAAGACAGATAAGTTAACATAACTACACCAGGTCACCAGCTGAGACTAGATTACTGAATATAGTGATTTATTCTGAACACATGAGCTAAATCAACAACATTACTCAAACAACTAGTCCAACACAGAAAGGTACTAATTGATTTCTTACAGGAGCTAACAACAGCTTCGTCCCACTTCAGACACAAGATATTTCAACATAAAGGAGTGAATAATGCAACCTCTTAGGGCCTCTTGTGACGTGTCTATAAAGCAATTTTAAGCATGTGAATTGAGGATCTTGGTGTCAAGGATGCTAATTCTTCTCCAAACAAGATGCTGGCCAGGTTCCAAGACGTGCACAATTCGCTGGAAAAGATAATGCAGTGATCACGTGCATCAAAAGCCCTGGGTCCATTGAAATAGCAATTTTCCCGGCTGTTCAACGAAGAGGGGAGAACAAAGGGGGCGGAGGGGGGGGCCGCTATGAGAGGCACCTGATATGCGTGTTGCCTCTCTCATGGTTGCTTTAAGACCCCCTGAAGCTGGGTCAGTGGCTTGGGTGTTTGTTTCAAACTCCTCCCCAAAACTGCCTTGGTTTTAGCGCAAGTAGTATCTGAAAAATGACAAAAAACTCACCAGTACAAAGGACATAGAAAATTGAGCTTAAGGTACAATCTAGCTAAGGGTGATCCTAGCAAAGCCTATCCTGTATAATATGCCCCTAAACTAAAATTCCTACCCCTTTTGACGGTTGGGCCTTGGGCACAATGACTCCGGCTCGCTTGCTTCCCTACCTAGTATGCCCTCCTACTTTAACAAAGAGAAAGCTTATTTTATATTTCTATTAAATCAAGGAAGGGAGGTCGAACAGCGAATATATATATATATATATATATATATATATATATATATATATATATATATATATATATATATATATATATATATATATATATATATATATGTATATATATATATATATATATATATATATATATATATATATATATATATATATATATATATATATATATATATATATATATATATATATATATATATATATATATATATATATATATGTATATATATATGTGTGTGTATATATGTGTGTGTATATATATATATATATATAATATATATATATGTATATATATATATATATATATATATATATATATATATATATATATATATGTGTGTGTGTGTGTGTGTGTGTGTGTGTGTGTGTGTGTTTGTGTGTGTGTGTGCACAAATATATGCATGTATATATATATATATATATATATATATATATATATATATATATATATATAAAACATACAGTTTTCAGTGCAGTGGAGTAAAGTTGCTAGCCCCTCACTATTCCTAGTGGGTATTCAAAAATTCATATGCAGAAGGCATCTGCCTCTTTCATAGTGGTCACCCATTGTTGCCTAACGCCTGTGATCGAGCGACTAGCGGTCGTCTCCATTCTAAGCCCATTTTATTCAAAGCTGGGGACACTGCATAATATTTGTGTATGTGATGTGGTTTCACACACGCCCATGATTTCAGGAAACTACGAATTGTGCTTCGTGCGTAAAACAGGGATCATGAAGACGTCTTCAGGTTCGATGAATTCCGTAATTTGCTGGTCTTTATCCAGGAGGTCTCATACAACCCACAACACAAGGGACGGCAAGCATTCAGTAGGTATTGTCGGTCTGAACTTATCAGATCACATATTCCTTATTTCCCGGTTTGGGTTTTTGAGTTATCGTAAGCATATGATTTACTTTGGAAGATTAAACACAAACCATAAGAAAAAATGTACACTGTTAAGATAATGTATGATTTTCTCTTTCTGGATATATGAAGTAAAACTGACAGGCAATATTAATTGGTAATTCTAATTGTTGTTTTTATTCGGAAAAAGTTCCATAATTTTTATCTCGAAGAATGAAAAAGTATGAAAGGTAATTGTATGAAGCTTGATAACATATCACTGTCCTTTTTTTCTGCTCTCCTAAGCTGTTTATAGCGAATCGTCTTTGATTAATATATTGCTTTGTATTTCATCCTCACATTGATGCTTTGACATTTTCTCGATGTAACACATGAATGATTGATACGTTTTCTGGTCAGTGACGCGCGAGTTTCACGTCCTCTATTATTAAAAGTGTGTATTTTTCCTTTTTCACTTTATTGGTACGTATTTTGCATTAGATTACGCATATACATAAACCTATATTTTATGTATGTATACATACACACACACACACACACACACACACACACACACACACACATATATATATATATATATATATATATATATATATATATATATATATATATATATATATATATATATATATATATGTGTGTGTGTGTGTGTAAATATTATATATATATATATATATATATATATATATATATATATATATATATATATATATATATATGTGTGTGTGTGTGTGTGTGTATATATGTATATATATATATATATATATATATATATATATATGTATATATATATAATATATATATATATGTACTGTATATATATATATATATATATATATATATATATATATCCAGTGTGTGTGTGTGTATATAAGGTGTACGTTGTCTATTTGTGAAATATGTGCCTAACACTGTCCAGGATGGTTCTATTAGAGTCATGTGCTACCCAATGGTTAGGCTGTACTGCTGGACAAAAGAGTTCCCAATGGAGCCCATTTTTGTGGGAGGGAACGTTCTTTAACAGATGGTACGAGCCTTCCCTTGAGGCCAATAGCAGTCACCGTTTTACCTCTTGGTGTGAAAATAACCGACAGGCTGATCATAGATTTGGCAGTATAATGCCCCTTTTTTCGTGTTGCGTAAAGATAGTCTTGTGTTGTTTTTATATATAACACTTTGTGTGTCTCTGCTCTAGAAGAGAAAGTTGATGTTATACCACTTAGTGGTGCCCAAAGGGAAAGGACAGTGTATCCAGGACCAAAAAGAACAAAGAATGACTGTGTGTGTGGGATGGCTGAGAGAAGCATGGCATAAGAGAAGATAACCCCACTGTGTCAAGAAGAATGTGAGGACTTTTGGAGAAAAGTGATAGTAAGTTTATAAGGTCCAGAAATGGGTTAAGACGAGAGTGAAAGAGAAGCATCTGGAAGAGTCTGAGTATGGATCCTGCTGAATTTTGAAGAAATGAGAAGGTGCTTGTACTGGGAGACTGAAAGGCAAATGCGAGTGATACAGTAGATGTGATGTTACTGGAAGTTTTGAAGTGCCTGGAGTAAGCTCAGAGAGAATCTTGTAAAAGTGTTTTGAAGGGACTTGCTTGTTGGGAATGCAAGACTTTCATAAGTTATTCGGCAAGGATTATGCAAATGATATGAACTAGGTGTAAGAACGGTACCATTAATATTATAATGGTAAGAATGTGAGTAGCTGGAGAAATATTTGGGCACTAAAGCATCAAAAGTTGAACTTCAATGGAGATCAAGGTGTCAGAATAGACAGGTAGATAGATAGGTATAGATATTCAACATTAAGCCATTTTTCCAGAAAAAAAACATTGCTATCACATACATACGAAAATCAAACTTGCATTGTTCACATGAACCATTTGAGTGTCAGTAGAAAAAAAAAATCAACTGATGACCATTAAATTGTGAATAAGGATTTGTGTTATCTGCGTCATATACTGGACACTCGAGATAGTGATGCTGTTCATTCATTCAAAAATGAATGAAAGGAAGCCAGAATTACTTAAAAACGCCATTTTGTTGTTTTTTCCATATTTCATCAAGTCCTTGCAATGTCATTTTCATATGATAAGACTGTAGAAAACATACTTATAAGACATTGTCATCTCAAGAGTAACAACATTTTGAAATATTGTGTATGGACTCTTATTCATTAGATATCAGAGTAAGTTAACATAGATGTTTACCTAGAACTGGCCAAATAATACTGCTCTTTTTCTGCACCTGCAGTATGTGAAAAATCACAAGAATTGATCGGTCCCATAGTAACGTGATAATATGTGAAATTATTACTTTCAGAAACCCCATCGAGTCTGCGCTGATATACAATAGGTATCAAAAGAAGATGACATTTATTTAAACCCAGTCTATGCCTCTTGACTCCATTCTGCACAGGACGTTCGACGGAGATTTCAAAGAGAAAATAAATAGTATCTCTGACCTAGGCTGATTCCCGTTGCCCCTCCTTAGTTTAACTCGTTACCCGAGATTCTCCTAAACAGCTTCTACTGACCTGAAGTCCTGTTCCCAAAGCAATGACTTTTGATGCAGAAAAATGATTATCTACCCATTTTAATTCTGATTCCATTCGGTTCATTGCTAAGCTAAATCTTCGTTGTAAGCTTTTGTTCCCATTGTATGTTGTTTGCTTGAAAGTGCCTAAGACTAAAAATGAAAGATCTTGTTCCCCATTGTTTCACTTTTCTCGTTGTCATATATACTCAGTTGATATTTTATACCATACTGTTATCTCCGTGGTAGAAATGCATATATATACTATATATATATATATATATATATATATATATATATATATATATATATATATATATATATATATATATATATATATATATATATATATATATATATATAGATATATATGCATATTATACAGATATATATATATGTATATATATTTTTCATAAAATCCTTTGATCCTTAAACCTTCGTCTCTTTCCAACCCAACGCTGTCTAACTCTTGTAATTCCAGCTTAGATTGTTTCAATGTTCTCGGTAAAAATCCTACCTCCCTCCTCCCAGGTAAAGTCATAAACTTTTAATTCATAAGTTATGAATATATAATATATATATATATATATATATATATATATATATATATATATATATATATATATATATATATGTGTGTGTGTGTGTGTGTGTGTGTGTGTGTGTATATATATATATATATACATATATGTGTGTGTGTGTTTGTATCTGTGTGTATGCGTATGTGTGTGTATTAAAATCATTACTCATTTCAATATGTAAAAACCTGGCCGTTGTGGAAATAATGACGAACACTGTTCGGAGAACAAAAAGGTAATCCTTAAAAAACAAGAGTAAGCAATGCTAATTAGAGTAGACGTCAAGGCGGGGATTAACTCAGAAGGGGAGTAGTGCACATCTTGCAACGAGCACCTCAAGAAGAAATCTAATTTCATCACTATGGATTAAATAGCGATGCTACTTTGTAGCGTCTGACTTTTAAAAACGCCTTTGAAAGGCAGGGGGCGCTTTCTTAATAAAACATTGAAAGATCGGGACGCTTAGTTTCGTTTAACCTGTTGATATACGTGAAAAGAAACCTCACCGGTCCGTTGTGCGAACATTTTTGCGCTAAAGATGGCTCGGCTAAATTTGAAGTTAGTAGTGCAAACGGAAGAAGGACCATTGCAACGTCCTAAATTATTCATCCAGTCTCTTATCCCTCATCCCACATACATCATCTAACATGGCATATAATACGTTGCTCAGCTTTCATCTTTCTGGCATTCTCCTTTTCATTCCGCCTCCTCACCTTTTTCTGCGATCGTAACAGCTGGCTGCTGCAGAGCAGTTTCTTGACAATTCCACCAGTGAAAATGATAAAATATCAGTGAGCTTGATCGATCACCACCTGTATGGTAGTTTCAGATTGAATACCATTTATACAGCAAGTGATTAGATTCTTTTGGATACAATTAGCCTGATAGGCAATCGCCTGTCCACTGGATGCCGTTTGGATTAGCTACCATTCGTCCAGCAGGTAAAGGTTATCTTTCGTTGTAACCCTATTGCTTCTGAGTGAATACCACTTTTATTAGTGGCCATATTCCACTGAATAACATACTACGAAGGCTTTGGGTTGAATGCTATTCGTGCCGTGGACAACCCATTTTTCTTTAGCTGAATGTCATTTGTGCGCGAAGATAATTGACTTCAGACTGTTTACTTTTCGACTTCGGATTGAATGCTCTCTATGCAGCCCTCAGTTGGTTTCATATTAACCACCATTTCCTGGTGAGTGGTCAACTTGACGCAGAGTACCATTTGCAAGGTGGATAATTGTTTTGATATCCAAATTATTATGTCCAGGGGAAATTTGTCTTCAGGTTGATTACCAATTTTACTAAAAGTAATTCGTTTCCTATTGGATGGCAGTCATACATGGGGTAACCTTTTCTGATTGGTTACCATATGTACAATTATTTTATATTCAGGTTGAAATTCAGTGTTTATACAGGTGGCAACTTCTTTGGAATGCACAAGGTTTATGCCACTGTAACTGAGTTCGGATTGATTGCCGTCTGTAATGAGCTTGGGATCGAAAACCTTTCATATCTCTTGCATACATTTTTAAAACCATATTTTAGAGAAAATTTCCTTCCTAAATTATATCTTCAGTTGGCTAACTCACTTTTCTTTCTAATGTGAATTAAAACAATCGCAGATTGCCTTATTTCTCTCTCTCTCTCTCTCTCTCTCTCTCTCTCTCTCTCTCTCTCTCTCTCTCTCTCTCTCTCTCTCTCTCTCTCTCTCTGAAATTCAGTGGTAGCACTCACGGCTCGAAACGGGAACCACGAGTTACGAATGGTGTTGTTATATGGCTTTAAAACTCAGTTCGTATACTCCGTTGATTTAAGCAGTGTATAGCGTACTTGTTTGTTAGTCGACTGGTTTGGTTTGTACCATGGGATGAAGAGAACGAAGATGTTATATTCATGATAAAGCATCATATAATTAACAAACAGTGAAGTGACCTTGACAAGGTCATTCTCACCTTCTTCATATGTTCCCCTCTGTATGGATGTTCGTGGTCGCAATTCAGAGAAGGAAATGAACACTCTGCACGTCTAAGCACTACACTGGAATACTTGCAACTCCTCCAACAATCAGACGCCTCGGAAGGAAATAGCGCGCCCTATTTCACGGAAACGGTGTGGGCCTTTTGCAAGCGTTCGCTGGTGAAAAATTAAACCAAATAAATCATAGAAGTATGTGCCGGAGAACTGACACCAAAAGGAATGAGGGTATTAACTATGCATTGGATGCTCCTCCTCCAGACCTCTCTCTCTCTCTCTCTCTCTCTCTCTCTCTCTCTCTCTCTCTCTCTCCCTTTGCCTGGTGAGGTAGCAAAGAATAGTTTTTAAATGCTATGTCCTTCTGAAAAATTGCTAATAAAATAGAATCTTATGAATAGTTCCACCCCCGAAGAGGTTGTGATTTCTTTCTCTCTCTCTCTCTCTCTCTCTCTCTCTCTCTCTCTCTCTCTCTCTCTCTCTCTCCTATGTACAACCCACAACAGTCAACTAACAACTAAGCATATAATTCAATGCTTTAGTCAACACAGATATAATGAATTTCCAATGCACGCACCCACAACATTCCTTCTACGTCCTATTTGGACTTTGGCCCCTTGTCCGTTTGTGAGTTAGACACACAAGTACTAAGCTAAAAGAGAGAGAGAGAGAGAGAGAGAGAGAGTGAGAGAGAGAAGAGAGAGAGAGAGAAATGAGAAGAAATCTCATTGTAGATGGCAAAAATGAAGAGAAAATCAATTTTCAAATATAGGATTTTGTTACTTTCCGTTTTAGTATTACCAATCGTGTTTTAGGGCAAAAATATATATATATATATATATATATCAATTTTCAAATATAGGATTTTGTTACTCTCCGTTTTAGTTCTATATACCAATATATATATATATATATATTATATATGTATATATATATATATATATATATATATATATATATTTATATAAATGTATGTGTATATATATATAAATGTGTGTGTGTGTGTAAAAGTACGAAAAGAATGTGAAAGGGTGGATTAATGTTTTGAGGTGGTTCGGTTGTGTGTAAAGACCAGAGTATGATGAGGAGTGGAGAAATCTTACATTTTGGAAGTTTTGCCGGGCAGGAGGAGATGAAAGTCTGAAACCTGCCGGATAGATGGCGAGAAAGTATCAAGGTAACTGGCGCAGCGTGTGTTAGGGAATTCGACCCGCTGTTGATGAGTTTTTAGTTTCGCTACATGAAGCAACTAATGTGGAAGTTTTTTTTGCACCGAGAATTCACTCACTGTTCAGCTTCTTCCTGGTACCGGTCAAGATTTACTCCGTAACTCACATAATGGTCTTATGACGAATGAATAGTTTCCTGCTGATGATTGGCAGTAATATCTCCAGAGGTCATCCGTTTTTCTACATGCCTCAAGATAAGCAGTGACTGGCTTTTCGAACTCAGTCATTGTAATGATACAAATGTTTAATCTTATTTCAAACTAATTTTGTTAGCAATCGTTCGTTTAAGCTTAAAATCATATCATCCATCATTTAGGGCTCAAATTTTTGTGAATAACACCAATGAACTGCCTTGTGGCAATCAGTAAATGTCCTTCCTATTAGTAATGGGCCTTTTAGAAGGGTTGGCGGTTTAATCATGTTTCTGTTATTTTATTTTTTAATTACGGACAGACGCTCAAGTTCAAATTAGTATCATCATAGGTCTTAAGGACCCAGTTTTAATATCATCTGCTGATTATTGTTTTCACTATTTTGTAGTGCTCTGAAAAGTTGCAAGGTTCTTCAAAGCTTTTTTCTATTTTTCGTTATACAAACAAAAATTATTCTTGTCACACCCATCATTTATTTGTGACAGTGGATCAGAATGATTGTAATCCATATTTTTTCTTATATATTTCATACACTACATGCATTGTCAATTACACCGAGGCTTTATTTGCTTAATATCTTTAGCATTCACATAATGTGAATTGTTTATGATTGACGTTGTCAGTTGCTCATTGATTGCAACTAATGAGATATTTATCATTTGCATAAATTATATGCTTGCAAAATAATGAAGTTAACTACTTGTCAAGTGTCAATCACCAGCAGTTGTGAAGTGGGCCACATAGTATCTAATCCCTGGTTTGCGCTTCTGCTGCGGAGGCACTCTGCCTTCTCCAGGGATTATTAAAGGACTAGTTCTTGAATATTCCTCTTTTCGAAGTTTTTCTGGTTTTATTTCCGAAGCAGAATTTCAAATCTTTTATTGAGTGGGTTTTTTTGGGGGGTTTATAGAAACGTGATAATAATGATAAGAAGAAGAAGAAGAAGAAGAAGAAGAAGAAGAAGAAGAAGAAGAAGAAGAAGAAGAAGAAGAAGATATTTTAATTCCAGAAGCAGTGCTGATAAACCTGGAGCACAGACAGACTATCAGATATTTCCATCAGGCCTCAGCCATGGCAAAAAATTGCTGGGAAATGTCATGGAATGGATTGGGATAAAATGAATTTCGTATTTCGTCGCACGGGCAAAACCACACGCTTCATAGTAGAAAAGGTTCTCATAATGTGTTCCAAGACCTTGGAAGGAAACATAGGAAGCAACACTGAGGATTCTACCACGTGTCATGCAGTTTTCGAAGTCGTGGAGAAAAAGTTAAGTAAACGCATGGAAAGGATTAACCAAGTAAATGAACACCCAGAAGAAGAAAGGATGCAGCTGCGAAGGTCACATAGGAGACGCCCGCGGGGCGACCCCATTATTTCATTATTTGGAACATTGAAGATGTAGGCTGACGAGTCTCTGAAAGCTTGGAAATGTAGAGTCTCTTCTTTTGAACCTTCCATATTATTGAGGTGGGTCTAGATTTTAGTGCAGCCTTTGACCGTGTGAATCATGAAGTACTTTTCTACAAGCTTAGTTATTGGGAATTTGTGGATCTTTTATTAACATTCTAAATGAATTTTTAATAAGCAGAACCCAGAGAGTCTGTGCTGATAGCCAATACAGTAGCTTACTAGTTATGTCATTGCTGGTGTTCCTCAAGGTAGTGTTCTTGGACCTTTGCTACTTTTTATTTATAGTAGTGACATATTGTAACAAACTGATTGCATACACCGATTATGGTACTCTTCTAGTTGTTCTTCCTTCTTTACACCTTAGGGCTTTGGTTGCAGTACCCTTATTTGGAGATGTGGCATGTATTCATGAGTGCAATAGGCTCTTGGGCATAAAGCTTAAGCCTTCTAAAACTTAAAGTATGATAGTTGACCCAGAACACCTTTGCCTGCGCATCCTGATTTGCATTTAAATGATGCGGTTTTAGATGTCAGTGACTCTTTTAAGATCTCAGGTGTAACATTTGATAAGAAATTGACTTTTGAGAAGCATATACATAATATTGCTCCCTCTGTTTCTCAAAAAGTTGGCATCTTGCAAAAATGTTTTAGGATGGTTCAGGATGAAGCTGTTATATCTAAGTATTTTAACTATTTTCTTCGTCTTCCTTGCTTGGAGTATTGGTGTCCAATGTGGTCCTCTGGTACTGCCTCTTATCTCACACTCTTGGGTAGAGTTGTCATCAGTCAGGTTTATTTTGCCAACTCTTGATGTTGACTTGTGAAATAGATATAAAGTGATATATAAAATGTACTACAATGACAAACATCCTCTGCACTCTTCTTTGCCTCACCTAGTTGTTTTTGCTCACAACACTTCACAGGCTGCTGCTGCAACAGTGACGTTTTCTAGCTTCAGGTTTAATACTGCTCAGTTTGCTAGGAGTTTTATCTTGGCTACTACTAAAATGTGGAATAGCTTGTCTAGTGAAGTTGTGGAATCCCCTGAACTCCAAATATTTCAGCAAGGGGCAAATTCATTCCTGCTCCCAGCTGACGTCTCCGGAGTTTCAAGTGTATCTGTTTTATTTTCTAGTCCCTCATATTATTAACATCTTTTCCAGTCACTCTCTGTCTGTCTGTCTCTCTCTCTCTCTCTCTCTCTCTCTCTCTCTCTCTCTCTCTCTCTCTCTCTCTCTCTGCATGGTGATTTCCTTCTGGAACCCTCTTGGGTTTATCGTCTGTCCACAAGGATTTTCAGTTGAAGTTTTAATTAAAAATAGAAAGATATATATACACATATATTTCTATTGGCAAGCTTCTCAAGTATATGGAAAAAATTTTCAATATTCTTTCCATTTACTTTTTCTTTTTCTTTTTCTAGTCGACGGACCTCTTGGCGGCGTCATTAGGACTGGATGACAACCTTGTATGTCAATTTGTAATCCAGTAGAGCTGTGGAAGTAAAATCTTTGGTTATTATGTTTCTCACATTCCAGATGCAGCTGCTTCTCTATTATGTTTTCCAGGCTGCTACCTGATTGTTTTTTACTCTCTGTTATTGTATTCGTGTGTTCATTTTGCAGTTTTGTTTCTCTTTGTGCACTGTATATTGGAATGTTTATCGCTCTCTCTCCCTCTCTCTCTTTCTTATACTAACATGTTCCCTGCGGAAATTCTTTTACTAGCCCCTCCTAAAAATACTCTGTAAGGCATAAGAGAGAGAGAGAGAGAGAGAGAGAGAGAGAGAGAGAGAGAGAGAGAGAGAGAGACTTACCCCGTCATGTCCTTCATATCGCAGTGTTAATAACGCCTAATACCCCCACATTACGGACCCACTTGAAGTCGATGCGTTTAACCGACATCTACAGCAAATGCCATTAAAGTACTACGACCACGACCCACCCCTCTACCCCCGGAGGACAAGCCCCTTGGCTCACTCCACCTCACCATCCTCCTCCCTGCCTTCAGAATCCTTCTACCGAATACGTAAACCCAGAACCATATCTATCTACGACTATGAGCGTTTCCAGTGTGGATGCGGTTCATTTTGGGATCGGGCCGGGGCAGGGGGTGGGGTTATTTATGCCTATTTTCTCTCTCTCTCTCTCTCTCTCTCTCTCTCTCTCTCTCTCTCTCTCTCTCTCTCTCTCTCTGTCCATTACAGCATGTAATGAGAGGCTTCTTTTAGATAGATCAATTATAGTGAATGGGGCTGAGAGCGGATCTGAGGGGCAATTTCAGATGTTTACCTTACCGATACTTGCTTGCATATTTGCGAGAGAGAGAGAGAGAGAGAGAGAGAGAGAGAGAGAGAGAGAGAGAGAGAGAGAGAGAGTATCGGTGTTTTTCCTCATGGAGACTGTAATTTAAAAAATAGCTGTAACAACAAAGATAATGGACAATTAATAAAAGAATTATTATTCCTTCCGGTTCAATGCACAAGATTTCATTTATAAGGCATTAATGGCCATACTTCAGTACTCTATCCTTTTTCCCTTCATTTTGTCTCTCTCTCTCTCTCTCTCTCTCTCTCTCTCTCTCTCTCTCTCTCTCTCTCTCTCTCTCCAATTATTATTTTCTTTAGATCGTACATCACCCCTAGATAGCGTTTTTAAAAAGGAAAGTTATTGCATCGATAGTTTTCTGCCCTTTTTTCTCTCTACGTATTTTAGGCTTTTGCAACATTTTTGACATCTATTTAACAAGGTGCCCTAGGAAAATAAGAAGACATTTAACATGAAATGACATTCTGCCGTCCTTAATAGTAGCCAGGTTAATAATATTATCATTAAACAGAACCTTTTTTTAATGCAGATTGAGATCTTTTAAATCAGCATGCGGTTTCTCCATTGATTAGGTGTTTTGTCAAAATAGTATCTGCAACAGTGATGTATTTCGTTCGACGTTTTGTGATTTGTTACACAAAAAATGGGACAAAGATTGAATACACCTTCAGAAATTCATTATTATTATTATTATTATTATTATTATTATTATTATTATATTATTATTATTATTATTATTATTATTATTATCATTATTATTATTATTATTATTATTATTATTATTTTATTATTATTATTATTATTTGAAGGTAAGAGACCCTCTTTCAAGCACGTTTTGTTAAAGAGGATGGCAGCATCAGTGGAACTGATTTTATATATGGTCTTCTCAATTCTTCTTATTATTATTTTCTTCTCTACAGCGATCAACCGCCCCTTTTAACTTCCATTTCTTTTATGCAGTAAGCATTAATAATTCAAGAAAATAATTCCTTATCCAGACTATGAACATCGGCCAGTTATTAGCAAATATCAGCCCTGACGAGAAGAAAATAATAAGAAGAATTGAGAAGACTATATATAAAATCAATTCCACTGATGCTACCATCCTCTTTAACAAAACATTATTATTATTATTATTATTATTATTATTATTATTATTATTATTATTATTATTATTATTATTATTATTATTATTATTCAAGAGATGAACCGTAATCATATGGAACAAGCTCACATGGGCCATTGGCTTGAAATTCAAGCTTCCAAAAAATATGGTGTTCATTAAAAGAGGTAACAGAAAGTAATGGGAAATACAGAAAGAAGAGATCAATTATTAAAAAAAAAAAGCAGTAACAAATTAATAAATAAATAGATAAAAGTGCAAGTAAAATATTAAAATACAAGAACTGTATTAGGGTAATAATAATAATAATAATAATAATAATAATAATAATAATAATAATAATAATAATAATAATAATAATAATAATAATAATAATATAATTTGGCAGCAGACCCTCTTTTAAACAGGTTTTATTGAATATTATTGCTGCTTCAGCTGCATTTATTTTGTAGAAGACTTTTGTATTTTCCTTAATAGAAAAGGTCTTCTACAAAATAAATGCAACTAATAATAATAATAATAATAATAATAATAATAATAATAATAATAATAATAATAATAATAATAATAATAATAATAATAATAATAATAATAATCTTTATTTCGGCGCAGGGCCATATACATGGAATATACAAATACATTACACAGTCTAGATATATAAGGTAACATGATAAAAATAATTATCGGCAGTATCCATACAGTTACTGAAGAAACAGAGAAAAATAGAATTCATAATAATGGTAACAACAGTAATTATATGGAGAATAGTGGAAAAATAAATTAAAAATAATAACAATAAAAATATAGATTGCAGACGACTATTTCCATCTGGGGACCTTAGGTCGTTACAGAAGTCAGGTCCAGAAGGTTAAATACGAATATTGAAATTTGCAAAACTCTACAATGATGTTAATCACAATAATAATAAAAAGTAAAAATACCAAAAATAAGAAGAAACGTAGAAATAATAATAATAATAATAATAATAATAATAATAATAATAATAATAATAATAATAATAATGACAGATTCTGGAGATGACACTTCAAAATTGCAAAAATAGAGAACAAGTCATCTAAAGAACAGACGCCTCGTTATTCCATCTTTCCCGCAAATTAGATCTTCTTCTTGCCTCACTGCTTAGGATGCTTTGTATGAGCGAATTGCTGCTGTTTCTCAGTCGGGTGATCAGACTGGACATTGTTCGCCTCAAAATGATTTTCAGATTATCCAGGCCGTTTTCTATGAACATCTGCGTGGCTGAGTGATTGCGAGGAGTGTTTGTGAGGCGTCTCAGAATGTCATTGTGAACAACAGTGATACGTCCCATGGTCTCTCGGGTATAGTTCGTCCAAAGGGAACACCCATATATACTGTACCAGTACGAGCGGAAGAGCAGCAGTTTCGTTTCTCGGTGACAGAAGGCAAACCTCCTTGCAATCATGTTGCCAGTTGCGCATAGTTTACGACGCCTCTGTTCTATGTCTGCCGTATCTTTTAGGTCATCCGTGATAATGTGGGCCAAATACGGAAATTCATGCACGAATTCCAGACGATGATTTCCGCGGAAAATTAGTGGTTCTGCAATATGCTTAAGAGATCTTGGGAGCAGCGACATACACTGGGTCTTGGTTTCGTTGTATAGGATATCAAACTCCTCTGCATATTGGCAGCAGGTGTCGATGAGTCGCTGGAGACCTTGCACTGATGGGGAAATCAGAACCATATCGTCGGCGTAACAGAGGTTGTTTTTTGTTGTTTCGTTGACAATACATCCGATTGGGAGGGAGTTCAGTTTGACATTCAGGGGATCTGTGTATGTGTTAAACAGGTATGGAGAGAGAATGCCCCCTTGCCGGAGCCCGTTTAGGGAGCCAAAGGTGTACGGCAGTAGGTTACCCCATTTGACACAGAATTGCTGTGTGGAGAACCAACAACATAAAATGCCAATTAGATATAGAGCTTCAGGTAGTTTACTCCGTCAAATGCTTTTCTCACATCTAAAAAACATAGGAAAACAGGAGAGGCTGATGATAGGTAATAGTTCAGCTTGCTTTAAAGCCGAATTGGTTGTCAGTAGTGTGTAGAAAGGGGAGAAGTCTCACTAGATGAACAGACTCAAATATCTTCGACGCAACTGTAGTAATTGCAATCGGGCGATAATTGCCAGGGTCAGCTGCATCCTTTAGCTTGTTTTTTTTATTAATGGTACTAAGTGAACTAAGAGTAGGGAGTCTGGGAGAAACTGGTGAATTATGCACGCATTGAATAGAGCAGCTGGCAAAATGTAAATTATCGGATGGCAGAATTTAAAAGCTTCAGCAGGCAGACCATCGCAGCTGGGTGATTTATTATTAGGTAGGTTGTTTATGGCATCGCTGATGTTACCTGGTGTAATATGATCGGCGAAATGAAACTGAATATTATCAGTAAGGAGGTTATCTACATCACTTTGGGAGTCTTGATCGTTTATGCAATTCAGGATAGTGCTGAAGTGATCGCCCCACATTCTTGCGATAGCCTCATCACCGATGGCTTTACCTACTTTCTGTGATAGCTTTTTAGTTTTGGGATTTAGGGATTGAATGTCCTTCAAAAGACGGGGGTAACGGCCAGATTCTAATTTTCTAGACATTGCGTCAGCTCTTAGTTGCTTTCCATTCAGTATGCAATGCTTAAGGGCAAGTTTGAACTGTGCTCTCGCCTGCCTCATTAGTAGTGCAAAGTGTCCTTCCCTCGGGCTGCCATTTTGCCTCCACAGTAGAAACATTTCTTGTGAATGTGTATATAGATCTTTAACCAAGTCATTCCATCCAGGTACATTACGAGAGTTCCTTTGATGAGATCTAAAGGTATCCCTGCCGGAGGCAAGCATAGCGGAAATTATATTCGAATAGAATTCTTTCAGATCTCTCCTGTGATGATCATTTCTACATTTTAGGTTGGTGCACAGTAAGACGTCTGCCGGTTGAGCTATTGACCACAGCCTGATTTCTGTGGTTTCCCTAAAGGATCTGGCTTTCTGTTGGTTTTTATAATCCCAGTTAACAGCAGGTGGGTGATCAGTTAGGGGGTTCACGGCAGGGAGGGATGGGGTACTGAATGGCACCTATAGGGGGATGTGATCATAGCCCATTGCAAGATCGTATCGAATGTTGCAGCTCACAATAGCATCATGAAGTTGAGGGGACGTGATGCAGTGGTCCAGCCATGATGTTGTAACTGTGTCCGTTCTGTTTTGTATATAGGTATAGGAGGGAGGGAGGAGCATTACTTCGCTATTCGGAGAGTGTGATTTTGACAGAAGCGAGTAAGTTTGTTATAAAATTGCTTTGTGGGGTGAGAATTAAGGTCCCCAATTATACAAATATGATCAGCAGTAGAATCGTGAATAATGCTGTGTAACTCACCTAGTATCATGCAGTATTGATCAAAATTATTGTTCTTTCCCCAGGGCATATAAACATTAATTATTAGGATCTTAGAGTCCCCTACTGTCACTTGAAGCCCGAGCAATCTATCATTCCTATAGGTCAACACATTCACCATATTGTCTGGCGATTTGTGCCACAGGAAAGAAAGGTCCCCTTTTGGGCGACTGGCTATGATGACTGTGATCTGTAAGGCCGGCCTGTAACTCTTTGATATAACTGATCAGATAAAAATCGTTGCAAACCATCTAAACGTCGCTGCCCTACACCATTCCGATATATCGTTACATGCATCTGTTCCACAGTTTCCATAATGTCATCCGAGGAGGAGGATTCTCTGGCTCTAGCAGGTTTAGCTGTGGCATTATGCGTAAAAGGGCAAAGGTGCTTCTGGATCTAAGCGAGTCGCAAGTGGAGTAGAGAATGGCTACTGAAAGAAAAACTTATACTCATACAAACTTGTTGGCGGAGTTGCCTAATGAATTTGTGAAAAGCTGGCAAAGACCTGCACACTGTATTTAAGTCACAAATAGACTGATAATCTTACAGTTTTCCCCTACACGTGAGATTTTCATCTGAAAGGCAAACATTCGTTAGATCGTTCAGATAAAAAGTATGAATGATTCAACTGTTCATGCCGCTCGATCAGTTCATCTGAAAGGATCAAAATCTGCGCAAATTTCCCCCCTACACGTCAGTTTTATCGTAACGATTTATCTGATCAGTTATATCGTTCAGATAAACAGTTACGTCTAGGGCCGGCCTAACTTGCACCGATGAGGTCGAGACAGCTCTGAAGTCTTCATGCACTGAATCGCAGATGGCAAGGTAACGAGGCCAGAGGAGCATTTCTTGTAATGCAATGATACCTTTGAAGCTTTTGCAGAACATGTTTAGGGAGGAATGTTCTGCTTGAGGCCAAAAATATTCCAAGAGATTATATCTAGAGTATCCATGGCTACTCACAAAGATGGGAAATGAATGAGTTGATCATTTGGGTGGATGGGAGGTTGGCCAGCGGGGGTGGGCATTCACTCGGCTTGTGAGGATGGCTGTCACTTGTGGTAAAAGGCGAGTCTGTGCCTGAACCTCTACTTGGGGTGTCAGTAAGTTCCCCTGGGGGAGGTTTGTCCCATGTTAGGTTGTATCTTGAGACTTTTATATTAGGACCGAAATTCTCGCCTTTAAGAACATCGAGATACTGAAATAGGCAGGTAATCCTGTAGGCCACTTTATGTTTAATTTTGCATGGGAGTTCATGGGAGATAAGAGGGTCAGAGCCCGTGAGAAACTTGACTCTCTCTACTATGGCGTTTGGCTTCACCGATGAGCTTAAATTGTGAATCACAATGTGGCATCTCTTCTCAGGTTTCGGGCGAGGTGATTCACAAATGTGGGGCTTTGGTTCAGCGGACAATCGAGATATTCTTTTCTTTTTTCTGCTTGTTTGTGTCTGCCAGCCCCCGTCCCCTCATGATCAATCACATCTTCATCCACGATGGCAGGTTTGGTGGGGAGTGATAGGGTCGGAAGACTCACGAGGGCTGGTGATCGTTGCTGAAGACCTATCTTCCACCGGAGGTACTGGGGAGGGAGAGGAGGTTGGAGGTTCGCCGGTCCTCTCCGATAGGTCTAAAGGCGATGTGGGTGCTTCATCCGAGGGAGAGAGGGCAGTTCCCTCATGGGAGGATATGGCCATCTCAACTTTGCATCGCACCCTCACTTCTCTCGTGTTGTTGGGAAGCGAGGAAATAATAGATGCCTCATTCAAAGGAGTCTGGTGGCTTGCTGTGCAATTGTCTAATGATTTCAGCACTCCTTTGATCGCATCCCAGATCTGTGAAAAATTGTTATTTGTTTCCACAGTTTTAAGGCTGTTGAATGATCCCTGCAATCCTTTGATCACGTCCCAGATCTGTGAAAATTTGTCTTGTGCCTCCTCAGTTTTTTTTGAGGTTTTGTCAATTTTTTCTGAGAGGGATTTTGCTTTTAGAAAGGCATTTTCTGCTGTATGGTATACCGCAGGTAGGCTTAGCTCAGCAGGCCCCTTTGGAGGCAGATTGTAAGGGTCATCAGCATAGATTTCCACCGAGCAGGTCCTCAGCCACATAGTGATATATGATATTTCCTTGAGAGAGGATAAGCTTTTTTGCGGGATGCTCCTGGATAATAGTATCTGGTATCAGGTCTTTGCATTTTGTATATGCAGCAGTGATTTCCTCATCGGAGAAGGCTGCAGTGACAGATTGTATAGCAGGCTCGACATCGGAACAGTTCGATTGGTATTGTATAAAGTAAAGACAATTGTTCGCGAGTACAGAACTTGTGTGTGGGGCACAGGTATCGTTAGGTGCCAGGGTCACTGGCACGACGGTTGGAGGTTGTTCAGATGACATTTTTGTGGTAAAGGGAGAGCCAAGCACTGACACATACCCAGTACTCTATTACCCATTTCCCAGGGCCAACAGGCTTTGAGAAGTTGAAACTTGAAAATTTCGAAGGCACTGGTTGGGGCAGAATGTGGATTAATATATCTGCAATTGCACAGCACTAACCGGCTTACGCACCGGGTATTACATAGAGACACTATTAATACATTGCCTTCTATGAGAGGTATAATCACCAAGAGCGAAAAACCCTTCTTTTTGGGTAAAAAACGCGAGAGACCACAACACATCCGCCCCCGACACACAAACAGTACATTGCATCTTTGCTTGAACTTCTGAAGTTCCAATTCCTCGATATTCTCCGGTAGACTGTTCCGCAGTCCAACGATGTGCGCACTAAAGGACCTCTAGAACTGAGAAATTCGACAGCGAGGCATAGTACTGCATATTGGTACTGCTGTTCAGCAGATCTGGTTGCTTTCAGCAGGAAAAGGGGATCAGGGATCAATTGTGAATATGAAAGATGTTTGTTAAAACACAACTCATAAAAAATTGAAAAACAAGATACCATCTGTCGATGGTCCAAGTCATAAATGCTAATGTTAGGAAACAGAAACTTACCACCATGAGCCACTCTATCAAAAAGAGATACACCATTGGTAGATATCCACACCAGAGAAACGTATTCTAGTAAAGGAAGGGCAAATGATCTAAGACAAGTTGCATTGATTTGATCAGCATTATAAATATATGAGGCCTTCCATACAGTAACTAACTTCCGTTCTGCAGTTGCTGACACCTTCATTAGATGTTTCTCAAAAGTAAGATGTAAGTCAAAAGTTACAATAAGAATAGTTATAGCTTTAGGCTCATCCAGCAGAGTTCAATCCACCTGAAGGGTAAGATGTGGTGGAAAATCTGTACGAGATCTTCTAATCAATAGTGTTTTTGTTTTACTGGAGTTCAGCCTCATACCCCACAGGCTACACATTCACTAATCCGTTCCATGTCACAATTAATACTATGGGCAGCTTCATTTCTCATAAGTGGAGGCTTTACTACACCCACAAGTGTTGCATCATCGGCATACTGAGCAATTTTATTTTCCAGGCCAACAACCATATCACTTGTATACAATAAAAATAACAGTGGACCAAGAACACTACCCTGTGGAACTCCAGACACAATAGATTTGGTTCGCTAAAGATCCCATCAACAGCAGCTCGTGCTGCCTACCTGTAAAGAAATCTTGAAGCAAACCTAAAGCATAGCCACCCACTCCAAGATTCTCAAGTTTTAATTGCTCTTCACTCAAAATCTTATCAAGGTTTTCTTGTAAATGGCATGTCAAATCTAAAAGAGCATCATAGGTAACTTTTCTATCTGCATATTGACTATCAGCTAACAATCTTTTGGATTCCACACACTTATATAGTATCTTTAAAATATGTTTTTCTGCTATTTTGGAGAGCACGTTGAGAATAGAAATTGGCATGTACTACAACAGTCCGCAGATATGCCACTCTCCTGAACAGGCGCTGTATTACAAAACTCGTGCTCATCTGCAAAGATACTACGTCGACATAAAAATCTATAGCATCTACTAATCTTGGGAGACAACACACTAGATACCTTTTTAAAAAAACAAAGAAACCATCAGGGTCTTCTCATCCAAGCTATCAAATTTTAAAACAATAGGTTCAGGATAAGAAGTACCAGGGAGAGGGAAATGCCCAGCTGATTGCTAAGCTTCAAAAGCTCGTTGAAGCAATTCAGCCTTTTTCATAAGGCCAGCAAACAATCCACCACAATCTGTTAGTAGTCATAGAATGGAAGACGAGACTGAGCCAAAGATAGATGATGCCAATTTGGTCCACCATAGATGAAGCTCTGTGATTCCTTCATGCTCCCTCTTTAAGGAATTATTGTAATTTCTCAGCTATATGGTAAATTCTATCCAGAGCACAGCAAAGCTCAACAAAAATGGTATAATTTTCACGTGAACGATTTCTTCTCCATGTGTTGAATTTGGTCTGTCATGGTAAGCTCTTCTACATGTATCATCAGACCAAGGCTGGTCATCTGTCCTGATTTTGATGAGCTTTCTAGGGACATACCTTACTAAAATAGCCATTAGCATTTCTTTTAACTTCTTGGAATCTGGATCTGATAATCATCTGAAATATTAAGTGGCTGGGAATCTTCAATAATGCAATCCCAATTGGCTCTGGATTTCAGCCAGATCATTTTTTTAATGGTGGCATCAGGAATATACTGATTGACACATATATCCATCTCAGTGGTGCAATGGTCGAAAGTGCGTATATACTCGCAAACCTTGGACTTGACAATAGCGGGAACATCTGTGAATGTGAGGTGTGATCTGTTATCAGAAATATGCGTGATACACAGCACTCAAGAACAGACCAGCTCTATCGAAATGCAGAAGTTGAATTAAGTCACTTCCTGTGCTTTGCACTGCAGTCTCCACAAATAATGAACGGAGCTTTTAATCCTATGACTGAGCCATACCAATCTTCTCCAAGAGAGACTTATATACAGAATCATCGATATTTGGATTGAGATAAAGAGCAAATGCATAAACATTGTAGCACTTACTAAAAATCTTTAAACAAAAAACTTAATGGCAACTACACAGCCATGTCTTGCGCATGTGGGATGTTGCAACGATAAAGTCAGGGCCATCAAACCCTGGAATTAAAAACTCAGCCTTTGACTTGTTACTGGTTACAAGTGTCTCAGATATATATTACATATCTACTTCTTTTTTTTTTTTTTAGGAAATATCTGTTAGATTTATTTCAGTAATTTTAAACAGAAGCTATTTTACAAAAAAAGAAAAATGCTTTCATGACTATATCAGAAATATCAGTAGTTTTATAAATAGTCCAATTATTCGTTACTATATTTAAAATTTCCTCTGATTTAAGAAATAAAATTGCTCCAGAATGGACAATAAAACATAGTGTATATAACTGAATAAAAAGATGAGAAAACTGTTTTTCAATAATTTTGAGAAGGGCAATTCTATTACATTGAACAAGTCCTTGACAAGCAATGGTATAAAAATTAGTGTGTCCGTCCGAATGGTAGTTTGGACAGTACGGTTGATTCAGTAAAGCTTGTTTAGTCAGAGCTTGTAAACATTTCATTAAGTTAAAGGCGTTTTTCGCTGGTTAGTCTCGACGGTCTTGTATAAGGTAACGGTTCCATATTCCTTTTAATACAAAATTTGGTGTTTGTCTTTTAACGTTTTGTGTGAAGTTAAGTTTGAAATAGAATTAAGAATTAATATGCATAGCTTAAATGTATATAGTAGCTTTTTACATTGATAGCATTACTAACCTGAGAACTCTCGGTAATTAAAAAAGTTGCATATACATAAGACATGTTTAACATTCATTCGAAAGGAAATATTTACAGCTTAGTTTCAACGTAGTTAAAAAGCAGAAGAATTTCATTCCTAGATATCAACTACGTACATCCACGTAGGATGAAGCGTCCTCAGTAATCCTTGATTATTTCTGCTCCTCATCATGAGCTCTTCGTTGGGTGAGTCGGTAGAGCTGCGGACTGGAAATTGCTGGGCCGGAGTTCGATTCCCCGGCCGGCTGATGAAGAGTTAGAGGAATTTATTTCTGGTGATAGAAATTCATTTCTCGCTATATATGGTTCGGATTCCACAATAAGCTGTAGGTCCCGTTGCTAAGTGACCAATTGGTTCTTAGCCACGTAAAATAAGTCTAATCCTTCGGGCCAGCCCTCTGTAGGAGAGCTGTTAATCAGCTCAGTGGTCTGGTAAAACTAAGGTATACTTAACTTTTTTTTTTTTTTGCTCCTCATCATCTTAATTACTTCACCATTATACTTTTTACGATTACAAGGATGACGCCATGATTGTGCATGTCATGAACAATCAGAAGAAAGAGATATTTATACTGACACATAAAGTATTCTAGTAAAATCCTAGGTAAAAAAGTGCGATATATATTCACTCTTATTTTCAAGCTCATTCAGAATGCCTTTGATAACTTGTGTGGTTCGCTTCCATAAAAGTGAAAAGAAATGCAATATTAAAAAAAAAAAGTTCGTTTGGACAGGATCCCCCGAAGATAGATCCCAAGTAACCTCGCGTTTCAGCCTAAACAAGCCAGTACTAAACATCGCCTCATTCTCTTGAAACCTTTCTGTGAAATAAACTATTTAATGAAATCATTGCCAAGAGAATTAAGTGGGGTTAAGCCATTTAATTTTTCTTATTAAATTGGATGAATGTAAATGAGGAGGCTTAATTACTTTTTATTTATTGATTTGAATTGTATTTCAAGTGATTGTTTTATTATTATCCTTATTAGTATCGGTAAATGGATTTTGAATGACATCGCTCCATAGATTAATTGGAGAACATATCCCCGAAATAATTTCAGTAGATTGGAAACCAGATGACCAAGAGGAAAACTGATTCATTTCTCCTGTACTGTTGGGAGTTAATCAGTACAGGAGAAATGAATCATTACTTCTGTGTTTTGTATACACTAGTACATTCCACATTAAGATTTCCGCCGTCCAGCCCATGACCAGACTCTCATACATGGGCCTTTGTAAGCTCGTAGAATAAACAAAAACTGCAAATAGGCTACATTCATTCGCATATATATATATATATATATATATATATATATATATATATATATATATATATATATATATATATATATATATATATATATATATATTATTTTTTTTTCTTTTTCTTCTTCTTCTTCTTCTTCTTTCTTTCTTTCTTTTTTATCCTACTGGAAATAGGCGAAGTTAGCTCCCGAACTGAACAGAATTTCGACTACATTTTCATTCAGCATCATATCATCTCAGAAGGTGCTATAAATTATAGGTTACTATTTTCGTAACTCGAGTCAATTACTCAAGTAAACAACTTCTTAGCAGAGCAGTTACAACGAGTAATTCCATCCAAATGCAAAAGCTGAATTTCATTAACAAAAAAAGATAGTTGAAAAATTATGCGGGGCCGCGGGTAATCATTATTATGATGATAACGATTTAGATGCCATTTTGAATTGTTTATCCCAAGCACTTTTACAAGAATGCACATACACACATACACGCATACATGCAAACACACACCCATATACACATAAAGAAACACACACACACATGAAACACACACACACACACATATATATATATATATATATATATATATATATATACAGATTATATATATATATATATATATATATATATATATATATATATATATATATATATATATATATATATATATATATATATATATATATATATGTATATATATATATATATATATATATATATATATATATATATATATATATATATATATATATATATATATATATATATATATATACATACATATATATATGTATATATATACATAATTTATTTATTTTCAAACAATATGGGACAATGAAACAAGCCTGGTTTGGTGTAATTTCCTGCAGTTGAACGCTGAATGGAAATGGTATGAAACAGCGCCCGTGACGTCGTAGCAGACATTTTCATAATCATGACTTTTTGGTGCCCTTTGAAGTCTAGGATATCTGCTGCCCTCCCCAGAGGGGGTTAGTACCGTTAATGCACCTCACGTGGTGCACTGTAGGCATTACTTAAGGGTCTTTGCAGCGTCCCTTCGGCCCCTAGCTGCAACCTCTTTCATTCCTTTTACTGTACCTCGGTTCATATTCTCTTTTTTCCACCTTACTTTCCACCCCGTCCTAAAAATTGATTCATAGTGCAATTGCGAGGTTTTCCTCCTGCTACACCTTTCATACCTTCTTATTGTCTATTTCGCTTTCAATGCTGAATGACCACATAGGTCCCAGCGCTTGGCCTTTGGCCTAAATCCTATAGTGTATTGTGTATCTGTGGTCCATCCATGTATACAACTTTTGTTTATATGCGTCATTCCCACTCAGCATCTCTGTACATCTCGTAATTTGTTCTTGGATATCACATTCCACCCAGTAGCGTCGCTATGGGGGTCCCCCCCAAAACAACTAGTCAAATTCTTGGCCCCCGCAGTTGAAATTCCCTTTGTAGCTAAACTTTAACCCTTTGGTGGTCTAAAGCAGATATGTTGGCCCCTGTTACGTGTACTGCTTGTACTCGTATGTAGATGAGAAGTGAATGTTTTTTTCTTTTTCTTTTTTTTTTACACAATTGACACATGTGCTCATGATGATGATATTATTTTGATCGGATTTGATCCATTCTGGTGGTACTGATATTCTCTGTTTGATCCATTTACATGCCACTGGAATGTTTTAGCTGAGAAATTACTTGAAATATTTTTAGTTTATTTACACTTGTTCTGTATATCTAATGACATTATTTTGGTTCTTGAAACCTTTACAGCTTATGCAGAGCTGAGAAATGAATGAATATAAATATAAGTTTTTAACACAAATGACATGTTTTCATGATATTTTGATCCAACCTAATGTTATCAAATTATGTATGAAGTTACTGAAACTATAGTTACAGTTTTGAATAAATGCAATGCAATTTGCTACTGCTGCTTAGAGTTAATTTCCAGGGAGAGGAGATGAAGAAGAGGGAATGGGATAGGTTGAAATTTTGAAGAGATTTTGGAGGGTCATAAGTCTTTTGTGTTATTGATGATATGCACTATTTTGATATATTTACGTGACAAGGATATTATACTGTAGTTTGAAAATTAAAATCTGATAATAGAAATTAGGCTAGTGTTGAATAGAAGGTTGTGAGGAAATTTACATTACAGTATTTGATACATTTGGATATAGTAAGAGCTGAAAATTAATTGAAAATGGAGCTCTATCATTTCAAATACAGGTTTAGTAATTACTAATACTATTATTTTCCTTCATTCACATTGATATATACATTCGAGAATAGTATATTTTACTAATTACAGAATTGGTACATTAGTTTTGTGTAATTTTCTTTGGCCTCCCCAAAAAATATCTTGGCCCCACCTAGGCACCGCTACTGATAGAATGCCAGCTACGCCACTGATTCCGCCAGATACTGGTTTTCGTTCTGACATAAAACACCACAATTTTTTGAAAGTAGGAAATACATACTGATGTGTACCAGTGCCTTCTCCTTTTGGTATTCTTTTTTTTTTTTCTTCTTCGTAATTTCGGAGAGACATGGAAGATGATGGCCATTATCGATAACACGACCTGATTCATGTGAGCGAAGGGGATTGGGACTAAAAAAAAAAACGCTCGGGGAACAGTCGTTGGCAACGAAAAAGAAAGGATAAATTGTCGTCTTTTCCGTGACACTTCGTTGCATTAAGGTAAGCTGAGGCTACATTTCATCACGGAGTTCAAATTGAATGTTTTAAAGGGGGAAGAATGGAGCGTCTTCCAGAGTGCGGAATATTGGTCTCTTCCAGTCGCAGAAGCTCACCTTTCCAGCGAGTTGTAGGGGAGGTTGCAATCTACTCGAACTCTCTTGCAATTTAAAATTCCAGCTGATTTTATGGAAAGACGGATATTTGTTCAGGAAATGATTATCGAAAACCTGTTTCAAAATACTAATATACGTTATTAAGTATTTTATTGTTTTCTGTTATTGCACCGCTGGAAGACATGAACTCTGTACGGGAGCAAATTTGTTTTGAAATTTGATATGAAAATGTGTAGTCTTCAGAGGTAGTAGGAAGTTGGAAGATTGTGGATCACAAAGTTTTTTGCAGTTTTGAGCTCTGGCTTACGGTATCTAGATCACAGTATTCCACTTAACAGCCAGCCTACCACAGACCGTAAACGCTAAAAAAAAAAAAATAAATAAATAAACAAAAAAAAAAATTTTAGTAACAGTGATTTCTAGATTCGCATGAACGGGCGCATTTATAAAGGAATGGGTTTTGTAGTTAAGTGCCCGTAGCAATATTCATCTTTTTCTCCTAACTATATTCTTGATAAGTCGTTTTAAACTTAGCGTCCACCACTTCGGTTATGTATCAGATAAGAGATAAAAAGACCATTAGCCTTGTGCAAGTACTTTCAAGCAGACACACTTGGAAGGTTCTTGCCAGAAGTGAGTGCCATTAGAAATAGTATAAGATAATTCAAAGGTTTGGCGCAGAATACCATTCGAAACAACATTTTCGTCACAATTTAGTGCAAATAGTTTTAAAAATGAAGATGTAGCACCTACTGTATTCTATCTTTACGCCTTAAACTTAATGTAGATACGCAGATGATATATGCATAAGACTGAGTACATTCAACTTGCTTTAAAAAAAATTGCGGTATTCTGGTTATCAGGTTCATAATTTACAAGGTCGACAAAAATAGTCAGCTGACATTTTTATTATACCATGAAATAGAAAAAAGAAGTGTCAGACTTTTTCAGATATTTGACAGATCCCGCAGATAGTTTACCAAAAGAAATCAAAACTTATGAATTCCTATTCTCGGCGAAATCACATTTTTTTTGAAGCCTAAACGTGTCTAACTAACGTAAAGGTTTAGCTTGTAGTCCGAACCCAAACTGATGTAATAATTTTACTAGAAATGATATGGATAGAAATTAAGACAATCTAGGATCATATTTAACTTTATTTCTAGGTTAATCGAACACTTGTGAAAGTATACCCAGTTCGAATCGTTTTTTATGTAGGCGTAGGTTTTATTGCCTGCCCATGGCTTTGTGTAAAAGACCGCAAAAGGTTCATGTAAAATGGATTTTATTTTTTAATCAAACAACTATTAGCACTTCTTATGACCCGAGACACTCCTGGAGGCTCTCGGTAATTGATTTATTTATTGATTTTAGCTGAAAATAAACAGACAGCCATATATACAAATACATACACACATACATACATGGAATCAACAGAGAGGAGAAGTTTAGAATGGAAGTTAATTCCAGAAGAGAGTCCAGAAATACCGTATATCCATTGGAACCCCAAAATACATAAAGAAGGATGGCCACTTAGGCCGATTGTGTCCTCTACCAATGCCCCAAAATGAAGATTGGAGAGGTTTCTGGCTAACATCTTCCAAAGCGCAACTAGTTCACAACATAGACTTGATTAACGAACTTGATGGCAGAGCGTGACTGTAAAAAAACTGTAATTTTGCTAGTTCTGATGTCGTGTCATTGTTCATTAACGTACCGGTTGAGAAAACTAGAAACCTTACGAAAAAACTTGGAAGAGAGTATGCATAAGTGTAGTATAGATCAAAATGCATTTTTGAAACTATTGGAGGCAACCTTCAGCATGAACGTGATTAAGATGGAAGCTAAATACTTTATTCAGAAGAATGGGGTGGCCATGCTTTCTAGCCTCTTGCCCATTTTGGCAGATATATTTATGGAATGGCTGGATATGGAAGAGGTGGGAAAAATTAAAGCACCTGAGCTAGAGATAGTTAAGTGGGTTAGGTATGGAGATGACATCTTAGTAATACACAGAGAGTAGAAAGAGAAACTGCTAAGTTGTTTGGCTGGACCAAACCAGATTAACGACGAAATTAAATTCACCTTAGAAGATAGAAGATGAGAAAGAAGTGATAATCCCCTTTCTGGATGTAAATTCATAAGGGCAGGTAGCAATACAGAGCATAGCATACAAACAAGACACACAGGTAAACACTTACATACACATGTATCCTAGCCACACGAAAGAAATCAAGATAGGGATGATGAAAAGGGCCTGCAGGGCCTGCAGCCCACCTTACTTGGGACCAGGAGCTGGATTATCTATAAACTGCTTTCAAAAAAAAAAAAAAAAAAAAAAACTGGGATACCATACAGAGTGGTGGGAGAAGGTGCATAGCAATGCTAGGAAACACCACTACAGGGTAAGAATGCCGGGATAAAATGTAATTAACAAATATTCATTAAGGATTTAAACAAAACACTGAAAAATATAAGATTAGTTGGAAAATATAAAAATATCATCAGAAATAGGGTAACCATGGGTGAACCAACGAAGTCAGTCAATAGAGGGGAGTCCCCAATCACTTTACATTGTTGACATGTTTCCATTCCTCGAAGGCAACTCGCGGACTATGGATACCTTTTCTTTCGACTTTGATCTGTTATAATCCTCTGTGGTATCTTCTGGTTCTCTTTTCCTTATAAACAGCAGAGTTTAGAGTTAAGACTTCTTTTCTAAGCAGTAAGTTATTATCATATATGAAGGTATGTGACCGGAGATTAAATCAGTTTATATATTAACTAATTGCAGTTAAAGCTCTCTCTTTCATACATCATCTCATTCATAATTTTGGAATGTTTTTTTCACATAATCTACATTTTCATTAACTGTATGACTCATTGGTGTTCTTTTAATGATTAAGTTTTTTTTTTTTTTTTTTTTTTTTTTTGTATATTTTGCATATCGCCAGTTGCAAAGCACAGAACTGACCCAAAGATGCTGACCCAAAACCATAATTGTTTCCTCCTCACCATCCCCTTAGGGTAAACGTAGATTTGGTAGCAAGTGAGGAAATCGGTGTCACATTTTCTTAATTAATATTTTCATATGCTATTCTAGCAATATATCACACACAGTACTGCCCTCAATTACAATTACACGTGTTTTCCAAATAAACTCTTCTTTTAAAGAATCATAAGGAAGTCTATTTGCCGATTCGCTAAATGAAGAAAACATGTTTGGTATAGCTGCTTAACCCTCCCTACACCCTCTTTCGACCAAGTACGCTTGACTGATTTATAGGGATAAAATATCCGTAAAAGGGGAGGAGAAGAGGGGTGGGGTTTACGTAGCACCTTGTGACAACTTTGATAAAGTATATTTTAGACAGAGCGGCAAGTCGTGCAAGGAGAGAGCAAGCCAGCATAAGCAAAACATTCGCCATCACAACCAATCCTCGGCACTGGCTAAGCACTGCTGGAACTATAACAAGGATCAACCGGGAAAAGACAGCTTTTATATAACAACCAGAATAAAACAGCAAGGTTGATCGTAGAGAATGCCCTCATCAACTGAAATGAAAAAGGCGATCGAATGCAATGTATGTAAAAATTTTGAAGACAAGGTCACGTGTGAAATAACATAAAGAAAGTTCAAGAAGAAGATTGTAGCGAAGGTGAGAGTAAGAGGCTGCATCTACAAACTTAGTGATTTAATCAAACAACAAGCAGACAGGTCAACAGCTCTTGCGAGAGGAAATGTAGTGCCTGACACGAGGCAAACAAAACAGATGTCAGAGTACAATCAACTATGCTTGCTGGAGGATGGAAAGATGTATATAAACCCATATACAAGACACAAATGAAGTTATGATACATATAGCTGGAATGCTGACATTGTACTGCTTGTGCTAAGAATGATACATTTAACATATATAGCATTAATATGAAAGATAATGTTTGTACAAAGGATGCATGACATCTGCTACGAGTATGTTTCTTGTATGCGTGCGCTTGCTGCGCAGAGATGCTCGTTGTGAGGAGATCAGCTAGCCAGGTAAGATGGATGATGTGTGGGTCCTTGTGCATGTTGAAGGTGTTGGGCAAGGCCGCCACTGTTTGGCAGGGCAATTTTGTGGAGAGAACCTCTCTCACAAGGTCCAGGGTTGACTTGGGTTGGCAGTCTGCGGCGGGTAGCGTTATGAGCCGCCACAATTGCTTTGTAGACATGCAATGGCTGCTCATCTCCTATGGCTACCTCCATGTTGTTCAGGAATTTCTTGGCTCTTAGGGCAGGTGGCATGCTGAAGGATGACTTCAGCTGATCCTTCAGTGATTCATAGGTGGCAGGGGATTGAAGTTCTCCAAGCCATCCTGCGACTTGCTCGAAAACGTCGTCTGGCAGGAACTCGAGGACGGCATCTGCTTTGCATGCTGAGGAGGTAATTTTCTTCGATCGGAAGATGGTCTCTGCCCCGAAGAACCAAGCTTCTGGACTGTGGGGCGTGTATGGGGGCAGACGTATGGAGGAAGTGGCAATGGTGTTGCTTGAGAGGCTGGCATCGTTAGGGCTGGCTGGGCTGGTCCCCTCCATGGTCACCAAGGTAGCAAAGGCGTGAGTAAGAGGCTGCCTCTACAAACATACAAATTTATTAAAACAACAAACAAACAGGTCAATAGTTCTTGCGAGTGGAAATGTAGTGCCTGACAAGAGGCGAACAAAACAGAGGTCAGAGTGCAATCAACTGTGCTTGTTGGGGGATGGAAAGACGTACATAAATCAATATACTAGACATGAATGAAGTTATGATACATATAGCTGGAATGTTGACATTGTAATGCTTGTGCTAAGAATGATACATTTAACATAACATTAATATGAAAGATAATATATGTACAAAGGATGCGTGACAGCGGCTGCGTTTCTTGTATGCGTGTGCTTGGAGAGATGCTCGTTGTGAGGAGATCAGCCACCCAGGTAAGATGGAGGGTGTGTGGGTCCTTGTGGGGACCCTACAAGGTAAACACAAAAATGGAAAGGATGGAGACAGTAAGGACAGGCCAGGAGCAGTTGAAGATCAATGGGCAGGATTTTGTTGTCTGTTTCCCATTCAACTATAAATTTGATGCTAGGCACGAATGCATTTAATTTGGAAAGAAAGTCGTTGAAATTGGCCCACTTAATATCCCAAAATATTAAAATATCATCTAAATGTATCATCCACAGCATGTCTTTAGGTTTTACTGCATTTATTATTATAGTTTCAAAATATTCCATGCATAGATTGGCTAAAACAGGACTTAAAGGGCTGCCCATGCTGCACCCGAATTTTTGTTTATAGAATGTACTCCCCGAATGAAAAGATGTTATTTGATACACATAATTCAATTAACTTTATTATTTTATCTAGGGCTAGTGGGAAATGATCTGAGTAAGAGGCTAATTTTTCTCTCAAAAACTGTAGAACGTCCTGTACTGGTACTTTTGTGTAGAGGGAAGCTACATCTAAATTTAAAAGTTTTAAGTTTTGAAGTGGTATATGTGCTTCTTTGAATTTGTGACAGAAATCTTCAGAATGTGTATGTGACTGGGAGAAAATGTGCCTAAGGATGGGGAAAGGAGGCCGGCTAGCCACTTAGAAGTTTTATAGTTGAAAGCACCAGCACATAAGATAATAGGTTTGAATGGAAGATTATCTTTATGAGTTTTGGGAAGGCCATAAAAGTAAGGTAGTTTTGGGTTAATGACTTGAAATTTATCCAGTAGTTCCATGCTCTTTTAGTCTTTGCCAATTAATCTTACTTTTCTAAAAAAAAAAAAAAAAAAAATTATGTGGGAACGTTTTGGAGGGGATTTTTCGTTAATTTGTCGTAGGTGTTGGTGTCACTAAGGAGTTCAGTGATTTTTCGAGGTAAAAGTCTTTGTCCATGGTCACGATTTTGCCGTCTTTGTCGGATCTACTTATTACAACATCTAATTTTTGTAGCGAGGAGATGGCTTTCATAAATCTACGGGGAAGAGGATATTTCTTACTAAGGTCAGCTATTGCATTTAGTAAGATGCCTTTTAAACATATCCTCTCGACTGTAAATTTTATCAGATATGAGTTTGTCAAAAACAACAATGAAATCTAGATAATTTTTTCGGTCTGGCATGAGGGCAATGGATAAACCAAGGTTTAAAACTAAGTGTTGGTTAATGGTAAAGGGGTGTTTGATAAATTTAGAACTTTTTCTTATTGCTCAAGATTGTTCCAAGCACTATTATTTATTAAGTTATTTGACTTATGGTAAGGTCTATTGGAATAAGTATTGCTATTATAGGCAGCAATGTTAGAACAAAATGAAACCAGATACCTGTCTATGTGGTCCGTTGTGAGGAGACGAAGGTTAGACTGGGTTCCATGTATCACTTTGCGTAGTACAAAGATCTCGCACTTTGTATTTTCAGTTCTTTCTTCCAGGAATATCTTGTGTGAGAGAGGGAAGGGGTCCGACTGCAGAGTCCATCTCGCGAATACAAATTTACCATACACAGAAAACCAACATTCTCTGTGTCATACATCCACTTTTATAGCTTTCATGGCATCTCTATCAAAGTTGGCATAGCCAGCAATTTATTCTTAAGAACCTTACGGGTTTGCTTCCTGGATTTCCTGGAAAAAGAAATTAAACTAATCCGTGAGCACCTGTCATCTTTAAAGTACCCTGACCATATAATTGAGAAAGTGATCCACAATGGGAACATAATCTTTCACCGTCCTCCTCAAAACAAGGCTAGAGAGATGCCCAACAATAAAATAAAAATACCACACCTTGACAGGATTAAGACGTTGACACAGACACTTGGAAACTAACCCATTTGCTTTTACCTACCCAAATACCTTAGCCAAATCCCTGATTAACGGCCGACAAAAGCAAGTTCCCCAAAGACACAGGAGTTTAAGAAATCCCTTGCCTCGATCGTGACCAATCTTAAATCGGTTTCACAGCATAAACGTTCAGTTAGGTAAGGACAACAGAACTCAACTATTTTTAACCACATAAATAACCATAATCACAGAATAAACTGGAATTTTTATCATATAATTTATAGCAGCAATTGTAGGTTCAAAAGCCAGATGGTGGAATCAGCTTTGATTAAACAAAGATTAAATATATATATATATATATATATATATATATATATATATATATATATATATATATATATATATATATATATATATATATATATATATATATATATATATATATATATATATATATTATATATATATATTATTATATATATATATATATATATATATATATATATATTATATTTATTTACATTTATATGTATATATATATATATATATATATTTATTTATATGTATATATGTTTATATACATTTATGTTACATACACTGACAGTTTTTATAGTCACATTCATTAAGTCATAAATACTGTTTAATATTCAATTCATTATACCTCGAGAATAACTTACACCCAAGGGGGATTAAAATTGATAAGTACTTCGCCACCAGTGGGATTAGAACCGCTGCCTGGTTTAAAAAGAACGATATACAGTGACCTTGACCACTGAGTCATTGATGATAAAGCACTTATCTATTAAAATTCCCATTGGGTGTAATTTGTTCCATAGATAGAGTGAATTGGATATGAAACGATATTTGTGGATATATATATATATATATATATATATATATATATATATATATATATATATATATATATATATATATATATATATATATATATATATATATATATAATATATATATATATATATATAATATATATATATATATTATAATGAATATAATATCTTATGCCCATAAAACACTATTTGAACGTTGCAACCCTATATTTCGAGCACGTTCAAATAGTGTTTTATATACATAAATTCTTTATATTCATATTACATGGTATATTACACTAAAAGACATTCATATATATATATTATAGTATAATAGACATATATATATATATATGGATATATACATGCATACATGTATAACTGAATAAAAAAAATATGGAACATGATGAACACATAAATAAAGGCAATACTATGAAGGCAAGGGAAACGACGGAGTGGTGCTAGGCCTTCCGACTTATTATCCTTTACTTAGCAGACTGATAGAAATATAAAAATATGTTTACAAAGAAAGCCCATGTTAATGACAGATGGGGATTCTAAAGGAAAATATGTATCTGAAATCTAACACAGTTGAAGAATTAATAGACCTTCCAAAACAGAGGCAAATACATATTTAAGAGGTTTACAAAAGTTTAGGCCTAACCACTCAAAAGCAGGGATAAGTCAATTAAAAGATTGTACAGGGAAAGATACTGACCACCAAAAGGTGACCGTGGAAAGAGTAAGCTGATTACATATGTTATAAAAGTACAACACAGTAATTCTCCTTATGGTAAAAAATAATTTTTTTTTTTTTTTTTTGCAAAGCAAACATTTTCACACAAAAATATATTAAACATACTAACACATAGAAAATATATGTAAGGTAACTAATTAGTAACTAAATCTGTGATTTTATCTTTAAAGTCATTCTTGAACATTTTACTAATACAGTGGTCAAAATAATACATGCCATGGCTAAGGTTAAAATTACAACTAGAAGTAAGCTGTATAATAGCAGATTCTAAAAGATTTCGTGAAGAGAAATCTTTCGATCTGGCAATCACTGAACCTTCAGTCCAATTTATCCTGTGAGAGTTTTCACTTAAATGAATGAATATTGCATTGGATGTTTGCCCAGTTTTGACAGAATACTTATGCTGTTTAATTCGTACAACTAAATCTTTACTGGATTGGCGAATATAAACAGAGGGGCAGTCCAAGCATGGAATTTTATTTATTAATGTTGTGGCTTTCCTTAGGGCTATTTTTATTAACATTTTTAGTGTTTTAAGAATGTTCTTGTTATTAGCCCTTTGTTGGCCGACTCGGTAGAAAACAGGTTGATGAAGAGTTAAAAATTTCTTTAACTATGATTTTAGGTGGTTTTAAAACCACTTAGCCACGTAAAATAAGTCTAATCCTTCGGGCCAGCAAAGCTAATCAGCTCAGTGGTTCTTAAGGGTTTCTTTCTTCATGTTACTTTCACTACAAAACTTTTTGTGGGCTTTATTATAGTAAATATCTAGTTTATGTGAAGGATAACATCAATCTGTCCCTATTTTTCTTATATATTCGACTTCTTGATCCAAATACTGGGGACTGACAATGCACAATGCTCATAAAAACATAGAAGAAAAAAATTGATATTTTGATATTAAGGTGGTGGCCTGAATAAAAATGGACCTTAGTTAAGTTGTTAATTGATTTCCTATAAATAGTGAATTTGCATTGAAATCGTTCTCTGTGTATTAAAACATCTAAGAAAGGTAGGCAATTGTCTTTTTCTAATTCTAAAGTAAAGTTAATGGATGGTACCTGGTTATTCAGATTAGAGAGTAAATCATTTACATCAATACCAGCAGGCAAAACAGCTAAAATATCGTCAACATATCTATACCACTTTAAAGGAGTATATATGATATTGGGTAAATATCGTTTTTCAAAGAATTTCATATGCAAGTTTGAGAGCAGTGGGGATAAAGGGTTGCCCATTGCCATACCAACTATTTGTTGGTAGAATTCAACATTGACTATAAACTTACAATCACAAATACACAACTTAGTGAAATAAAATGACTTACAGGTAGAGGTAATTCATGATGGATAAGTTCATTACTAAGATACTCGTAAATAGAATCTATAGAGACTTTAGTAAAAACAGAATAAACATAAAAACTAACAAATCTATCAGTGGGGTAAAAAGTTATTTTGTTTAATTTATCAATTAAATCTAGAGCATTATATATGTGAGAATCGGAGATAGTTCCAAGTAACGGGGACAAGAGCTTGGTAATATATTTCGAAAGTTTATGATACTGAGCCATAGGATTATTTTCTTTGTGCGTTTTTGCTAATCCGTACAACTAAGATAACGAGGGAAATTTTACTGACAACTAACCTATTAGTTCTTTTTTGTCTTTAAGGATTTTTTTTTCACTGTGCCACTGAAATTTTTTATGACTTGATCAAGGGAATTTTTGTCAGTTTTTTGTAAGTCGTATCATCATCCACTAGGGCTTGCATATGTGATATGTAGTCAGCCTTGTCTAAAATTACAATACTATTCGATTTATCAGCTTTTGTGATATGGATTGTATTGTCTTTTTTAAGATCGGTCAGACTCTTTTTATAACGAGCAGGGAAATTACTTTCATAACCAGCACTGGCAGCTCCATAAACAATACCTTTAATTATGTCAACATGATCTTGAGGAAGATCACAATATTTTTCGAATTTACATAGGGACGACGCAATCGTTAAAGCAGAAGGTCTATTCGATGCAAAGAAGGATAAACCATATCCGAGTGCACTCACAACATTTTCGCTTAGGTATTAGTTTACTTGATAAGTTTACAACACAATCATTACGTGCACTATTAGTCCAGTCACTGCTATCAATAAGATTTTTAGTTTTCTGTCGAGTTTCCTTGTTAGGGCATCTGTAGTCCTACGAAGATTTCCATAAATTTCTTGTCGCAGCGAGTCCTTCCAATCAGCAGGGATAGAATGGTTGAATGAAATTCTAGCTTTTTCTAACTCCTGACATTTTTCCTTGTCTTCTTGCTTTGCGGATGCTATGTGGCGTTTTAACATCATGGCACGGAATTCACTGAATGGGTGGTAGTCATATCTCCTTAAACGGCGTGGTAGCGAGGATTTAGGGAGCACTTGTTCAAACAGGCACTTCTTCGAGAACTTTAGTTGAATTCTGGTCGAATGCAAAGCCAAAAAAGACTTGGAGAAGGTAATGCCTGCTCATTTCAAAAGAGGTAATATAGGATAGCGATAAGTAAATATATATATATATATTTATAATATAATTTCTATCAGTCTGCCAATAATAGGATAATATATAAATATATATATATATATATATATGTATGTATTTGTATTTCCTTCCTATATTATATATATTTATATATATATATATATATATATATATATATATATATATATATATATATATATATATATATATATATATATATATGTATATATATATATATATATATATATATATATATATATATATATATATATATATATATATATATATATATATATATATATATATATATAAATATATATAGCCTATATATATAATGTCATCTTATAGGAAGTGGCGCCTGAAGATGTTCTTCGGAATATTGAGGACATGAGATTGCTGACCCCATAGGTACCAGGAACCTAACACAGGCATGCCAGTATATTATGTATAATTGATGGTCAAGCATCATAAAAATAAAGTTTTGTCTTTATGCGAATGAAAATATCCTTACCAAAATTGTTTTTCTGATGAGAATCAGAACTCAGCAGGAAAAAAGCACTTGCTAGCAAAAAAAAAAAAAAATCAAGATTTAATTTGATGTTGAAGCAATAAAACAGATTCAGTTTTCTCGCAAACTACCAACGATCTGCTGCATTTTCTCTCTCTCTCTCTCTCTCTCTCTCTCTCTCTCTCTCTCTCTCTCTCTCTCTCTCTCTCTCTCTCTCTTACAGCAAAAACGGTCGTCGCTAATGCATTTAAATGACTCAAATTATCAAAGAAGGCGGATACCACCGACAAACTGAAACATTCATTTTTTGTGGCTGTGTTTTCCTCTGCCTTGCGCTTTTGAATAAATAGACTTTATAAACAGTAAGCCATTTCATAACAAGTTTTGGTAGCGCATTTTATGGCTATCTTGTTTTCAACTTAAAGAGTTTCTGGATATGTGGACCAGGGTTGATTTCAGTGAGAGTAGTCCTCTCTCATTTCTTTCTTTTCTGTCCGTGGTTACCCTCAAAAGAACATTATAACCTGTGTGATGTTCTTCCATATATATATATATATATATATATATATATATATATATATATATATATATATATATATATATATATATATATATATATATATATATATATATATATATATATATATATATATATATATATATATATATATATATATATATATATATATATATATATATATATATATATATATATATATATATATATATATATATATATATATATGTATGTGTGTATAAATACAAGCACACACAAACACACACATATATATATATATATATATATATATATATATATATATATATATATATATATATATATATATATATATATATATATAATACATAAATATACATATATGAAATTTTTATCACACCGTGATTTATATACAATCATGAAGCTACAAATTTCGTTTAATATCCAATTCACGTTGCTACGGGAATATCCTCGATGGGGAATTATCATGGAAGGGAATTATAAGTGATGAATGGATAGGTACTAAAGTGTCTCGAACACTCGACACAATACCTTCCAACGACTCCAGTCGACGGTCAAACCAGTGAGCTATTATGGTAGAGGCGGGTTTCAAACCTGCTCTTTATCTGTATACAAGTACGGCAGATTCGGCATTAACTTATACCTCTCTTGATGGCTCAGTGGTTTGACTGTCAAATGGAGTTGTTGGAAGGTACTGTGTCGAGGAATCGAGACACTTCACTACCGATCCATTTATCTCTTATAATTGACCTTCGGTGATAATTCCCCATTGGAGATATTTCTGAAGTAGTTTGAATTGGATATTAAACGACATTTATAACTTCATGATTGTCTGTGCACACACACACACACACAAACACACACACACACACACACACATACACACATACATATACATACACATATATATATATATATATATATATATATATATATATATATATATATATATATATATATATATATATATATATATATATTATATGCTGTGCTTAAGCATATGAGCAACCCTAAGGAATAAGTGAAAATGTAACGTTGATGGTAACCAGATACATAAGAATATCGAAATCCTTACTTTGTACCTTCCTTCTGGTTAAAAAAGCTGGCGGGAAGAAGCTCTTGTGTAGTCAGGCAGTGTGCAGACGTAGCATATCAGCCCATCTTGAATTGGGATTTAGATCAAGTAACCAACATTTCCATTTACGTTCTGGTGAAACTGGCACTTTGAAAATCGGTGTAGTAGAAACATATTACAAAGAAAAATTAAAATGTCAAGAAAGGCTGTCTGAGTCTGTAAAGTATTGAATGAATTCAAGATTATTTAAGTTTAAAACCTTTCCAAATATTTATGACACGTTAGGAAAAGAAAGTACACAGGGAATAATAGAAACTGTTGCTGAAGCTTTAATTAATCAGGAGTTGCTTCTATTTTGACAGTAAATTTCATTTTTGAAAAATCATAATCATAATATATATATATATATATATATATATATATATATATATATATATATATATATATATATATATATATATATATATATATATATATATATATTTATATATATATATATATATATATATATATTTATAAATATTACTGCTGTTTGCCCTCGATGTATTTAGGTGTAGGAATATTAGTCAGATTGACCTCGACAGATAACATCTCGGTCCGCAGGTAGGCCAGGCAATTCAAAATAACGTTCACAGCAGAGACAGATGGCGCCCGAGCATGGGCTGGGTAGTTCAAAGAAAACAAAATATGCTATGGCATTAGGGACCTAAACCTCAGAGAGGGTTTTCACTCAATCGTCTCTAGTAATGGTGGCCTTAAGCTATCTTTCCCTTTACTCTATGCATTCGGCGATGCCTTTGTCAAGGTCGGATTGCCTGGGGCGGTATGTCAAGAGACTGCCTCACCTTGCGGGAACGCGAGCGAGGTCAGAGAGAGACAGACAACGAACGAGAAAAGTATGCCGCGTGGCGTGCCGGAACAGTGTCCCTTTGTTCCCTCACTCCACTTTTACTTCTACGTCTATATTAATTAGTGAATTGGGAAGACATTCAGAATCCCGATTCCTGAGGTCCATCGTATGCGCAAACGACTCGACGTTCAAGGTAAGTCCGATTCTTGTTAAAGCTTCTTCGATTGACTAATAACTTTTCTGTATTTCCGTTTTCTTTGTTTCATTCTCCAGCCACCACTTACGGGATATGCTATTACGAAGTCTAGATTAAGTCAAATTATTATATTGTTAGCATTAGCCGAATTATCCCACTAAGCCTCGGGGATTTAGGCAAGCAATTCATTTTAATACTCTGGTATTTGTTGTGCCTAGCGCTCATTGTTTGGGGAGAACTGTTGCGCCTCTGCATTTAATACCCTCTTAACGAGTAGAGATTTCTTCTGCGTCCGCAGTTGGCGACGTTCATCATAAAGTCTTTATTCCTTGAATATTCTTTGTTAAGGTTAATTACCCTTAACTGGCGACCTTTGATTAATTAACATCTGTCTTTGAGGTTAACTCTTGGCTTCAAGAGACAGGTTACATGTATTCTTGGCCTGCAGGGCCGTGCAACTTTACGTAAATTAACCAATAACTGATCAGCCAAGACCCACGTAACAATATAATATATATATATATATATATATATATATATATATATATATATATATATATATATATATATATATATATATATATATAAAATATATATAAAATAGTTTAATTTCTATAGTAAATGGCCTTTTTGAAAAACTGTATCCAAGAAATGTGAATTTTGAAAACTATATATATATATATATATATATATATATATATATATATATATATATATATATATATATATGTGTGTGTGTGTGTGTGTGTGTGTGTGTGTGTGTGTGTGTGTGTGTGTGTGTGTTAAGTATGCATTTATAAATGCTCGCATATACGGCAAAAAGAAAGTAATACTCTTTCGCGTTACAAATACTCAAGTAATTAAGTCACATAAAATCGCCGTAATTTCCTGACATAAGGAATACCTTACTTATGGATATATTACTATATAGGTTTGCAGTTAGAGATTAATTCTTTCTTATTCTCCTTTTTTCGTTCATATTTTACTTTGTTGTTTCACAGTTACTTGATGGAAATTTAGTCTCATTGATGTAAGAGCTTTGTAAAATCTTTCAAATATCATCAGCACTCTGTTTAAATAATTATCTACATCCAAAACCTAACGGCTTTTTATGGTTTTCGACATTCTGTGATTCAGTGCCATGGGCTACAGGATTCATTGGTAGTCCAAACAAATAGAGGCACTACAGGCTGCAGGATTTTCCTGAAATCCGAAAAGATAGCTGCAAATTCTGGGGCCTAAGATTCTTTGTGTCAAAAGAGACCCGAAAATGATAAGAACGCCTGGAACATGATACGATATTGTTAAAAACAATAATATCCCTTAGCCTGATAAGCATCCGACAGAGCGGACCAAGAGTGAGTTGTAAATACAAGGACATAAAAGAAGGGCAAGAGAGGAAAATATATTAGATATAATTTCGGGAAAAATGAAACTCAAGCACTTTATCACAGCGAGGAAAACACCTACGACAGCCCAGTACGTAAAACAGTATGAGGAAAGAGAAACTCGGGTCTCTGAAATCTGTTTGAGGAAATAAATGACGGAAAAAATCCCTCAAACCCTTCTCCCGGGTGACCCGTAACTCACTGATTGTCATCTAAAACCCCCTTTTCACTGTTTGGCTTCATACGCTTAGATATATTGTGGCGGATATTTCATTCTAATCTCTCTCTCTCTCTCTCTCTCTCTCTCTCTCTCTCTCTCTCTCTCTCTCTCTCTCTCTCTCTCTCTCTAGACCACTGGGATTTGCCTGCACCGAGCCAGATAGGAAGAGCGAAATATGAATACCTCTCCTAATGACACTTCTGCCTATTGTGTATTCGGAAGTTGCACAGACGAATGAATGTTGTAATCACCTCAGCATGGCTGAAATGGCCTATGGAAAGTGGCTAAATATCACTTTTAATAACAGAAGTAAAGTAATAGCTCTCATAACGAGGATATAATGTTTGATATTAGTTATTACCTTAATTAATCGGGTATATCAAATTTCGTTGATATTGAATTTTTAATTGAATATTAATTCCCTTTTCCCCCGCCCCCATCCCCGTTCCTTTCACAGCCTCCTCTCGCCCCCACCCCCTCCGGTGAGTCCTGGTTGCTCACCCTGAAGCGGTCAGGAGATCAGATTATTTTCTGCATTTGCGATATAACAATTACTGGCCAATAATTATGCAGCACATTTAAAAACAAAATAGTTTTGATTCCATCTACACATTACTGCAGCTGAGAGAGAGAGAGAGAGAGAGAGAGAGAGAGAGAGAGCAATAAGTCGAAGAACTTTTCGACATTTTAATGCTGGCTACCTTAAAGTGGAGGGATCACATGAGCTTTGTACTTTCAAAAACGTTTTCATATTACTTATCGTGTGCGCGTATTAAATAGTTATCTGTACTAATTCTATCCAATTTTTTTTCAGGTAAGAGCTCACATCACTTCATTTAGCTCCAGACTGCCTCAGGTTATAAGACGGACGACGAAAGGTGAGAACTAATTGTTAGGGCTAAAGACTTTCATGGAGTTATTCAATTTTTTTCGGTAACGTTACCGACACACACGCAGATTAATTATGTTCATCGCACGGAGACAAAATCATTCAAATGAAAATTACGCCATTTTTTCATGCTTTCATTTAACTCGACTTCTGTGTCTGTTTGGGTCAAACCATGTAACTCAATTTTCGACCTGTTCCCTTCGCCCGATGAACTTGAAATTTTGCATGGTTACTCAATTCAACCTTACTTGATCAGTAGGTCAGCCAAAGTGACCTCTGTCTAGCGATCCCATAGTGACCTCTCCCAATTGAGAATCTCAGGATTTGTATGAAACTCTTCGAATTTTTCTTACTTTCTTTGACTCTGTAGAATAAGTTAATAACTCTACAGATTTTTCAAACCTTCTTTGGCTCGACAGGATATCACGTTTAATTTCGTTAGCTACAATCATAAATCGGTTACGGTTTCTGTCGAAACTTAAAAGTATAAAATAAAAAATATAAAAAAACAGTTTAAACACACTTTTATTAAAATGCACTATAAAGCACAAAATAGTTTTTTGAGATACGCCAGGATTTTCTTGCAATCAGTCATGTTTACAAAAATAAAAGCGGGGGCGCCAAACTTAGAAGGAAATGCTACACAAAATTTTAAAAGATATTTCTTTTCTTGTAGCATTTCCTCCCATGTTTGGCGCCCACGCTTTTATTTTTGTAGACATGATTATTTGTAAGAAAATCCTGGTGTGTCTCAAAAAATTATTTTTTTACTTTTTAGTGCATTTTAATAAAAGTGTTTAAATTTATATATATATATATATATATATATATATATATATATATATATATATATATATATATATATATATATATATATATATATGTGTGTGTGTGTGTGTGTGTAATTCTAATAGCCACAATGCCCTCTTAACTTCGCTAATTCTTCGCGCTTTTTTGGATATGCTTGTAACTACGAAGCCGATAGATCCAAAGGGAAGAAATTGAAGAGCCTGTGATGGCCGGCCGCGGGAATCGAACCCGAGTTACCTTAATCACAAGGAGGTCACGTTGCCAAGCTGACCACGAAGTTAAGAGGGCATTGTGGCTATTAGAATTACATATGTGGCTGGTGAAAGTGACCAGTAGATTCTGCATATATATATATATATATATATATATATATATATATATATATATATATATATATATATATATATATATATATATATATATATATATATATATATTTAGTTTATATATATATAGAATAGAACTTACCGTACAGCCGAGAAAAATTACAGTAATTCCTTGAAGAGGAAACTTGAAAGAATTACTCAGCTTCATCTGCGGTGGGCCAAATTGGCATCATCTGTCTTTAGGTCAGGCTCGTTTTCCATTTATTTCTGGTGATAGAAATTCATTTCTCAGTATAATGTTGTTCGGATTCCACAATAAGCTGTAGGTCCGTTGCTAGGTAACCAACTGGTTCTTAGCCACATAAAATAAGTGTAATCCTTCGGGCCAGCCCTAGGAGAGCTGTTAATCAGCTCAGTGGTCTGGTTAAACTAAGGTGTAGTTAGCTTTTTCCATTCTACTACTATAATAGATGATGGTCTATTGGTTACTGGCCCTAGGGAAAAGGCTGAACTGCTTCATCCTTTAGTAAGCAGTCAGCTGAGGAGACTCCTCTCCCTGATACTTGTCATCCTGAACCTGTTCTTACAGAATTTGCATTTTGCTCCAGGGATATTAAGAAAATTCTGGATAATCTTGACAGCTGGGGTGGAAAAGATACTCATGGTTTCTTCCCTTTGTTTTTTAAAAAGTTTCTAGTATGCTGTCTCCCAAGATTACTAGATTTTATTATAGATTTTTATGTCGACATAGTATCTTTGCAGATGAGCACAAGCTTAGTAATACAGTGCCTGTTCCAAAGAGTGGCATATATGCAGACTGCAGTAACTACAGGCCAATATCTGTTCTCCTTGTGCTCTCCAAAGTGGCTGAAAAACTTATTTTTAAGCCACTATATAAGTATGTGGAATCTAAAGGACTGTTAGCTGATAGTCAATATGCATACAGGCAGCAGATGGATACCCACAATGCTCTTTTAGACTTGACATGCCATTTGCAAGGGAATCTTGATAAGGGTTTTGAGTGCAGAGTAATTCAAATAGATTTTAGTGCTGCTTTCGATTTAGTAAATCATAAGGCACTTATTTAGAAACTTCAGAATCTTGGAGTGGGTGGATATGTTTTACAATTACTTCAAGATTTCCTTACAGGTGAGCAGCAGCGAGTTGCTGTGGACGGGATCTTTAGTGAACCAAGATCTATTGTGTCTTGAGTTCCACAGGGCAGTATTCTTGGTCCACTGTTATTTTTAGTGTATACAAGTGATATGGTTGTTGGGCTGGAAAACAAGATTGTCCAGTAAGCCAATGATGCAACACTTGTGTGTGTAGTAAAGTCTTCACTTATGAGAAATGAAGCTGCCCTCAGCCTCAATCGGGACATGGCCAGATCAGGGAATGGTGTAGTTGGTCGGGTATGAGGCTGAACTCCAGTAAAACGAAAACACTATTGATTAGCAGATCTCGTACTGATTTTCTACCCCATCCTCCCCTTCAGGTGGATGGAACTTTGCTGATTGAGTCTGAAGCTTTAACTATACTAGGTATAACTTTTGACTCACATCTGACTTTTGAGAAACATCTAATGGAGGTTTCAGCAAATGCCGCACGAAAGATAGGTATTGTTCGTATGGCCTCATATATTTATAACAGCGATAAAATCAATACAACCTGTTTTAGGTCATTTATACTTCCTTTACTGGAATACTGTTCTTTGGTGTGGATGTCAGCTTCTTCCAGAGATTTATCTCTTGGATAGAGTGGTTCGTGGTGGTAGGTTTCTGTTTCCTAACAGTAGCAGTTATGACTTGGACCATCGACGGACAGTCTCTTGTTTGTCACTTTTTCGGAAGTTGTATTTCAGCAGGGATCTTTCACATTCACATTTGATCCCTGATCCCTTTTATCTGCTGAGAGCAGCCAGATTCGCTGAACAGCACCACCGACATGCAGTAAATGTTCCTCACTGTCGAACTTCTCATTTCCAGAGGTCCTTTATTCTTCACACCGTCGGACTATGGAAAAGCCTCCCAGAGGATGTCATGCTGTTGGAGCTTCAGAAGTTCAAGCGAAAATGCAATTCATTACTACCCTAATACCGTTCTTCTTGCATTTTAATACATTTTTATCTATTTATCTATTTATTTATTTTTTTTTTCATTTTTAATAAGTGGGATTTCTTCTTTCTGTATTTCCTTTTACATCCTCTTACTTCTTCCTAATGAACACCATATTCTTTGGAAGCTTGAATTTCAAGTCAATGGTCCCTGTGGGCTTGTTCCATATGAATAAGGTTCATCTTCTGAAAAATAATATTAATAATAATAATAATAATAATAATAATAATAATAATAATAATAATAATAATAATAATAATAATAACGTTTTTAATAAAATGAAACAGTTAGACCCTTGACAATAAGCACTCACTATGTTATCTAAGAACGACTATAGCAACTAAAAGAAACCGCGAAAGGCAACCCTATATTCTCATGACAGGCTAAAACTCACACAAACGAAGTTAACCCTGACTGACGGTACCTAAATTAAAACTTACATCGGTAACCGTAAAACCTCAGCTAGAACTAAAACATAACCTTGTTGGTAGTTTTGGATATTCGCAACCATAACCTTAAAAACTTTTTATTGTGAGTGTGAGAGATTTCCAGCAACGGTAGAGATGCCTTGGCATCTGGCAGTGATAACTAGGTTCACTGCTAACCGTAGAGTTACAATGTTATTTAAATGCTCATGCTTCCTTGAAGACTCAAAGTGTTATTGAAATTCTAGGAGAGAGAGAGAGAGAGAGAGAGAGAGAGAGAGAGAGAGAGAGAGAGAGAGAGAGAGAGAGAGAGAGAGAGAGAGGAGCTTTGTTAAAAGAGATAATGAAATAACGATAGAGAGAGACAAGACTATTGATAGTAACTAAACTCCAAAGTTGCAACCGTAAAGACTTTCAGCTGGAGCTATAATTCACAGGGACAGCCTGGACGCTTGACGAAGCAAATCAAGAAACGTGAAAGACCAACGACTGCGGCTCAGACAAGCGATGGTTCGGAGAAGTCCCCTTGGCAACCACCAGAAACATTCACTCCACGAAATCTCGTGTTTATTCAGTATGGATATATAGCCAACCAAAATGAAAACACCATCTTTTGCTTTATTTTCACGATACTTTTCTTTATATCCATTTTAGTTTTCTGTAAAAGAAAAAATATTGAGATGGTTATTTGTCTGTCCGTCTTCACTTTTTCTGTCCGCCCTCAGACCTTAAAAACTACTAAGGCTAGAGGACTACAAATTGGTATGTTGATCATCCACCCTCCAGCCTCAAACATACAAAATTGCAGCCCTGTAGCCCTAGTAGTTTTCATTTTGTTTAAGATTAAAATTAGCCAAGATCGTGCATCTGGCACCGCAACAACACAGGCCACCACGGCCGGCTGAGACTTTCATGGGCCGTGGTTGAGAGTTTCATACATCATTATACTCTGTACATAAAAACCGATTGCGCTGAAGAAACTTCGGTGCATTTTTTACTTGTTATTTCTGTTGAGCTGACTATAATATTTTAAACTGGAATGAACAGAAGTTGTAATGCAGTCGGCAAAAGGCTGTTATTTAAATGAACGGAGTTCTGTATGCAGGATAATTCAGCATAATTCAAGTCCTGTGTATCCTTATGTCCCCCGTTACGTTTGACTCTCCATACGAACCTTAGGAAAATGATTATGTACCTCAGAATATATAAAATAATTTGTAAGTATTCCTCTGAAGCGAAGCTTGGATTCCAAATTTGAATTGCTGAAACTTCAATGCCAAGACTGGGTGCTCTGCGGCCCGACACAGGCTTTACTCTCAGGACAACTTCTCTGTGTGACCTAAATTTTTATCCTAATTTTTTCTTTCCCTGCTTGTTTTCTTCTTCATGAATTTGTTTTCTTATTTGCTATGGAAAAATATTTTATTATTTTAGAACTAACTCGCAGTGGTTGTAAAGCAAACCATATAGTCGCAACGTATCCCAGAGAATACAAGACTAAAAGCCTATTTTTGTTTCCGTAGAAAGTATGTTTTTATCAAATCTGTCAAAAGAATAAGGAAGAGAATAGGCTGACGAAAAATAATCATACAAAAAATATCGGGAGGCGCACCACTAGGAAACTTTGTTCATTTTCAATAAGCCATAACTGAATGACCTTTCATGATTGTACCCAAATGACCCCCCAATTAACCAATAGAAGAGAACGGAAGCAAAAAAGCAAAAAATCTTTAAAAACAGGGAGGGAAGGACGGGGGTAGGAGGTGAATAGCCTTTAGCATTCCCTGCTACTCCCCTACCCGCCCTATTCCGCAGTATTATAGCCATGTATATGAATTCGTAAATTTCTTCAGATGGGACAACTTTGAACATCCCACTAAATCTGAACACTGGTTAGGGGAAGGAGGGAGGGAGGGAGGAGGGAGGGAGAGAGGGAGGGGAAGAAGGTAGTGCTGTGCAAGGGCTGTGCCAGGGGGGCTGGGAAAGTCAGGCGAGGCTGGTAGAAAGAAACGTCTGTTCCCGAAGGAATTCCCAGGCACACCGGGCATTCCTGTAGGAAGACTTCCGGCATGGTTGAGAGAGAGAGAGAGAGAGAGAGAGAGAGAGAGAGAGAGAGAGAGAGAGCTCATCCTTTGCTGCACTCGCTAAGACAAGATTCTTGCTGGAGCTTTTTTTTCATAAGGGCAAGAGATAAAAGATAAAAAAAGGGGTGGGTGGGGAGGACATGTAGGCAGCTCGGAGTAATAGAATTGTGGAATAACAACGAAAAGCAAATAAAAAATGAAATAAATTAGGCGGGAGATGCTGTTTAGGAGAAGAAACATATAAAGGTTTGCTCGTGTGATAACCAAGTTTAGTATTGCCCGTAGAGATGGGTTACATATGAAATGTGCAGCTGAGACCAAAAATTCATCTTTTCATTTTTTAAACGAACCCATGAGTTGCAGTCTTTCTACCAGGTGCAACACAATACACAAATGAATCTGGCCACTGTATTCAAATTACTAGCATGCATTTGCACTCCAACATTCGGATTCATTGAACTGGAATCTTTATATATATTTACACCTTTCATTTGTTTATTAAAAGTTCTAAACAAATTTAGATATGATTCTAGAAAATATGTTTAAATGCTTGCAAGTGACAATTTTGAATAGGACGGGATGAATATGAACATGTTTTCGAATTCATCACAATGTTCATTAGATATAACGTTCAATAAGTTATCATATAATATTCATTTCGTCCATCCATGAAATACCGAAGGGACTAAAAAGCTTGCACCTTGTACCAAACAGAGAAGATTTGACCAGTAGCGTTAACACACTGAACCACATCCAGAATAATAGGAATGTACAAAGCCAGAGAAAAGAACTTCAGCTCAGCAGGGTGTTCTGGATTTTTCCTATGGTAAATGTGAGTACTGCAGTTGTAATATGGAACGTGTTATTGAATAGTTGACCCATCATATATTGCGTATTTCATTGGTTACTTACTGTTCTTTGTAAACCTGGGATCCTTGAGAAAATCTTGGAGTGTTTACTTTGAAAGTGTATCTGACTTGGTCAGTCATTTGGCCAGTTGTATTTGGGATATATATATATATATATATATATATATATATATATATATTATATATATATATATATATATATATATATATATATATATATATATATATATATATATATATATATGTGTGTATATATATATATATATATATGTGTGTATATATATATTATATATATATATATATATATATATATATAGTAATTTTAGTGCGTCTATGTAAATTGTCGTGTTCTTTGCATAGCATTTCTTTTATTCTGCTATGGTAGTGATAATTATTACTATTATTTGAAAAATATGTTTGTTTGTTACCATTTCGTTCCATTCTAGCCTAGTGAAGTGCAAGGGAGTAGGAAGCACATTGACCGAGAAGGACATGTGAGGTGTGTGTGTGTGTGAATAGAGAGACTGTTTTGTAGGGCAGGAGAACAAGACTGATGGTTATGAGCAAGGGAAGCACCAAGTGTGAACAGAGGACGGAGAAATGAGCGCAGGGTGAACAAAATATGTTAGTAGGGAAGAATGTCGTACTTCGATGAAGATGATGGAAGACTTTTTTTTTTTTTGCCCCAGGGTACACAAAACTCAAAGGAAACAAAGTTCTACCTGATAATAAATGCAAATGCATTCGTTGACTCTTATACATATACGTACGCTTCCCATAGCTGTATTTACTTTGAATGTAAAAATATGATGTGATAGCGGAGAAGGATGAGAAATGTTGTACTATGGATTGTCACCAACAAAGATGTGTTTGAAACTCTTCATATTCCTCTCTCACCATCATTGGACGGAATATTTTGTTCAGGTAAATACGCTGAAGGGATTAAGTGCGTTGCTGAAACACACACACACAATATATATATATATATATATATATATATATATATATATATATATATATATATATATATATATATATATATATATATATATATATATATATATATATATATATATATATATATATATATATATATATACACACACAGAATCTACATGTCATTTCAATCTGGTATGCATTTTATTTGTAGTAGCCACAACGACCTAATGACTCCTCAGTTTCTTCACACTTTTCGGACATTCTTGTCAATACAAAGCCTTAAATCCTAAATAAAAAACAAGTTAAGAAACCCTAACCTCCAGTGCTGAGATTCGGACTTCCAAACCATGGGTTAGGGTGTGATTAAGCTGAATCACTTCATGTCCGAATCTCTCCATTGGAATTTAGGTTTTTTCATGAGTTCCTCATTTCAGATTCAAGTCTGTGAAGTGACAAGCGGATATAGATAGTGTAAAAACACTTAGAGGTCAAGTGGCCGTGGTTGCTCTTATAAATAAATTAATAAATCTGTAATTTTGTTAATATATTTGTAAGTAAATGAATTTATATGTATGTATGTATGTGTATATATATATATATATATATATATATATATATATATATATATATATATATATATATATATATATATATATATATATATATATATATATATATATATATATATATTATGCCCTATTAACAAGGTCAGATAGGGTCATAACATTCTTTTCTCTCTCGTCAACTCCTCTGTCACTTTATCTATCCTCAAACAAAGGCTTACTGGATTAAAACGCAGAGATACAAAACTAGACTTTATTTGTAAAATTAACGAAAGCATTTCAGCAAAAGCTACAGACATGAAATGAAGTCTCTCACACCTCACAAAAATGGAAGTCATAACTCGAGGCAAGTCAGACTCACAATCAATCGAATTAATGATTCTAGACCAACTAATACTAGTGACTAACACCCTGGTCACTCTAGACCAAAATAAATGTCATATAGTATGTTAAAAAGAACACCACTTCCAATATATACATCCTCACAGGACTCATCCAGAATTCCTGTTAAGAGAAACATAGTTTACATCAAAATCTGAAATGGTGCATAAAAAATAAACACTTAAAAGGAAAATGCATAATAAAGAACAGAGGGGTTTCACTGCAACGTAAAATGGGTATTCCACATAATGTCTGAAAAAGGTACAAGTGTTAATGAGTTATCTTACTCACATTCTATGACCATCAGGAAGCCGCCCCTCATCGTGGCTGTCCTATTCACAAACACAGCTCAAAAGAGCGATCACACCAGCTGCAAATCGAAGGGAATACTCATTCTATGGTTCCTCTATAATATACACATTAGAGAGCGCACGTATGCACACATTCACTTAATAACTCCTCCCTTGAAGCGTGACGTCACCATCAGGTTCAATGTTCAAAGGACCCCGCCTTCTGAACCCACAGATACCACAAAGCTTCCATCCATGTGCCACATTGTCCCCATGCATCTTGGTCATGACCGGAAGCCATGACTGAGTGCGTCGGATACCCGCTGTCTCCAACCGCAGAAAATACCAATGTCAACATATAAGCCACCTGCACCGGACACACGTTTTCAAAGGTCAACAATTAGTCAGCTTAATCAGAAATAAATATATATATATATATATATATATATATATATATATATATAATATATATATATATATATATATATATATATATATATATATATATATATATATATATATATATATATGTGTGTGTGTGTGTGTGTGTGTGTGTGTGTATAACTAAATCAGGAAAATATGGAACTTGATGAATATATAAATAAAGACAAAATCCACGAAGGAAAGAGAAACAATGGAGTACTGCAAGGCCTTTCGATTTCTTGTCCTTTACTTAGTAGACTGAAGAAATATAAAAATAAGTTTTAAAGAAAGCTCATATAAATGACAGATGGGGATTACAAAGGAGAAAATATGTACCTAGAATCTAACACAATTGAAGAATTAGTAGACCTGCCAAAACAGGGTTAAATATTTAAGAGGTTTTGGTAGGTCTACTCATTCTTTAATTGTGCTGGATTCCAGGTAAATATTTTTTCCTTTGTATTCCCCATCTGTTATTTGTACGAGCTTTCTTTGTAAACTTATTTTTATATTTCTTCAGTCTGCTAAGTAAAGGACAAGAAGTCGAAAGGACTTGCAGTCCATGATACAGTTCTTAATAAGACAACAAATGGTTGGATCAGATCTCCTTTCCGGTTTTCTAAAAACGCTTGTTTGCTTCTTGGGATATAGTCACTCACAATAGGTATTTTCCGGAAAAGCAGTCTTTGAATATAATCCCCCAACTAACCAGTGTAACTGCATATATATATATATATATATATATATATATATATATATATATATATATATATATATATATATATATATATATATATATATATATAGTGTAATGTGAAATGTGTGCGTGTGCGTGTATATATATATGTATATATGTTTGTATATCATGTGTAACTATCGATGTGTGTGTGTGTGTTTCTTCAACATCGTTTGTATGTTTGTAAACAAAAGCTTAGAGTGGAAACTTAGGCTTTAAATCGTTTAATTATTTCTGACCATTGGATTAGATCGACCTAATGCAGTTTGGTATTGCTAATCTGTAACTTAGTTTTACTTTGGTTAAACAGCCAGGTGGTGAGGCCTTTGAACTATTTACCTATGGATTTGCCTTATGAGAGGGGAACCATATATCTCGACAGGAGAA